>NW_026683131.1:925557-1234076 GCF_027887145.1 Ammospiza caudacuta | reverse complement strand
TTGGGATGCCTTTCACAGCTGCAGTGTGCTTGGAGCACAGGGCTTCCTGGTTTAAAAAACCACAACTTTAGCCCAAACTGGAGGCTTCTAAATCAGCCTTCGTTTCGGGACGTCCCCAAGGAAAAAGCTGTGGAGGCAGGCATGTTGAGGCACTTCTGCGCTCTTCTTGGGTAGTCCTTCGCAGCTGCTGTGTTCTTGGAACTCAGGGCTTTCTGGTTAAAAGAACACTAACCCTAGGCCTAACTCAAACCTTAAGACTAGGAAGGAAAATCAGCCTATGATTCGGGATGGTCTCATGGAAATAGCAGTGGAGGCAGCCAAGTTGTGTCACTTTTGCGCTCCCCTTGGGATGCCTTTATCAGCTGCAGTGTGCCTAGAGCACAGGGCTTCCTGGTTTTAAAAGTCCTAGGCCTAAGCCTAACAGTAACCCTAGGAAGTTAAATCAGCCGGGTATTACGGTTCTTCCTAAGGAAAAAGCTGTGAAAGCAGCCATGTTGTGGCACTTCTGCGCTCCCTTTGGGATGCCTTTGGCAGATGCAGTAAGCCTGGAACTCAGGGCTTCCTGCTTAAAAAAATCCTAGCCCTAGGCTGAGCCCTAACCCTAACCCTAGGCAGATAAATCAGCCTAGGTATAGGGATGGTGCCAAGGAAAAAGCTGTGAAAGCTGCCATGTTGTTGCACTTTTGTACTCCCCTTGGGATGCCTTTCACAGCTGCCGTGTGCCTGGAGCTCAGGGTTTCCTGGTGTAAAAATCCATGTCCCTAGCTGAGACTGGTGGCAGGTGATTCAGCCTAGGCTTAGCAATGGTGCCAATGAAAACGTGTGGAGGCAGCCATTTTCTGGCACTTTTGTGCTCCCCTTGGGATGCCTTTCGCAGCTGCCGTGTGCCTGGAGCTCAGAGCTTGCTGGTTTAAAAAGCTCTACACCTAGGCGTAACCCTAACCCTAACCGTAACACTGGTCATTTAAATCAGCCTGGGTTTAGGAATTATCCCAAGGGAAAAGCTGTGGAGACAGCCATGTTGTGGCACTTTTGCGCTCCCCTTGGGATGCCTTTCACAGCTGCAGTGTGCTTGGAGCACAGGGCTTCCTGGTTTAAAAAACCACAACTTTAGCCCAAACTGGAGGCTTCTAAATCAGCCTTCGTTTCGGGACGTCCCCAAGGAAAAAGCTGTGGAGGCAGGCATGTTGAGGCACTTCTGCGCTCTTCTTGGGTAGTCCTTCGCAGCTGCTGTGTTCTTGGAACTCAGGGCTTTCTGGTTAAAAGAACACTAACCCTAGGCCTAACTCAAACCTTAAGCCTAGGAAGGAAAATCAGCCTATGATTCGGGATGGTCTCATGGAAATAGCAGTGGAGGCAGGCAAGTTGTGTCACTTTTGCACTCCCCTTGGGATGCCTTTAACAGCTGCAGTGTGCCTGGAGCACAGGGCTTCCTGGTTTTAAAAGTCCTAGGCCTAAGCCTAAAAGTAACCCTAGGAAGGTAAATCAGCCGGGTATTAGGGTTCTTCCTAAGGAAAAAGCTGTGAAAGCAGCCATGTTGTGGCACTTCTGCGCTCCCTTTGGGATGCCTTTGGCAGATGCAGTAAGCCTGGAACTCAGGGCTTCCTGCTTAAAAAAATCCTAGCCCTAGGCTGAGCCCTAACCCTAACCCTAGGCAGATAAATCAGCCTAGGTATAGGGATGGTGCCAAGGAAAAAGCTGTGAAAGCTGCCATGTTGTTGCACTTTTGTACTCCCCTTGGGATGCCTTTCACAGCTGCCGTGTGCCTGGAGCTCAGGGCTTCCTGGTTTAAAAAACCATGTCCCTAGCTGAGACTGGAGGCAGGTGATTCAGCCTAGGCTTAGCAATGGTGCCAATGAAAACGTGTGGAGGCAGCCATTTTCTGGCACTTTTGTGCTCCCCTTGGGATGCCTTTCGCAGCTGCCGTGTGCCTGGAGCTCAGAGCTTGCTGGTTTAAAAAGCTCTACACCTAGGCGTAACCCTAACCCTAACCCTAACCGTAACACTGGTCATTTAAATCAGCCTGGGTTTAGGTATTATCCCAAGGGAAAAGCTGTGGAGACAGCCATGTTGTGGCACTTTTGCGCTCCCCTTGGGATGCCTTTCACAGCTGCAGTGTGCTTGGAGCACAGGGCTTCCTGGTGTAAAATACCACAACTTTAGCCCAAACTGGAGGCTTCTAAATCAGCCTTCGTTTCGGGACGTCCCCAAGGAAAAAGCTGTGGAGGCAGGCATGTTGAGGCACTTCTGCGCTCTTCTTGGGTAGTCCTTCGCAGCTGCTGTGTTCTTGGAACTCAGGGCTTTCTGGTTAAAAGAACACTAACCCTAGGCCTAACTCAAACCTTAAGCCTAGGAAGGAAAATCAGCCTATGATTCGGGATGGTCTCATGGAAATAGCAGTGGAGGCAGCCAAGTTGTGTCACTTTTGCGCTCCCCTTGGGATGCCTTTAACAGCTGCAGTGTGCCTGGAGCACAGGGCTTCCTGGTTTTAAAAGTCCTAGGCCTAAGCCTAACAGTAACCCTAGGAAGGTAAATCAGCCGGGTATTAGGGTTCTTCCTAAGGAAAAAGCTGTGAAAGCAGCCATGTTGTGGCACTTCTGCGCTCCCTTTGGGATGCCTTTGGCAGATGCAGTAAGCCTGGAACTCAGGGCTTCCTGGTTAAAAAAATCCTAGCCCTAGGCTGACCCCTAACCCTAACCCCTAGGCAGATAAATCAGCCTAGGTATAGGGATGGTGCCAAGGAAAAAGCTGTGAAAGCTGCCATGTTGTTGCACTTTTGTACTCCCCTTGGGATGCCTTTCACAGCTGCCGTGTGCCTGGAGCTCAGGGCTTCCTGGTTTAAAAAACCATGTCCCTAGCTGAGACTGGAGGCAGGTGATTCAGCCTAGGCTTAGCAATGGTGCCAATGAAAACGTGTGGAGGCAGCCATTTTCTGGCACTTTTGTGCTCCCCTTGGGATGCCTTTCGCAGCTGCCGTGTGCCTGGAGCTCAGAGCTTGCTGGTTTAAAAAGCTCTACACCTAGGCGTAACCCTAACCCTAACCGTAACACTGGTCATTTAAATCAGCCTGGGTTTAGGAATTATCCCAAGGGAAAAGCTGTGGAGACAGCCATGTTGTGGCACTTTTGCGCTCCCCTTGGGATGCCTTTCACAGCTGCAGTGTGCTTGGAGCACAGGGCTTCCTGGTGTAAAAAACCACAACTTTAGCCCAAACAGGAGGCTTCTAAATCAGCCTTCGTTTCGGGACGTCCCCAAGGAAAAAGCTGTGGAGGCAGGCATGTTGAGGCACTTCTGCGCTCTTCTTGGGTAGTCCTTCGCAGCTGCTGTGTTCTTGGAACTCAGGGCTTTCTGGTTAAAAGAACACTAACCCTAGGCCTAACTCAAACCTTAAGCCTAGGAAGGAAAATCAGCCTATGATTCGGGATGGTCTCATGGAAATAGCAGTGGAGGCAGCCAAGTTGTGTCACTTTTGCGCTCCCCTTGGGATGCCTTTAACAGCTGCAGTGTGCCTGGAGCACAGGGCTTCCTGGTTTTAAAAGTCCTAGGCCTAAGCCTAACAGTAACCCTAGGAAGGTAAATCAGCCGGGTATTAGGGTTCTTCCTAAGGAAAAAGCTGTGAAAGCAGCCATGTTGTGGACCTTCTGCGCTCCCTTTGGGATGCCTTTGGCAGATGCAGTAAGCCTGGAACTCAGGGCTTCCTGGTTAAAAAAATCCTAGCCCTAGGCTGAGCCCTAACCCTAACCCTAGGCAGATAAATCAGCCTAGGTATAGGGATGGTGCCAAGGAAAAAGCTGTGAAAGCTGCCATGTTGTTGCACTTTTGTACTCCCCTTGGGATGCCTTTCACAGCTGCCGTGTGCCTGGAGCTCAGGGCTTCCTGGTTTAAAAAACCATGTCCCTAGCTGAGACTGGAGGCAGGTGATTCAGCCTAGGCTTAGCAATGGTGCCAATGAAAACGTGTGGAGGCAGCCATTTTCTGGCACTTTTGTGCTCCCCTTGGGATGCCTTTCGCAGCTGCCGTGTGCCTGGAGCTCAGAGCTTGCTGGTTTAAAAAGCTCTACACCTAGGCGTAACCCTAACCCTAACCGTAACACTGGTCATTTAAATCAGCCTGGGTTTAGGAATTATCCCAAGGGAAAAGCTGTGGAGACAGCCATGTTGTGGCACTTTTGCGCTCCCCTTGGGATGCCTTTCACAGCTGCAGTGTGCTTGGAGCACAGGGCTTCCTGGTGTAAAAAACCACAACTTTAGCCCAAACTGGAGGCTTCTAAATCAGCCTTCGTTTCGGGACGTCCCCAAGGAAAAAGCTGTGGAGGCAGGCATGTTGAGGCACTTCTGCGCTCTTCTTGGGTAGTCCTTCGCAGCTGCTGTGTTCTTGGAACTCAGGGCTTTCTGGTTAAAAGAACACTAACCCTAGGCCTAACTCAAACCTTAAGCCTAGGAAGGAAAATCAGCCTATGATTCAGGATGGTCTCATGGAAATAGCAGTGGAGGCAGCCAAGTTGTGTCACTTTTGCGCTCCCCTTGGGATGCCTTTAACAGCTGCAGTGTGCCTGGAGCACAGGGCTTCCTGGTTTTAAAAGTCCTAGGCCTAAGCCTAACAGTAACCCTAGGAAGGTAAATCAGCCGGGTATTAGGGTTCTTCCTAAGGAAAAAGCTGTGAAAGCAGCCATGTTGTGGACCTTCTGCGCTCCCTTTGGGATGCCTTTGGCAGATGCAGTAAGCCTGGAACTCAGGGCTTCCTGGTTAAAAATATCCTTGCCCTTGGCTGAGCCCTAAGCCTAGCCCCTAGGCAGATAAATCAGCCTAGGTATAGGGATGGTGCCAAGGAAAAAGCTGTGAAAGCTGCCATGTTGTTGCACTTTTGTACTCCCCTTGGGATGCCTTTCACAGCTGCCGTGTGCCTGGAGCTCAGGGCTTCCTGGTTTAAAAACCCATGTCCCTAGCTGAGACTGGAGGCAGGTGATTCAGCCTAGGCTTAGCAATGGTGCCAATGAAAACGTGTGGAGGCAGCCATTTTCTGGCACTTTTGTGCTCCCCTTGGGATGCCTTTCGCAGCTGCCGTGTGCCTGGAGCTCAGAGCTTGCTGGTTTAAAAAGCTCTACACCTAGGCGTAACCCTAACCCTAACCGTAACACTGGTCATTTAAATCAGCCTGGGTTTAGGAATTATCCCAAGGGAAAAGCTGTGGAGACAGCCATGTTGTGGCACTTTTGCGCTCCCCTTGGGATGCCTTTCACAGCTGCAGTGTGCTTGGAGCACAGGGCTTCCTGGTGTAAAAACCCACAAATTTAGCCCAAACTGGAGGCTTCTAAATCAGCCTTCGTTTCGGGACGTCCCCAAGGAAAAAGCTGTGGAGGCAGGCATGTTGAGGCACTTCTGCGCTCTTCTTGGGTAGTCCTTCGCAGCTGCTGTGTTCTTGGAACTCAGGGCTTTCTGGTTAAAAGAACACTAACCCTAGGCCTAACTCAAACCTTAAGCCTAGGAAGGAAAATCAGCCTATGATTCGGGATGGTCTCATGGAAATAGCAGTGGAGGCAGCCAAGTTGTGTCACTTTTGCGCTCCCCTTGGGATGCCTTTAACAGCTGCAGTGTGCCTGGAGCACAGGGCTTCCTGGTTTTAAAAGTCCTAGGCCTAAGCCTAACAGTAACCCTAGGAAGGTAAATCAGCCAGGTATTAGGGTTCTTCCTAAGGAAAAAGCTGTGAAAGCAGCCATGTTGTGGCACTTCTGCGCTCCCTTTGGGATGCCTTTGGCAGATGCAGTAAGCCTGGAACTCAGGGCTTCCTGGTTAAAAAAATCCTAGCCCTAGGCTGAGCCCTAACCCTAACTCTAGGCAGATAAATCAGCCTAGGTATAGGGATGGTGCCAAGGAAAAAGCTGTGAAAGCTGCCATGTTGTTGCACTTTTGTACTCCCCTTGGGATGCCTTTCACAGCTGCCGTGTGCCTGGAGCTCAGGGCTTCCTGGTTTAAAAAACCATGTCCCTAGCTGAGACTGGAGGCAGGTGATTCAGCCTAGGCTTAGCAATGGTGCCAATGAAAACGTGTGGAGGCAGCCATTTTCTGGCACTTTTGTGCTCCCCTTGGGATGCCTTTCGCTGCTGCCATGTGCCTGGAGCTCAGAGCTTGCTGGTTTAAAAAGCTCTACACCTAGGCGTAACCCTAACCCTAACCCTAACCGTAACACTGGTCATTTAAATCAGCCTGGGTTTAGGTATTATCCCAAGGGAAAAGCTGTGGAGACAGCCATGTTGTGGCACTTTTGCGCTCCCCTTGGGATGCCTTTCACAGCTGCAGTGTGCTTGGAGCACAGGGCTTCCTGGTGTAAAATACCACAACTTTAGCCCAAACTGGAGGCTTCTAAATCAGCCTTCGTTTCGGGACGTCCCCAAGGAAAAAGCTGTGGAGGCAGGCATGTTGAGGCACTTCTGCGCTCTTCTTGGGCAGTCCTTCGCAGCTGCTGTGTTCTTGGAACTCAGGGCTTTCTGGTTAAAAGAACACTAACCCTAAGCCTAACTCAAACCTTAAGACTAGGAAGGAAAATCAGCCTATGATTCGGGATGGTCTCATGGAAATAGCAGTGGAGGCAGCCAAGTTGTGTCACTTTTGCGCTCCCCTTGGGATGCCTTTAACAGCTGCAGTGTGCCTGGAGCACAGGGCTTCCTGGTTTTAAAAGTCCTAGGCCTAAGCCTAACAGTAACCCTAGGAAGGTAAATCAGCCGGGTATTAGGGTTCTTCCTAAGGAAAAAGCTGTGAAAGCAGCCATGTTGTGGCACTTCTGCGCTCCCTTTGGGATGCCTTTGGCAGATGCAGTAAGCCTGGAACTCAGGGCTTCCTGGTTAAAAAAATCCTAGCCCTAGGCTGACCCCTAACCCTAACCCTAGGCAGATAAATCAGCCTAGGTATAGGGATGGTGCCAAGGAAAAAGCTGTGAAAGCTGCCATGTTGTTGCACTTTTGTACTCCCCTTGGGATGCCTTTCACAGCTGCCGTGTGCCTGGAGCTCAGGGCTTCCTGGTTTAAAAATCCATGTCCCTAGCTGAGACTGGTGGCAGGTGATTCAGCCTAGGCTTAGCAATGGTGCCAATGAAAACGTGTGGAGGCAGCCATTTTCTGGCACTTTTGTGCTCCCCTTGGGATGCCTTTCACAGCTCCTGTGTGCCTGGAGCTCAGAGCTTGCTGGTTTAAAAAGCTCTACACCTAGGCGTAACCCTAACCCTAACCGTAACACTGGTCATTTAAATCAGCCTGGGTTTAGGAATTATCCCAAGGGAAAAAGCTGTGGAGACAGCCATGTTGTGGCACTTTTGCGCTCCCCTTGGGATGCCTTTCACAGCTGCAGTGTGCTTGGAGCACAGGGCTTCCTGGTTTAAAAAACCACAACTTTAGCCCAAACTGGAGGCTTCTAAATCAGCCTTCGTTTCGGGACGTCCCTAAGGAAAAAGCTGTGGAGGCAGGCATGTTGAGGCACTTCTGCGCTCTTCTTGGGTAGTCCTTCACAGCTGCTGTGTTCTTGGAACTCAGGGCTTTCTGGTTAAAAGAACACTAACCCTAGGCCTAACTCAAACCTTAAGACTAGGAAGGAAAATCAGCCTATGGTTCGGGATGGTCTCATGGAAATAGCAGTGGAGGCAGCCAAGTTGTGTCACTTTTGCGCTCCCCTTGGGATGCCTTTAACAGCTGCAGTGTGCCTGGAGCACAGGGCTTCCTGGTTTTAAAAGTCCTAGGCCTAAGCCTAACAGTAACCCTAGGAAGGTAAATCAGCCGGGTATTAGGGTTCTTCCTAAGGAAAAAGCTGTGAAAGCAGCCATGTTGTGGCACTTCTGCGCTCCCTTTGGGATGCCTTTGGCAGATGCAGTAAGCCTGGAACTCAGGGCTTCCTGCTTAAAAAAATCCTTGCCCTTGGCTGAGCCCTAAGCCTAACCCTAGGCAGATAAATCAGCCTAGGTATAGGGATGGTGCCAGGGAAAAAGCTGTGAAAGCTGCCATGTTGTTGCACTTTTGTACTCCCCTTGGGATGCCTTTCACAGCTGTCGTGTGCCTGGAGCTCAGGGCTTCCTGGTTTAAAAATCCATGTCCCTAGCTGAGACTGGAGGCAGGTGATTCAGCCTAGGCTTAGCAATGGTGCCAATGAAAACGTGTGGAGGCAGCCATTTTCTGGCACTTTTGTGCTCCCCTTGGGATGCCTTTCGCAGCTGCCGTGTGCCTGGAGCTCAGAGCTTGCTGGTTTAAAAAGCTCTACACCTAGGCGTAACCCTAACCCTAACCGTAACACTGGTCATTTAAATCAGCCTGGGTTTAGGAATTATCCCAAGGGAAAAAGCTGTGGAGACAGCCATGTTGTGGCACTTTTGCGCTCCCCTTGGGATGCCTTTCACAGCTGCAGTGTGCTTAGAGCACAGGGCTTCCTGGTTTAAAAAACCACAACTTTAGCCCAAACTGGAGGCTTCTAAATCAGCCTTCGTTTCGGGACCTCCCCAAGGAAAAAGCTGTGGAGGCAGGCATGTTGAGGCACTTCTGCGCTCTTCTTGGGTAGTCCTTCGCAGCTGCTGTGTTCTTGGAACACAGGGCTTTCTGGTTAAAAGAACACTAACCCTAGGCCTAACTCAAACCTTAAGCCTAGGAAGGAAAATCAGCCTATGATTCGGGATGGTCTCATGGAAATAGCAGTGGAGGCAGCCAAGTTGTGTCACTTTTGCGCTCCCCTTGGGATGCCTTTAACAGCTGCAGTGTGCCTGGAGCACAGGGCTTCCTGGTTTTAAAAGTCCTAGGCCTAAGCCTAACAGTAACCCTAGGAAGGTAAATCAGCCGGGTATTAGGGTTCTTCCTAAGGAAAAAGCTGTGAAAGCAGCCATGTTGTGGACCTTCTGCGCTCCCTTTGGGATGCCTTTGGCAGATGCAGTAAGCCTGGAACTCAGGGCTTCCTGCTTAAAAAAATCCTAGCCCTAGGCTGAGCCCTAACCCTAACCCTAGGCAGATAAATCAGCCTAGGTATAGGGATGGTGCCAAGGAAAAAGCTGTGAAAGCTGCCATGTTGTTGCACTTTTGTACTCCCCTTGGGATGCCTTTCACAGCTGCCGTGTGCCTGGAGCTCAGGGCTTCCTGGTTTAAAAAACCATGTCCCTAGCTGAGACTGGAGGCAGGTGATTCAGCCTAGGCTTAGCAATGGTGCCAATGAAAACGTGTGGAGGCAGCCATTTTCTGGCACTTTTGTGCTCCCCTTGGGATGCCTTTCGCAGCTGCCGTGTGCCTGGAGCTCAGAGCTTGCTGGTTTAAAAAGCTCTACACCTAGGCGTAACCCTAACCCTAACCGTAACACTGGTCATTTAAATCAGCCTGGGTTTAGGAATTATCCCAAGGGAAAAGCTGTGGAGACAGCCATGTTGTGGCACTTTTGCGCTCCCCTTGGGATGCCTTTCACAGCTGCAGTGTGCTTGGAGCACAGGGCTTCCTGGTGTAAAAAACCACAACTTTAGCCCAAACTGGAGGCTTCTAAATCAGCCTTCGTTTCGGGACCTCCCCAAGGAAAAAGCTGTGGAGGCAGGCATGTTGAGGCACTTCTGCGCTCTTCTTGGGTAGTCCTTCGCAGCTGCTGTGTTCTTGGAACTCAGGGCTTTCTGGTTAAAAGAACACTAACCCTAGGCCTAACTCAAACCTTAAGCCTAGGAAGGAAAATCAGCCTATGATTCGGGATGGTCTCATGGAAATAGCAGTGGAGGCAGCCAAGTTGTGTCACTTTTGCGCTCCCCTTGGGATGCCTTTAACAGCTGCAGTGTGCCTGGAGCACAGGGCTTCCTGGTTTTAAAAGTCCTAGGCCTAAGCCTAACAGTAACCCTAGGAAGGTAAATCAGCCGGGTATTAGGGTTCTTCCTAAGGAAAAAGCTGTGAAAGCAGCCATGTTGTGGACCTTCTGCGCTCCCTTTGGGATGCCTTTGGCAGATGCAGTAAGCCTGGAACTCAGGGCTTCCTGGTTAAAAAAATCCTAGCCCTAGGCTGAGCCCTAACCCTAACCCTAGGCAGATAAATCAGCCTAGGTATAGGGATGGTGCCAAGGAAAAAGCTGTGAAAGCTGCCATGTTGTTGCACTTTTGTACTCCCCTTGGGATGCCTTTCACAGCTGCCGTGTGCCTGGAGCTCAGGGCTTCCTGGTTTAAAAAACCATGTCCCTAGCTGAGACTGGAGGCAGGTGATTCAGCCTAGGCTTAGCAATGGTGCCAATGAAAACGTGTGGAGGCAGCCATTTTCTGGCACTTTTGTGCTCCCCTTGGGATGCCTTTCGCAGCTGCCGTGTGCCTGGAGCTCAGAGCTTGCTGGTTTAAAAAGCTCTACACCTAGGCGTAACCCTAACCCTAACCGTAACACTGGTCATTTAAATCAGCCTGGGTTTAGGAATTATCCCAAGGGAAAAGCTGTGGAGACAGCCATGTTGTGGCACTTTTGCGCTCCCCTTGGGATGCCTTTCACAGCTGCAGTGTGCTTGGAGCACAGGGCTTCCTGGTGTAAAAAACCACAACTTTAGCCCAAACTGGAGGCTTCTAAATCAGCCTTCGTTTCGGGACGTCCCCAAGGAAAAAGCTGTGGAGGCAGGCATGTTGAGGCACTTCTGCGCTCTTCTTGGGTAGTCCTTCGCAGCTGCTGTGTTCTTGGAACTCAGGGCTTTCTGGTTAAAAGAACACTAACCCTAGGCCTAACTCAAACCTTAAGCCTAGGAAGGAAAATCAGCCTATGATTCGGGATGGTCTCATGGAAATAGCAGTGGAGGCAGCCAAGTTGTGTCACTTTTGCGCTCCCCTTGGGATGCCTTTAACAGCTGCAGTGTGCCTGGAGCACAGGGCTTCCTGGTTTTAAAAGTCCTAGGCCTAAGCCTAACAGTAACCCTAGGAAGGTAAATCAGCCAGGTATTAGGGTTCTTCCTAAGGAAAAAGCTGTGAAAGCAGCCATGTTGTGGACCTTCTGCGCTCCCTTTGGGATGCCTTTGGCAGATGCAGTAAGCCTGGAACTCAGGGCTTCCTGCTTAAAAATATCCTTGCCCTTGGCTGAGCCCTAAGCCTAGCCCTAGGCAGATAAATCAGCCTAGGTATAGGGATGGTGCCAAGGAAAAAGCTGTGAAAGCTGCCATGTTGTTGCACTTTTGTACTCCCCTTGGGATGCCTTTCACAGCTGCCGTGTGCCTGGAGCTCAGGGCTTCCTGGTTTAAAAACCCATGTCCCTAGCTGAGACTGGAGGCAGGTAATGCAGCCTAGGCTTAGCAATGGTGCCAATGAAAACGTGTGGAGGCAGCCATTTTCTGGCACTTTTGTGCTCCCCTTGGGATGCCTTTCGCAGCTGCCGTGTGCCTGGAGCTCAGAGCTTGCTGGTTTAAAAAGCTCTACACCTAGGCGTAACCCTAACCCTAACCGTAACACTGGTCATTTAAATCAGCCTGGGTTTAGGAATTATCCCAAGGGAAAAGCTGTGGAGACAGCCATGTTGTGGCACTTTTGCGCTCCCCTTGGGATGCCTTTCACAGCTGCAGTGTGCTTGGAGCACAGGGCTTCCTGGTGTAAAAACCCACAAATTTAGCCCAAACTGGAGGCTTCTAAATCAGCCTTCGTTTCGGGACGTCCCCAAGGAAAAAGCTGTGGAGGCAGGCATGTTGAGGCACTTCTGCGCTCTTCTTGGGTAGTCCTTCGCAGCTGCTGTGTTCTTGGAACTCAGGGCTTTCTGGTTAAAAGAACACTAACCCTAGGCCTAACTCAAACTTTAAGCCTAGGAAGGAAAATCAGCCTATGATTCGGGATGGTCTCATGGAAATAGCAGTGGAGGCAGCCAAGTTGTGTCACTTTTGCGCTCCCCTTGGGATGCCTTTAACAGCTGCAGTGTGCCTGGAGCACATGGCTTCCTGGTTTTAAAAGTCCTAGGCCTAAGCCTAACAGTAACCCTAGGAAGGTAAATCAGCCGGGTATTAGGGTTCTTCCTAAGGAAAAAGCTGTGAAAGCAGCCATGTTGTGGACCTTCTGCGCTCCCTTTGGGATGCCTTTGGCAGATGCAGTAAGCCTGGAACTCAGGGCTTCCTGGTTAAAAAAATCCTAGCCCTAGGCTGAGCCCTAACCCTAGGCAGATAAATCAGCCTAGGTATAGGGATGGTGCCAAGGAAAAAGCTGTGAAAGCTGCCATGTTGTTGCACTTTTGTACTCCCCTTGGGATGCCTTTCACAGCTGCCGTGTGCCTGGAGCTCAGGGCTTCCTGGTTTAAAAAACCATGTCCCTAGCTGAGACTGGAGGCAGGTGATTCAGCCTAGGCTTAGCAATGTTGCCAATGAAAATGTGTGGAGGCAGCCATTTTCTGGCACTTTTGTGCTCCCCTTGGGATGCCTTTCGCAGCTGCCGTGTGCCTGGAGCTCAGAGCTTGCTGGTTTAAAAAGCTCTACACCTAGGCGTAACCCTAACCCTAACCGTAACACTGGTCATTTAAATCAGCCTGGGTTTAGGAATTATCCCACGGGAAAAAGCTGTGGAGACAGCCATGTTGTGGCACTTTTGCGCTCCCCTTTGGAAGACTTTCACAGCTGCAGTGTGCTTGGAGCACAGGGCTTCCTGGTGTAAAAAACCACAACTTTAGCCCAAACTGGAGTCTTCTAAATTAGCCTTCGTTTCGGGACGTCTCCAAGGAAAAAGCTGTGGAGGCAGGCATGTTGAGGCACTTCTGCGCTCTTCTTGGGCAGTCCTACACAGCTGCTGTGCTCGTTGAAATCAGGGCTTTCTGGTTAAAAGAACACTAACCCTGGGCCTAACTCAAACCTTAAGCCTAGGAAGGAAAATCAGCCTATGATTCGGGATGGTCTCATGGAAATAGCAGTGGAGGCAGCCAAGTTGTGTCACTTTTGCGCTCCCCTTGGGATGCCTTTCACAGCTGCAGTGTGCCTGGAGCACAGGGCTTCCTGGTTTTAAAAGTCCTAGGCCTAAGCCTAACAGTAACCCTAGGAAGGTAAATCAGCCGGGTATTAGGGTTCTTCCTAAGGAAAAACTGTGAAAGCTGCCATGTATTTGCACTTTTGTACTCCCCTTGGGATGCCTTTCACAGCTGCCATGTGCCTGGAGCTCAGGGCTTCCTGGTTTAAAAAACCATGTCCCTAGATGAGACTGGAGGCAGGTAATTCAGCCTAGGCTTTAGCAATGGTGCCAATGAAAACTTGTGGAGGCAGCCATTTTCTGGCACTTTTGTGCTCCCCTTGGGATGCCTTTCGCAGCTGCCGTGTGCCTGGAGCTCAGAGCTTGCTGGTTTAAAAAGCTCTACACCTAGGCGTAACCCTAACCCTAACCGTAACACTGGTCATTTAAATCAGCCTGGGTTTAGGAATTATCCCAAGGGAAAAGCTGTGGAGACAGCCATGTTGTGGCACTTTTGCGCTCCCCTTGGGATGCCTTTCACAGCTGCAGTGTGCTTGGAGCACAGGGCTTCCTGGTGTAAAAACCCACAACTTCAACCCAAACTGGAGGCTTCTAAATCAGCCTTCGTTTCGGGACGTCCCCAAGGAAAAAGCTTTGGGGGCAGGCACGTTGAGGGACTTCTGCGATCTTCTTGGGCAGTCCTTCACAGCTGCTGTGCTCGTTGAACTCAGGGCTTTCTGATTAAAAGAACAATAACTCTATACCTAACTCAAACCTTAAGCCTAGGAAGGAAAATCAGCCTATGATTCGGGATGGTCTCATGGAAATAGCAGTGGAGGCAGCCAAGTTGTGTCACTTTTGCGCTCCCCTTGGGATGCCTTTAACAGCTGCAGTGTGCCTGGAGCACAGGGCTTCCTGGTTTTAAAAGTCCTAGGCCTGAGCCTAAGAGTAACCCTAGGAAGGTAAATCAGCCGGGTATTAGGGTTCTTCCTAAGGAAAAAGCTGTGAAAGCAGCCATGTTGTGGACCTTCTGCACTCCCTTTGGGATGCCTTTGGCAGATGCAGTAAGCCTGGAACTCACGGCTTCCTGGTTAAAAAAATCCTAGCCCTAGGCTGAGCCCTAACCCTAACTCTAGGCAGATAAATCAGCCTAGGTATAGGGATGGTGCCAAGGAAAAAGCTGTGAAAGCTGCCATGTTGTTGCACTTTTGTACTCCCCTTGGGATGCCTTTCACAGCTGCCGTGTGCTTCGAGATCAGGGCTTCCTGGTTTAAAAAACCATGTCCCTAGCTGAGACTGGAGGCAGGTGATTCAGCCTAGGCTTAGCAATGGTGCCAATGAAAACGTGTGGAGGCAGCCATTTCCTGGCACTTTTGTGCTCCCCTTGGGATGCCTTTCGCAGCTGCCGTGTGCCTGGAGCTCAGAGCTTGCTGGTTTAAAAAGCTCTACACCTAGGCGTAACCCTAACCCTAACCGTAACACTGGTCATTTAAATCAGCCTGGGTTTAGGAATTATCCCAAGGGAAAAGCTGTGGAGACAGCCATGTTGTGGCACTTTTGCGCTCCCCTTGGGATGCCTTTCACAGCTGCAGTGTGCTTGGAGCACAGGGCTTCCTGGTGTAAAAAACCACAACTTTAGCCCAAACTGGAGGCTTCTAAATCAGCCTTCGTTTCGGGACGTCCCCAAGGAAAAAGCTGTGGAGGCAGGCATGTTGAGGCACTTCTGCGCTCTTCTTGGGTAGTCCTTCGCAGCTGCTGTGTTCTTGGAACTCAGGGCTTTCTGGTTAAAAGAACACTAACCCTAGGCCTAACTCAAACCTTAAGCCTAGGAAGGAAAATCAGCCTATGATTCGGGATGGTCTCATGGAAATAGCAGTGGAGGCAGCCAAGTTGTGTCACTTTTGCGCTCCCCTTGGGATGCCTTTAACAGCTGCAGTGTGCCTGGAGCACAGGGCTTCCTGGTTTTAAAAGTCCTAGGCCTAAGCCTAACAGTAACCCTAGGAAGGTAAATCAGCCGGGTATTAGGGTTCTTCCTAAGGAAAAAGCTGTGAAAGCAGCCATGTTGTGGACCTTCTGCGCTCCCTTTGGGATGCCTTTGGCAGATGCAGTAAGCCTGGAACTCAGGGCTTCCTGGTTAAAAAAAATCCTAGCCCTAGGCTGAGCCCTAACCCTAACTCTAGGCAGATAAATCAGCCTAGGTATAGGGATGGTGCCAAGGAAAAAGCTGAGAAAGCTGCCATGTTGTTGCACTTTTTTACTCCCCTTGGGATGCCTTTCACAGCTGCCGTGTACTTGGAGCTCAGGGCTTCCTGGTTTAAAAATCCATGTCCCTAGCTGAGACTTGAGGCAGGTGATTCAGCTTAGGCTTAGCAATGGTGCCAATGAAAACGTGTGGAGGCAGCCATTTTCTGGCACTTTTGTGCTCCCCTTGGGATGCCTTTCGCAGCTGCCGTGTGCCTGGAGCTCAGAGCTTGCTGGTTTAAAAAGCTCTACACCTAGGCGTAACCCTAACCCTAACCGTAACACTGGTCATTTAAATCAGCCTGGGTTTAGGAATTATCCCAAGGGAAAAGCTGTGGAGATAGCCATGTTGTGGCATTTTTGCGCTCCCCTTGGGATGACTTTCACAGCTGCAGTGTGCTTGGAGCACAGGGCTTCCTGGTGTAAAAAACCACAACTTTACTCCAAACTGCAGGCTTATAAATCAGCCTTCGTTTCGGGACGTCCCCAAGGAAAAAGCTGTGGAGGCAGGCATGTTGAGGCACTTCTGCGCTCTTCTTGGGCAGTCCTTCGCAGCTGCTGTGTTCTTGGAACTCAGGGCTTTCTGGTTAAAAGAACACTAACCCTAGGCCTAACTCAAACCTTAAGCCTAGGAAGGAAAATCAGCCTATGATTCGGGATGGTCTCATGGAAATAGCAGTGGAGGCAGCCAAGTTGTGTCACTTTTGCGCTCCCCTTGGGATGCCTTTAACAGCTGCAGTGTGCCTGGAGCACAGGGCTTCCTGGTTTTAAAAGTCCTAGGCCTAAGCCTAACAGTAACCCTAGGAAGGTAAATCAGCCGGGTATTAGGGTTCTTCCTAAGGAAAAAGCTGTGAAAGCAGCCATGTTGTGGCACTTCTGCGCTCCCTTTGGGATGCCTTTGGCAGATGCAGTAAGCCTGGAACTCAGGGTTTCCTGCTTGAAAAAATCCTAGCCCTAGGCTGAGCCCTAACCCTAACTCTAGGCAGATAAATCAGCCTAGGTATAGGGATGGTGCCAAGGAAAAAGCTGTGAAAGCTGCCATGTTGTTGCACTTTTGTACTCCCCTTGGGATGCCTTTCACAGCTGTCGTGTGCTTGGAGCTCAGGGCTTCCTGGTTTAAAAAACCATGTCCCTAGCTGAGACTGGAGGCAGGTGAATCAGCCTAGGCTTAGCAATGGTGCCAATGAAAACGTGTGGAGGCAGCCATTTTCTGGCACTTTTGTGCTCCCCTTGGGATGCCTTTCGCAGCTGCCGTGTGCCTGGAGCTCAGAGCTTGCTGGTTTAAAAAGCTCTACACCTAGGCGTAACCCTAACCCTAACCGTAACACTGGTCATTTAAATCAGCCTGGGTTTAGGAATTATCCCAAGGGAAAAGCTGTGGAGACAGCCATGTTGTGGCACTTTTGCGCTCCCCTTGGGATGCCTTTCACAGCTGCAGTGTGCTTGGAGCACAGGGCTTCCTGGTTTAAAAAACCACAAATTTAGCCCAAACTGGAGGCTTCTAAATCAGCCTTCGTTTCGGGACGTCCCCAAGGAAAAAGCTGTGGAGGCAGGCATGTTGAGGCACTTCTGCGCTCTTCTTGGGTAGTCCTTCGCAGCTGCTGTGTTCTTGGAACTCAGGGCTTTCTGGTTAAAAGAACACTAACCCTAGGCCTAACTCAAACCTTAAGCCTAGGAAGGAAAATCAGCCTATGATTCGGGATGGTCTCATGGAAATAGCAGTGGAGGCAGCCAAGTTGTGTCACTTTTGCGCTCCCCTTGGGATGCCTTTAACAGCTGCAGTGTGCTTGGAGCACAGGGCTTCCTGGTTTTAAAAGTCCTAGGCCTAAGCCTAACAGTAACCCTAGGAAGGTAAATCAGCCGGGTATTAGGGTTCTTCCTAAGGAAAAAGCTGTGAAAGCAGCCATGTTGTGGACCTTCTGCGCTCCCTTTGGGATGCCTTTGGCAGATGCAGTAAGCCTGGAACTCAGGGCTTCCTGCTTAAAAAAATCCTAGCCCTAGGCTGAGCCCTAACCCTAACCCTAGGCAGATAAATCAGCCTAGGTATAGGGATGGTGCCAAGGAAAAAGCTGTGAAAGCTGCCATGTTGTTGCACTTTTGTACTCCCCTTGGGATGCCTTTCACAGCTGCCGTGTGCCTGGAGCTCAGGGCTTCCTGGTTTGAAAAACCATGTCCCTAGCTGAGACTGGAGGCAGGTGATTCAGCCTAGGCTTAGCAATGGTGCCAATGAAAACGTGTGGAGGCAGCCATTTTCTGGCACTTTTGTGCTCCCCTTGGGATGCCTTTCGCAGCTGCCATGTGCCTGGAGCTCAGAGCTTGCTGGTTTAAAAAGCTCTACACCTAGTCGTAACCCTAACCCTAACCGTAACACTGGTCATTTAAATCAGCCTGGGTTTAGGAATTATCCCAAGGGAAAAAGCTGTGGAGACAGCCATGTTGTGGCACTTTTGCGCTCCCCTTGGGATGCCTTTCACAGCTGCAGTGTGCTTGGAGCACAGGGCTTCCTGGTGTAAAAACCCACAAATTTAGCCCAAACTGGAGGCTTCTAAATCAGCCTTCGTTTCGGGACGTCCCCAAGGAAAAAGCTGTGGAGGCAGGCATGTTGAGGCACTTCTGCGCTCTTCTTGGGTAGTCCTTCACAGCTGCTGTGTTCTTGGAACTCAGGGCTTTCTGGTTAAAAGAACACTAACCCTAGGCCTAACTCAAACCTTAAGCCTAGGAAGGAAAATCAGCCTATGATTCGGGATGGTCTCATGGAAATAGCAGTGGAGGCAGCCAAGTTGTGTCACTTTTGCGCTCCCCTTGGGATGCCTTTAACAGCTGCAGTGTGCCTGGAGCACAGGGCTTCCTGGTTTTAAAAGTCCTAGGCCTAAGCCTAACAGTAACCCTAGGAAGGTAAATCAGCCGGGTATTAGGGTTCTTCCTAAGGAAAAAGCTGTGAAAGCAGCCATGTTGTGGCACTTCTGCGCTCCCTTTGGGATGCCTTTGGCAGATGCAGTAAGCCTGGAACTCAGGGCTTCCTGGTTAAAAAAATCCATGCCCTAGGCTGAGCCCTAACCCTAACCCTAGGCAGATAAATCAGCCTAGGTATAGGGATGGTGCCAAGGAAAAAGCTGTGAAAGCTGCCATGTTGTTGCACTTTTGTACTCCCCTTGGGATGCCTTTCACAGCTGCCGTGTGCCTGGAGCTCAGGGCTTCCTGGTTTAAAAATCCATGTCCCTAGCTGAGACTGGTGGCAGGTGATTCAGCCTAGGCTTAGCAATGGTGCCAATGAAAACGTGTGGAGGCAGCCATTTTCTGGCACTTTTGTGCTCCCCTTGGGATGCCTTTCACAGCTGCCGTGTGCCTGGAGCTCAGAGCTTGCTGGTTTAAAAAGCTCTACACCTAGGCGTAACCCTAACCCTAACCGTAACACTGGTCATTTAAATCAGCCTGGGTTTAGGAATTATCCCAAGGGAAAAGCTGTGGAGATAGCCATGTTGTGGCATTTTTGCGCTCCCCTTGGGATGACTTTCACAGCTGCAGTGTGCTTGGAGCACAGGGCTTCCTGGTGTAAAAAACCACAACTTTAGCCCAAACTGGAGGCTTCTAAATCAGCCTTCGTTTCGGGACGTCCCCAAGGAAAAAGCTGTGGAGGCAGGCATGTTGAGGCACTTCTGCGCTCTTCTTGGGTAGTCCTTCGCAGCTGCTGTGTTCTTGGAACTCAGGGCTTTCTGGTTAAAAGAACACTAACCCTAGGCCTAACTCAAACCTTAAGCCTAGGAAGGAAAATCAGCCTATGATTCGGGATGGTCTCATGGAAATAGCAGTGGAGGCAGCCAAGTTGTGTCACTTTTGCGCTCCCCTTGGGATGCCTTTATCAGCTGCAGTGTGCCTAGAGCACAGGGCTTCCTGGTTTTAAAAGTCCTAGGCCTAAGCCTAACAGTAACCCTAGGAAGTTAAATCAGCCGGGTATTACGGTTCTTCCTAAGGAAAAAGCTGTGAAAGCAGCCATGTTGTGGCACTTCTGCGCTCCCTTTGGGATGCCTTTGGCAGATGCAGTAAGCCTGGAACTCAGGGCTTCCTGGTTAAAAAAATCCTAGCCCTAGGCTGAGCCCTAACCCTAACCCTAGGCAGATAAATCAGCCTAGGTATAGGGATGGTGCCAGGAAAAAGCTGTGAAAGCTGCCATGTTGTTGCACTTTTGTACTCCCCTTGGGATGCCTTTCACAGCTGCCGTGTGCCTGGAGCTCAGGGTTTCCTGGTGTAAAAATCCATGTCCCTAGCTGAGACTGGTGGCAGGTGATTCAGCCTAGGCTTAGCAATGGTGCCAATGAAAACGTGTGGAGGCAGCCATTTTCTGGCACTTTTGTGCTCCCCTTGGGATGCCTTTCGCAGCTGCCGTGTGCCTGGAGCTCAGAGCTTGCTGGTTTAAAAAGCTCTACACCTAGGCGTAACCCTAACCCTAACCGTAACACTGGTCATTTAAATCAGCCTGGGTTTAGGAATTATCCCAAGGGAAAAGCTGTGGAGACAGCCATGTTGTGGCACTTTTGCGCTCCCCTTGGGATGCCTTTCACAGCTGCAGTGTGCTTGGAGCACAGGGCTTCCTGGTTTAAAAAACCACAACTTTAGCCCAAACTGGAGGCTTCTAAATCAGCCTTCGTTTCGGGACGTCCCCAAGGAAAAAGCTGTGGAGGCAGGCATGTTGAGGCACTTCTGCGCTCTTCTTGGGTAGTCCTTCGCAGCTGCTGTGTTCTTGGAACTCAGGGCTTTCTGGTTAAAAGAACACTAACCCTAGGCCTAACTCAAACCTTAAGACTAGGAAGGAAAATCAGCCTATGATTCGGGATGGTCTCATGGAAATAGCAGTGGAGGCAGCCAAGTTGTGTCACTTTTGCGCTCCCCTTGGGATGCCTTTAACAGCTGCAGTGTGCCTGGAGCACAGGGCTTCCTGGTTTTAAAAGTCCTAGGCCTAAGCCTAACAGTAACCCTAGGAAGGTAAATCAGCCGGGTATTAGGGTTCTTCCTAAGGAAAAAGCTGTGAAAGCAGCCATGTTGTGGACCTTCTGCGCTCCCTTTGGGATGCCTTTGGCAGATGCAGTAAGCCTGGAACTCAGGGCTTCCTGCTTAAAAAAATCCTAGCCCTAGGCTGAGCCCTAACCCTAACCCTAGGCAGATAAATCAGCCTAGGTATAGGGATGGTGCCAAGGAAAAAGCTGTGAAAGCTGCCATGTTGTTGCACTTTTGTACTCCCCTTGGGATGCCGTTCACAGCTGTCGTGTGCTTGGAGCTCAGGGCTTCCTGGTTTAAAAAACCATGTCCCTAGCTGAGACTGGAGGCAGGTGATCCAGCCTAGGCTTAGCAATGGTGCCAATGAAAACGTGTGGAGGCAGCCATTTTCTGGCACTTTTGTGCTCCCCTTGGGATGCCTTTCGCAGCTGCCGTGTGCCTGGAGCTCAGAGCTTGCTGGTTTAAAAAGCTCTACACCTAGGCGTAACCCTAACCCTAACCGTAACACTGGTCATTTAAATCAGCCTGGGTTTAGGAATTATCCCAAGGGAAAAAGCTGTGGAGACAGCCATGTTGTGGCACCTTTGCGCTCCCCTTGGGATGCCTTTCACAGCTGCAGTGTGCTTGGAGCACAGGGCTTCCTGGTTTAAAAAACCACAACTTTAGCCCAAACTGGAGGCTTCTAAATCAGCCTTCGTTTCGGGACGTCCCCAAGGAAAAAGCTGTGGAGGCAGGCATGTTGAGGCACTTCTGCGCTCTTCTTGGGTAGTCCTTCGCAGCTGCTGTGTTCTTGGAACTCAGGGCTTTCTGGTTAAAAGAACACTAACCCTAGGCCTAACTCAAACCTTAAGACTAGGAAGGAAAATCAGCCTATGATTCGGGATGGTCTCATGGAAATAGCAGTGGAGGCAGCCAAGTTGTGTCACTTTTGCGCTCCCCTTGGGATGCCTTTATCAGCTGCAGTGTGCCTAGAGCACAGGGCTTCCTGGTTTTAAAAGTCCTAGGCCTAAGCCTAACAGTAACCCTAGGAAGTTAAATCAGCCGGGTATTACGGTTCTTCCTAAGGAAAAAGCTGTGAAAGCAGCCATGTTGTGGCACTTCTGCGCTCCCTTTGGGATGCCTTTGGCAGATGCAGTAAGCCTGGAACTCAGGGCTTCCTGCTTAAAAAAATCCTAGCCCTAGGCTGAGCCCTAACCCTAACCCTAGGCAGATAAATCAGCCTAGGTATAGGGATGGTGCCAAGGAAAAAGCTGTGAAAGCTGCCATGTTGTTGCACTTTTGTACTCCCCTTGGGATGCCTTTCACAGCTGCCGTGTGCCTGGAGCTCAGGGTTTCCTGGTGTAAAAATCCATGTCCCTAGCTGAGACTGGTGGCAGGTGATTCAGCCTAGGCTTAGCAATGGTGCCAATGAAAACGTGTGGAGGCAGCCATTTTCTGGCACTTTTGTGCTCCCCTTGGGATGCCTTTCGCAGCTGCCGTGTGCCTGGAGCTCAGAGCTTGCTGGTTTAAAAAGCTCTACACCTAGGCGTAACCCTAACCCTAACCGTAACACTGGTCATTTAAATCAGCCTGGGTTTAGGAATTATCCCAAGGGAAAAGCTGTGGAGACAGCCATGTTGTGGCACTTTTGCGCTCCCCTTGGGATGCCTTTCACAGCTGCAGTGTGCTTGGAGCACAGGGCTTCCTGGTGTAAAAAACCACAACTTTAGCCCAAACTGGAGGCTTCTAAATCAGCCTTCGTTTCGGGACGTCCCCAAGGAAAAAGCTGTGGAGGCAGGCATGTTGAGGCACTTCTGCGCTCTTCTTGGGTAGTCCTTCGCAGCTGCTGTGTTCTTGGAACTCAGGGCTTTCTGGTTAAAAGAACACTAACCCTAGGCCTAACTCAAACCTTAAGCCTAGGAAGGAAAATCAGCCTATGATTCGGGATGGTCTCATGGAAATAGCAGTGGAGGCAGGCAAGTTGTGTCACTTTTGCGCTCCCCTTGGGATGCCTTTAACAGCTGCAGTGTGCCTGGAGCACAGGGCTTCCTGGTTTTAAAAGTCCTAGGCCTAAGCCTAAAAGTAACCCTAGGAAGGTAAATCAGCCGGGTATTACGGTTCTTCCTAAGGAAAAAGCTGTGAAAGCAGCCATGTTGTGGCACTTCTGCGCTCCCTTTGGGATGCCTTTGGCAGATGCAGTAAGCCTGGAACTCAGGGCTTCCTGCTTAAAAAAATCCTAGCCCTAGGCTGAGCCCTAACCCTAACCCTAGGCAGATAAATCAGCCTAGGTATAGGGATGGTGCCAAGGAAAAAGCTGTGAAAGCTGCCATGTTGTTGCACTTTTGTACTCCCCTTGGGATGCCTTTCACAGCTGCCGTGTGCCTGGAGCTCAGGGCTTCCTGGTTTAAAAAACCATGTCCCTAGCTGAGACTGGAGGCAGGTGATTCAGCCTAGGCTTAGCAATGGTGCCAATGAAAACGTGTGGAGGCAGCCATTTTCTGGCACTTTTGTGCTCCCCTTGGGATGCCTTTCGCAGCTGCCGTGTGCCTGGAGCTCAGAGCTTGCTGGTTTAAAAAGCTCTACACCTAGGCGTAACCCTAACCCTAACCCTAACCGTAACACTGGTCATTTAAATCAGCCTGGGTTTAGGTATTATCCCAAGGGAAAAGCTGTGGAGACAGCCATGTTGTGGCACTTTTGCGCTCCCCTTGGGATGCCTTTCACAGCTGCAGTGTGCTTGGAGCACAGGGCTTCCTGGTGTAAAATACCACAACTTTAGCCCAAACTGGAGGCTTCTAAATCAGCCTTCGTTTCGGGACCTCCCCAAGGAAAAAGCTGTGGAGGCAGGCATGTTGAGGCACTTCTGCGCTCTTCTTGGGTAGTCCTTCGCAGCTGCTGTGTTCTTGGAACACAGGGCTTTCTGGTTAAAAGAACACTAACCCTAGGCCTAACTCAAACCTTAAGCCTAGGAAGGAAAATCAGCCTATGATTCGGGATGGTCTCATGGAAATAGCAGTGGAGGCAGCCAAGTTGTGTCACTTTTGCGCTCCCCTTGGGATGCCTTTAACAGCTGCAGTGTGCCTGGAGCACAGGGCTTCCTGGTTTTAAAAGTCCTAGGCCTAAGCCTAACAGTAACCCTAGGAAGGTAAATCAGCCGGGTATTAGGGTTCTTCCTAAGGAAAAAGCTGTGAAAGCAGCCATGTTGTGGCACTTCTGCGCTCCCTTTGGGATGCCTTTGGCAGATGCAGTAAGCCTGGAACTCAGGGCTTCCTGGTTAAAAAAATCCTAGCCCTAGGCTGAGCCCTAACCCTAACCCTAGGCAGATAAATCAGCCTAGGTATAGGGATGGTGCCAAGGAAAAAGCTGTGAAAGCTGCCATGTTGTTGCACTTTTGTACTCCCCTTGGGATGCCTTTCACAGCTGCCGTGTGCCTGGAGCTCAGGGCTTCCTGGTTTAAAAAACCATGTCCCTAGCTGAGACTGGAGGCAGGTGATTCAGCCTAGGCTTAGCAATGGTGCCAATGAAAACGTGTGGAGGCAGCCATTTTCTGGCACTTTTGTGCTCCCCTTGGGATGCCTTTCGCAGCTGCCGTGTGCCTGGAGCTCAGAGCTTGCTGGTTTAAAAAGCTCTACACCTAGGCGTAACCCTAACCCTAACCGTAACACTGGTCATTTAAATCAGCCTGGGTTTAGGAATTATCCCAAGGGAAAAGCTGTGGAGACAGCCATGTTGTGGCACTTTTGCGCTCCCCTTGGGATGCCTTTCACAGCTGCAGTGTGCTTGGAGCACAGGGCTTCCTGGTGTAAAAAACCACAACTTTAGCCCAAACAGGAGGCTTCTAAATCAGCCTTCGTTTCGGGACGTCCCCAAGGAAAAAGCTGTGGAGGCAGGCATGTTGAGGCACTTCTGCGCTCTTCTTGGGTAGTCCTTCGCAGCTGCTGTGTTCTTGGAACTCAGGGCTTTCTGGTTAAAAGAACACTAACCCTAGGCCTAACTCAAACCTTAAGCCTAGGAAGGAAAATCAGCCTATGATTCGGGATGGTCTCATGGAAATAGCAGTGGAGGCAGCCAAGTTGTGTCACTTTTGCGCTCCCCTTGGGATGCCTTTAACAGCTGCAGTGTGC
The DNA here is from genome assembly GCF_027887145.1 of Ammospiza caudacuta. NCBI lineage: Eukaryota > Metazoa > Chordata > Aves > Passeriformes > Passerellidae > Ammospiza > Ammospiza caudacuta. Next base: position 1,209,873 of record NW_026683131.1, on the reverse strand, counting down.
CTGGAGCACAGGGCTTCCTGGTTTTAAAAGTCCTAGGCCTAAGCCTAACAGTAACCCTAGGAAGGTAAATCAGCCGGGTATTAGGGTTCTTCCTAAGGAAAAAGCTGTGAAAGCAGCCATGTTGTGGACCTTCTGCGCTCCCTTTGGGATGCCTTTGGCAGATGCAGTAAGCCTGGAACTCAGGGCTTCCTGGTTAAAAAAATCCTAGCCCTAGGCTGAGCCCTAACCCTAACCCTAGGCAGATAAATCAGCCTAGGTATAGGGATGGTGCCAAGGAAAAAGCTGTGAAAGCTGCCATGTTGTTGCACTTTTGTACTCCCCTTGGGATGCCTTTCACAGCTGCCGTGTGCCTGGAGCTCAGGGCTTCCTGGTTTAAAAAACCATGTCCCTAGCTGAGACTGGAGGCAGGTGATTCAGCCTAGGCTTAGCAATGGTGCCAATGAAAACGTGTGGAGGCAGCCATTTTCTGGCCCTTTTGTGCTCCCCTTGGGATGCCTTTCGCAGCTGCCGTGTGCCTGGAGCTCAGAGCTTGCTGGTTTAAAAAGCTCTACACCTAGGCGTAACCCTAACCCTAACCGTAACACTGGTCATTTAAATCAGCCTGGGTTTAGGAATTATCCCAAGGGAAAAGCTGTGGAGACAGCCATGTTGTGGCACTTTTGCGCTCCCCTTGGGATGCCTTTCACAGCTGCAGTGTGCTTGGAGCACAGGGCTTCCTGGTGTAAAAAACCACAACTTTAGCCCAAACTGGAGGCTTCTAAATCAGCCTTCGTTTCGGGACGTCCCCAAGGAAAAAGCTGTGGAGGCAGGCATGTTGAGGCACTTCTGCGCTCTTCTTGGGTAGTCCTTCGCAGCTGCTGTGTTCTTGGAACTCAGGGCTTTCTGGTTAAAAGAACACTAACCCTAGGCCTAACTCAAACCTTAAGCCTAGGAAGGAAAATCAGCCTATGATTCAGGATGGTCTCATGGAAATAGCAGTGGAGGCAGCCAAGTTGTGTCACTTTTGCGCTCCCCTTGGGATGCCTTTAACAGCTGCAGTGTGCCTGGAGCACAGGGCTTCCTGGTTTTAAAAGTCCTAGGCCTAAGCCTAACAGTAACCCTAGGAAGGTAAATCAGCCGGGTATTAGGGTTCTTCCTAAGGAAAAAGCTGTGAAAGCAGCCATGTTGTGGACCTTCTGCGCTCCCTTTGGGATGCCTTTGGCAGATGCAGTAAGCCTGGAACTCAGGGCTTCCTGGTTAAAAAAATCCTAGCCCTAGGCTGAGCCCTAACCCTAACCCTAGGCAGATAAATCAGCCTAGGTATAGGGATGGTGCCAAGGAAAAAGCTGTGAAAGCTGCCATGTTGTTGCACTTTTGTACTCCCCTTGGGATGCCTTTCACAGCTGCCGTGTGCCTGGAGCTCAGGGCTTCCTGGTTTAAAAACCCATGTCCCTAGCTGAGACTGGAGGCAGGTGATTCAGCCTAGGCTTAGCAATGGTGCCAATGAAAACGTGTGGAGGCAGCCATTTTCTGGCACTTTTGTGCTCCCCTTGGGATGCCTTTCGCAGCTGCCGTGTGCCTGGAGCTCAGAGCTTGCTGGTTTAAAAAGCTCTACACCTAGGCGTAACCCTAACCCTAACCGTAACACTGGTCATTTAAATCAGCCTGGGTTTAGGAATTATCCCAAGGGAAAAGCTGTGGAGACAGCCATGTTGTGGCACTTTTGCGCTCCCCTTGGGATGCCTTTCACAGCTGCAGTGTGCTTGGAGCACAGGGCTTCCTGGTGTAAAAACCCACAAATTTAGCCCAAACTGGAGGCTTCTAAATCAGCCTTCGTTTCGGGACGTCCCCAAGGAAAAAGCTGTGGAGGCAGGCATGTTGAGGCACTTCTGCGCTCTTCTTGGGTAGTCCTTCGCAGCTGCTGTGTTCTTGGAACTCAGGGCTTTCTGGTTAAAAGAACACTAACCCTAGGCCTAACTCAAACCTTAAGCCTAGGAAGGAAAATCAGCCTATGATTCGGGATGGTCTCATGGAAATAGCAGTGGAGGCAGCCAAGTTGTGTCACTTTTGCGCTCCCCTTGGGATGCCTTTAACAGCTGCAGTGTGCCTGGAGCACAGGGCTTCCTGGTTTTAAAAGTCCTAGGCCTAAGCCTAACAGTAACCCTAGGAAGGTAAATCAGCCAGGTATTAGGGTTCTTCCTAAGGAAAAAGCTGTGAAAGCAGCCATGTTGTGGCACTTCTGCGCTCCCTTTGGGATGCCTTTGGCAGATGCAGTAAGCCTGGAACTCAGGGCTTCCTGGTTAAAAAAATCCTAGCCCTAGGCTGAGCCCTAACCCTAACTCTAGGCAGATAAATCAGCCTAGGTATAGGGATGGTGCCAAGGAAAAAGCTGTGAAAGCTGCCATGTTGTTGCACTTTTGTACTCCCCTTGGGATGCCTTTCACAGCTGCCGTGTGCCTGGAGCTCAGGGCTTCCTGGTTTAAAAAACCATGTCCCTAGCTGAGACTGGAGGCAGGTGATTCAGCCTAGGCTTAGCAATGGTGCCAATGAAAACGTGTGGAGGCAGCCATTTTCTGGCACTTTTGTGCTCCCCTTGGGATGCCTTTCGCTGCTGCCATGTGCCTGGAGCTCAGAGCTTGCTGGTTTAAAAAGCTCTACACCTAGGCGTAACCCTAACCCTAACCCTAACCGTAACACTGGTCATTTAAATCAGCCTGGGTTTAGGTATTATCCCAAGGGAAAAGCTGTGGAGACAGCCATGTTGTGGCACTTTTGCGCTCCCCTTGGGATGCCTTTCACAGCTGCACTGTGCTTGGAGCACAGGGCTTCCTGGTGTAAAATACCACAACTTTAGCCCAAACTGGAGGCTTCTAAATCAGCCTTCGTTTCGGGACGTCCCCAAGGAAAAAGCTGTGGAGGCAGGCATGTTGAGGCACTTCTGCGCTCTTCTTGGGCAGTCCTTCGCAGCTGCTGTGTTCTTGGAACTCAGGGCTTTCTGGTTAAAAGAACACTAACCCTAAGCCTAACTCAAACCTTAAGACTAGGAAGGAAAATCAGCCTATGATTCGGGATGGTCTCATGGAAATAGCAGTGGAGGCAGCCAAGTTGTGTCACTTTTGCGCTCCCCTTGGGATGCCTTTAACAGCTGCAGTGTGCCTGGAGCACAGGGCTTCCTGGTTTTAAAAGTCCTAGGCCTAAGCCTAACAGTAACCCTAGGAAGGTAAATCAGCCGGGTATTAGGGTTCTTCCTAAGGAAAAAGCTGTGAAAGCAGCCATGTTGTGGCACTTCTGCGCTCCCTTTGGGATGCCTTTGGCAGATGCAGTAAGCCTGGAACTCAGGGCTTCCTGGTTAAAAAAATCCTAGCCCTAGGCTGACCCCTAACCCTAACCCTAGGCAGATAAATCAGCCTAGGTATAGGGATGGTGCCAAGGAAAAAGCTATGAAAGCTGCCATGTTGTTGCACTTTTGTACTCCCCTTGGGATGCCTTTCACAGCTGCCGTGTGCCTGGAGCTCAGGGCTTCCTGGTTTAAAAATCCATGTCCCTAGCTGAGACTGGTGGCAGGTGATTCAGCCTAGGCTTAGCAATGGTGCCAATGAAAACGTGTGGAGGCAGCCATTTTCTGGCACTTTTGTGCTCCCCTTGGGATGCCTTTCACAGCTCCTGTGTGCCTGGAGCTCAGAGCTTGCTGGTTTAAAAAGCTCTACACCTAGGCGTAACCCTAACCCTAACCGTAACACTGGTCATTTAAATCAGCCTGGGTTTAGGAATTATCCCAAGGGAAAAAGCTGTGGAGACAGCCATGTTGTGGCACTTTTGCGCTCCCCTTGGGATGCCTTTCACAGCTGCAGTGTGCTTGGAGCACAGGGCTTCCTGGTTTAAAAAACCACAACTTTAGCCCAAACTGGAGGCTTCTAAATCAGCCTTCGTTTCGGGACGTCCCTAAGGAAAAAGCTGTGGAGGCAGGCATGTTGAGGCACTTCTGCGCTCTTCTTGGGTAGTCCTTCACAGCTGCTGTGTTCTTGGAACTCAGGGCTTTCTGGTTAAAAGAACACTAACCCTAGGCCTAACTCAAACCTTAAGACTAGGAAGGAAAATCAGCCTATGGTTCGGGATGGTCTCATGGAAATAGCAGTGGAGGCAGCCAAGTTGTGTCACTTTTGCGCTCCCCTTGGGATGCCTTTAACAGCTGCAGTGTGCCTGGAGCACAGGGCTTCCTGGTTTTAAAAGTCCTAGGCCTAAGCCTAACAGTAACCCTAGGAAGGTAAATCAGCCGGGTATTAGGGTTCTTCCTAAGGAAAAAGCTGTGAAAGCAGACATGTTGTGGACCTTCTGCGCTCCCTTTGGGATGCCTTTGGCAGATGCAGTAAGCCTGGAACTCAGGGCTTCCTGCTTAAAAAAATCCTTGCCCTTGGCTGAGCCCTAAGCCTAACCCTAGGCAGATAAATCAGCCTAGGTATAGGGATGGTGCCAGGGAAAAAGCTGTGAAAGCTGCCATGTTGTTGCACTTTTGTACTCCCCTTGGGATGCCTTTCACAGCTGTCGTGTGCCTGGAGCTCAGGGCTTCCTGGTTTAAAAATCCATGTCCCTAGCTGAGACTGGAGGCAGGTGATTCAGCCTAGGCTTAGCAATGGTGCCAATGAAAACGTGTGGAGGCAGCCATTTTCTGGCACTTTTGTGCTCCCCTTGGGATGCCTTTCGCAGCTGCCGTGTGCCTGGAGCTCAGAGCTTGCTGGTTTAAAAAGCTCTACACCTAGGCGTAACCCTAACCCTAACCGTAACACTGGTCATTTAAATCAGCCTGGGTTTAGGAATTATCCCAAGGGAAAAAGCTGTGGAGACAGCCATGTTGTGGCACTTTTGCGCTCCCCTTGGGATGCCTTTCACAGCTGCAGTGTGCTTAGAGCACAGGGCTTCCTGGTTTAAAAAACCACAACTTTAGCCCAAACTGGAGGCTTCTAAATCAGCCTTCGTTTCGGGACCTCCCCAAGGAAAAAGCTGTGGAGGCAGGCATGTTGAGGCACTTCTGCGCTCTTCTTGGGTAGTCCTTCGCAGCTGCTGTGTTCTTGGAACACAGGGCTTTCTGGTTAAAAGAACACTAACCCTAGGCCTAACTCAAACCTTAAGCCTAGGAAGGAAAATCAGCCTATGATTCGGGATGGTCTCATGGAAATAGCAGTGGAGGCAGCCAAGTTGTGTCACTTTTGCGCTCCCCTTGGGATGCCTTTAACAGCTGCAGTGTGCCTGGAGCACAGGGCTTCCTGGTTTTAAAAGTCCTAGGCCTAAGCCTAACAGTAACCCTAGGAAGGTAAATCAGCCGGGTATTAGGGTTCTTCCTAAGGAAAAAGCTGTGAAAGCAGCCATGTTGTGGACCTTCTGCGCTCCCTTTGGGATGCCTTTGGCAGATGCAGTAAGCCTGGAACTCAGGGCTTCCTGCTTAAAAAAATCCTAGCCCTAGGCTGAGCCCTAACCCTAACCCTAGGCAGATAAATCAGCCTAGGTATAGGGATGGTGCCAAGGAAAAAGCTGTGAAAGCTGCCATGTTGTTGCACTTTTGTACTCCCCTTGGGATGCCTTTCACAGCTGCCGTGTGCCTGGAGCTCAGGGCTTCCTGGTTTAAAAAACCATGTCCCTAGCTGAGACTGGAGGCAGGTGATTCAGCCTAGGCTTAGCAATGGTGCCAATGAAAACGTGTGGAGGCAGCCATTTTCTGGCACTTTTGTGCTCCCCTTGGGATGCCTTTCGCAGCTGCCGTGTGCCTGGAGCTCAGAGCTTGCTGGTTTAAAAAGCTCTACACCTAGGCGTAACCCTAACCCTAACCGTAACACTGGTCATTTAAATCAGCCTGGGTTTAGGAATTATCCCAAGGGAAAAGCTGTGGAGACAGCCATGTTGTGGCACTTTTGCGCTCCCCTTGGGATGCCTTTCACAGCTGCAGTGTGCTTGGAGCACAGGGCTTCCTGGTGTAAAAACCCACAAATTTAGCCCAAACTGGAGGCTTCTAAATCAGCCTTCGTTTCGGGACGTCCCCAAGGAAAAAGCTGTGGAGGCAGGCATGTTGAGGCACTTCTGCGCTCTTCTTGGGTACTCCTTCGCAGCTGCTGTGTTCTTGGAACTCAGGGCTTTCTGGTTAAAAGAACACTAACCCTAGGCCTAACTCAAACCTTAAGCCTAGGAAGGAAAATCAGCCTATGATTCGGGATGGTCTCATGGAAATAGCAGTGGAGGCAGCCAAGTTGTGTCACTTTTGCGCTCCCCTTGGGATGCCTTTAACAGCTGCAGTGTGCCTGGAGCACAGGGCTTCCTGGTTTTAAAAGTCCTAGGCCTAAGCCTAACAGTAACCCTAGGAAGGTAAATCAGCCAGGTATTAGGGTTCTTCCTAAGGAAAAAGCTGTGAAAGCAGCCATGTTGTGGCACTTCTGCGCTCCCTTTGGGATGCCTTTGGCAGATGCAGTAAGCCTGGAACTCAGGGCTTCCTGGTTAAAAAAATCCTAGCCCTAGGCTGAGCCCTAACCCTAACTCTAGGCAGATAAATCAGCCTAGGTATAGGGAAGGTGCCAAGGAAAAAGCTGTGAAAGCTGCCATGTTGTTGCACTTTTGTACTCCCCTTGGGATGCCTTTCACAGCTGCCGTGTGCCTGGAGCTCAGGGCTTCCTGGTTTAAAAAACCATGTCCCTAGCTGAGACTGGAGGCAGGTGATTCAGCCTAGGCTTAGCAATGGTGCCAATGAAAACGTGTGGAGGCAGCCATTTTCTGGCACTTTTGTGCTCCCCTTGGGATGCCTTTCGCTGCTGCCATGTGCCTGGAGCTCAGAGCTTGCTGGTTTAAAAAGCTCTACACCTAGGCGTAACCCTAACCCTAACCCTAACCGTAACACTGGTCATTTAAATCAGCCTGGGTTTAGGTATTATCCCAAGGGAAAAGCTGTGGAGACAGCCATGTTGTGGCACTTTTGCGCTCCCCTTGGGATGCCTTTCACAGCTGCAGTGTGCTTGGAGCACAGGGCTTCCTGGTGTAAAATACCACAACTTTAGCCCAAACTGGAGGCTTCTAAATCAGCCTTCGTTTCGGGACGTCCCCAAGGAAAAAGCTGTGGAGGCAGGCATGTTGAGGCACTTCTGCGCTCTTCTTGGGCAGTCCTTCGCAGCTGCTGTGTTCTTGGAACTCAGGGCTTTCTGGTTAAAAGAACACTAACCCTAAGCCTAACTCAAACCTTAAGACTAGGAAGGAAAATCAGCCTATGATTCGGGATGGTCTCATGGAAATAGCAGTGGAGGCAGCCAAGTTGTGTCACTTTTGCGCTCCCCTTGGGATGCCTTTAACAGCTGCAGTGTGCCTGGAGCACAGGGCTTCCTGGTTTTAAAAGTCCTAGGCCTAAGCCTAACAGTAACCCTAGGAAGGTAAATCAGCCGGGTATTAGGGTTCTTCCTAAGGAAAAAGCTGTGAAAGCAGCCATGTTGTGGCACTTCTGCGCTCCCTTTGGGATGCCTTTGGCAGATGCAGTAAGCCTGGAACTCAGGGCTTCCTGGTTAAAAAAATCCTAGCCCTAGGCTGACCCCTAACCCTAACCCTAGGCAGATAAATCAGCCTAGGTATAGGGATGGTGCCAAGGAAAAAGCTGTGAAAGCTGCCATGTTGTTGCACTTTTGTACTCCCCTTGGGATGCCTTTCACAGCTGCCGTGTGCCTGGAGCTCAGGGCTTCCTGGTTTAAAAATCCATGTCCCTAGCTGAGACTGGTGGCAGGTGATTCAGCCTAGGCTTAGCAATGGTGCCAATGAAAACGTGTGGAGGCAGCCATTTTCTGGCACTTTTGTGCTCCCCTTGGGATGCCTTTCACAGCTCCTGTGTGCCTGGAGCTCAGAGCTTGCTGGTTTAAAAAGCTCTACACCTAGGCGTAACCCTAACCCTAACCGTAACACTGGTCATTTAAATCAGCCTGGGTTTAGGAATTATCCCAAGGGAAAAAGCTGTGGAGACAGCCATGTTGTGGCACTTTTGCGCTCCCCTTGGGATGCCTTTCACAGCTGCAGTGTGCTTGGAGCACAGGGCTTCCTGGTTTAAAAAACCACAACTTTAGCCCAAACTGGAGGCTTCTAAATCAGCCTTCGTTTCGGGACGTCCCTAAGGAAAAAGCTGTGGAGGCAGGCATGTTGAGGCACTTCTGCGCTCTTCTTGGGTAGTCCTTCACAGCTGCTGTGTTCTTGGAACTCAGGGCTTTCTGGTTAAAAGAACACTAACCCTAGGCCTAACTCAAACCTTAAGACTAGGAAGGAAAATCAGCCTATGGTTCGGGATGGTCTCATGGAAATAGCAGTGGAGGCAGCCAAGTTGTGTCACTTTTGCGCTCCCCTTGGGATGCCTTTAACAGCTGCAGTGTGCCTGGAGCACAGGGCTTCCTGGTTTTAAAAGTCCTAGGCCTAAGCCTAACAGTAACCCTAGGAAGGTAAATCAGCCGGGTATTAGGGTTCTTCCTAAGGAAAAAGCTGTGAAAGCAGACATGTTGTGGACCTTCTGCGCTCCCTTTGGGATGCCTTTGGCAGATGCAGTAAGCCTGGAACTCAGGGCTTCCTGCTTAAAAAAATCCTTGCCCTTGGCTGAGCCCTAAGCCTAACCCTAGGCAGATAAATCAGCCTAGGTATAGGGATGGTGCCAGGGAAAAAGCTGTGAAAGCTGCCATGTTTTTGCACTTTTGTACTCCCCTTGGGATGCCTTTCACAGCTGTCGTGTGCCTGGAGCTCAGGGCTTCCTGGTTTAAAAATCCATGTCCCTAGCTGAGACTGGAGGCAGGTGATTCAGCCTAGGCTTAGCAATGGTGCCAATGAAAACGTGTGGAGGCAGCCATTTTCTGGCACTTTTGTGCTCCCCTTGGGATGCCTTTCGCAGCTGCCGTGTGCCTGGAGCTCAGAGCTTGCTGGTTTAAAAAGCTCTACACCTAGGCGTAACCCTAACCCTAACCGTAACACTGGTCATTTAAATCAGCCTGGGTTTAGGAATTATCCCAAGGGAAAAAGCTGTGGAGACAGCCATGTTGTGGCACTTTTGCGCTCCCCTTGGGATGCCTTTCACAGCTGCAGTGTGCTTAGAGCACAGGGCTTCCTGGTTTAAAAAACCACAACTTTAGCCCAAACTGGAGGCTTCTAAATCAGCCTTCGTTTCGGGACCTCCCCAAGGAAAAAGCTGTGGAGGCAGGCATGTTGAGGCACTTCTGCGCTCTTCTTGGGTAGTCCTTCGCAGCTGCTGTGTTCTTGGAACACAGGGCTTTCTGGTTAAAAGAACACTAACCCTAGGCCTAACTCAAACCTTAAGCCTAGGAAGGAAAATCAGCCTATGATTCGGGATGGTCTCATGGAAATAGCAGTGGAGGCAGCCAAGTTGTGTCACTTTTGCGCTCCCCTTGGGATGCCTTTAACAGCTGCAGTGTGCCTGGAGCACAGGGCTTCCTGGTTTTAAAAGTCCTAGGCCTAAGCCTAACAGTAACCCTAGGAAGGTAAATCAGCCGGGTATTAGGGTTCTTCCTAAGGAAAAAGCTGTGAAAGCAGCCATGTTGTGGACCTTCTGCGCTCCCTTTGGGATGCCTTTGGCAGATGCAGTAAGCCTGGAACTCAGGGCTTCCTGCTTAAAAAAATCCTAGCCCTAGGCTGAGCCCTAACCCTAACCCTAGGCAGATAAATCAGCCTAGGTATAGGGATGGTGCCAAGGAAAAAGCTGTGAAAGCTGCCATGTTGTTGCACTTTTGTACTCCCCTTGGGATGCCTTTCACAGCTGCCGTGTGCCTGGAGCTCAGGGCTTCCTGGTTTAAAAAACCATGTCCCTAGCTGAGACTGGAGGCAGGTGATTCAGCCTAGGCTTAGCAATGGTGCCAATGAAAACGTGTGGAGGCAGCCATTTTCTGGCACTTTTGTGCTCCCCTTGGGATGCCTTTCGCAGCTGCCGTGTGCCTGGAGCTCAGAGCTTGCTGGTTTAAAAAGCTCTACACCTAGGCGTAACCCTAACCCTAACCGTAACACCGGTCATTTAAATCAGCCTGGGTTTAGGAATTATCCCAAGGGAAAAGCTGTGGAGACAGCCATGTTGTGGCACTTTTGCGCTCCCCTTGGGATGCCTTTCACAGCTGCAGTGTGCTTGGAGCACAGGGCTTCCTGGTGTAAAAAACCACAACTTTAGCCCAAACTGGAGGCTTCTAAATCAGCCTTCGTTTCGGGACGTCCCCAAGGAAAAAGCTGTGGAGGCAGGCATGTTGAGGCACTTCTGCGCTCTTCTTGGGTAGTCCTTCGCAGCTGCTGTGTTCTTGGAACTCAGGGCTTTCTGGTTAAAAGAACACTAACCCTAGGCCTAACTCAAACCTTAAGCCTAGGAAGGAAAATCAGCCTATGATTCGGGATGGTCTCATGGAAATAGCAGTGGAGGCAGCCAAGTTGTGTCACTTTTGCACTCCCCTTGGGATGCCTTTAACAGCTGCAGTGTGCCTGGAGCACAGGGCTTCCTGGTTTTAAAAGTCCTAGGCCTAAGCCTAACAGTAACCCTAGGAAGGTAAATCAGCCGGGTATTAGGGTTCTTCCTAAGGAAAAAGCTGTGAAAGCAGCCATGTTGTGGACCTTCTGCGCTCCCTTTGGGATGCCTTTGGCAGATGCAGTAAGCCTGGAACTCAGGGCTTCCTGGTTAAAAAAATCCTAGCCCTAGGCTGAGCCCTAACCCTAACCCTAGGCAGATAAATCAGCCTAGGTATAGGGATGGTGCCAAGGAAAAAGCTGTGAAAGCTGCCATGTTGTTGCACTTTTGTACTCCCCTTGGGATGCCTTTCACAGCTGCCGTGTGCCTGGAGCTCAGGGCTTCCTGGTTTAAAAAACCATGTCCCTAGCTGAGACTGGAGGCAGGTGATTCAGCCTAGGCTTAGCAATGGTGCCAATGAAAACGTGTGGAGGCAGCCATTTTCTGGCACTTTTGTGCTCCCCTTGGGATGCCTTTCGCAGCTGCCGTGTGCCTGGAGCTCAGAGCTTGCTGGTTTAAAAAGCTCTACACCTAGGCGTAACCCTAACCCTAACCGTAACACTGGTCATTTAAATCAGCCTGGGTTTAGGAATTATCCCAAGGGAAAAGCTGTGGAGACAGCCATGTTGTGGCACTTTTGCGCTCCCCTTGGGATGCCTTTCACAGCTGCAGTGTGCTTGGAGCACAGGGCTTCCTGGTGTAAAAAACCACAACTTTAGCCCAAACTGGAGGCTTCTAAATCAGCCTTCGTTTCGGGACGTCCCCAAGGAAAAAGCTGTGGAGGCAGGCATGTTGAGGCACTTCTGCGCTCTTCTTGGGTAGTCCTTCGCAGCTGCTGTGTTCTTGGAACTCAGGGCTTTCTGGTTAAAAGAACACTAACCCTAGGCCTAACTCAAACCTTAAGCCTAGGAAGGAAAATCAGCCTATGATTCGGGATGGTCTCATGGAAATAGCAGTGGAGGCAGCCAAGTTGTGTCACTTTTGCGCTCCCCTTGGGATGCCTTTAACAGCTGCAGTGTGCCTGGAGCACAGGGCTTCCTGGTTTTAAAAGTCCTAGGCCTAAGCCTAAAAGTAACCCTAGGAAGGTAAATCAGCCGGGTATTAGGGTTCTTCCTAAGGAAAAAGCTGTGAAAGCAGCCATGTTGTGGACCTTCTGCGCTCCCTTTGGGATGCCTTTGGCAGATGCAGTAAGCCTGGAACTCAGGGCTTCCTGCTTAAAAAAATCCTAGCCCTAGGCTGAGCCCTAACCCTAACCCTAGGCAGATAAATCAGCCTAGGTATAGGGATGGTGCCAAGGAAAAAGCTGTGAAAGCTGCCATGTTGTTGCACTTTTGTACTCCCCTTGGGATGCCTTTCACAGCTGCCGTGTGCCTGGAGCTCAGGGCTTCCTGGTTTAAAAAACCATGTCCCTAGCTGAGACTGGAGGCAGGTGATTCAGCCTAGGCTTAGCAATGGTGCCAATGAAAACGTGTGGAGGCAGCCATTTTCTGGCACTTTTGTGCTCCCCTTGGGATGCCTTTCGCAGCTGCCGTGTGCCTGGAGCTCAGAGCTTGCTGGTTTAAAAAGCTCTACACCTAGGCGTAACCCTAACCCTAACCGTAACACTGGTCATTTAAATCAGCCTGGGTTTAGGAATTATCCCACGGGAAAAAGCTGTGGAGACAGCCATGTTGTGGCACTTTTGCGCTCCCCTTTGGAAGACTTTCACAGCTGCAGTGTGCTTGGAGCACAGGGCTTCCTGGTTTAAAAAACCACAACTTTAGCCCAAACTGGAGGCTTCTAAATCAGCCTTCGTTTCGGGACGTCCCCAAGGAAAAAGCTGTGGAGGCAGGCATGTTGAGGCACTTCTGCGCTCTTCTTGGGTAGTCCTTCGCAGCTGCTGTGTTCTTGGAACTCAGGGCTTTCTGGTTAAAAGAACACTAACCCTAGGCCTAACTCAAACCTTAAGCCTAGGAAGGAAAATCAGCCTATGGTTCGGGATGGTCTCATGGAAATAGCAGTGGAGGCAGCCAAGTTGTGTCACTTTTGCGCTCCCCTTGGGATGCCTTTAACAGCTGCAGTGTGCCTGGAGCACAGGGCTTCCTGGTTTTAAAAGTCCTAGGCCTAAGCCTAACAGTAACCCTAGGAAGGTAAATCAGCCGGGTATTAGGGTTCTTCCTAAGGAAAAAGCTGTGAAAGCAGCCATGTTGTGGACCTTCTGCGCTCCCTTTGGGATGCCTTTGGCAGATGCAGTAAGCCTGGAACTCAGGGCTTCCTGGTTAAAAATATCCTTGCCCTTGGCTGAGCCCTAAGCCTAGCCCTAGGCAGATAAATCAGCCTAGGTATAGGGATGGTGCCAAGGAAAAAGCTGTGAAAGCTGCCATGTTGTTGCACTTTTGTACTCCCCTTGGGATGCCTTTCACAGCTGCCGTGTGCCTGGAGCTCAGGGCTTCCTGGTTTAAAAACCCATGTCCCTAGCTGAGACTGGAGGCAGGTAATGCAGCCTAGGCTTAGCAATGGTGCCAATGAAAACGTGTGGAGGCAGCCATTTTCTGGCACTTTTGTGCTCCCCTTGGGATGCCTTTCACAGCTGCCGTGTGCCTGGAGCTCAGAGCTTGCTGGTTTAAAAAGCTCTACACCTAGGCGTAACCCTAACCCTAACCGTAACACTGGTCATTTAAATCAGCCTGGGTTTAGGAATTATCCCAAGGGAAAAGCTGTGGAGACAGCCATGTTGTGGCACTTTTGCGCTCCCCTTGGGATGCCTTTCACAGCTGCAGTGTGCTTGGAGCACAGGGCTTCCTGGTGTAAAAACCCACAAATTTAGCCCAAACTGGAGGCTTCTAAATCAGCCTTCGTTTCGGGACGTCCCCAAGGAAAAAGCTGTGGAGGCAGGCATGTTGAGGCACTTCTGCGCTCTTCTTGGGTAGTCCTTCGCAGCTGCTGTGTTCTTGGAACTCAGGGCTTTCTGGTTAAAAGAACACTAACCCTAGGCCTAACTCAAACTTTAAGCCTAGGAAGGAAAATCAGCCTATGATTCGGGATGGTCTCATGGAAATAGCAGTGGAGGCAGCCAAGTTGTGTCACTTTTGCGCTCCCCTTGGGATGCCTTTAACAGCTGCAGTGTGCCTGGAGCACAGGGCTTCCTGGTTTTAAAAGTCCTAGGCCTAAGCCTAACAGTAACCCTAGGAAGGTAAATCAGCCGGGTATTAGGGTTCTTCCTAAGGAAAAAGCTGTGAAAGCAGCCATGTTGTGGCACTTCTGCGCTCCCTTTGGGATGCCTTTGGCAGATGCAGTAAGCCTGGAACTCAGGGCTTCCTGGTTAAAAAAATCCTAGCCCTAGGCTGAGCCCTAACCCTAGGCAGATAAATCAGCCTAGGTATAGGGATGGTGCCAAGGAAAAAGCTGTGAAAGCTGCCATGTTGTTGCACTTTTGTACTCCCCTTGGGATGCCTTTCACAGCTGCCGTGTGCCTGGAGCTCAGGGCTTCCTGGTTTAAAAAACCATGTCCCTAGCTGAGACTGGAGGCAGGTGATTCAGCCTAGGCTTAGCAATGTTGCCAATGAAAATGTGTGGAGGCAGCCATTTTCTGGCACTTTTGTGCTCCCCTTGGGATGCCTTTCGCAGCTGCCGTGTGCCTGGAGCTCAGAGCTTGCTGGTTTAAAAAGCTCTACACCTAGGCGTAACCCTAACCCTAACCGTAACACTGGTCATTTAAATCAGCCTGGGTTTAGGAATTATCCCACGGGAAAAAGCTGTGGAGACAGCCATGTTGTGGCACTTTTGCGCTCCCCTTGGGATGCCTTTCACAGCTGCAGTGTGCTTGGAGCACAGGGCTTCCTGGTGTAAAATACCACAACTTTAGCCCAAACTGGAGGCTTCTAAATCAGCCTTCGTTTCGGGACGTCCCCAAGGAAAAAGCTGTGGAGGCAGGCATGTTGAGGCACTTCTACGCTCTTCTTGGGTAGTCCTTCGCAGCTGCTGTGTTCTTGGAACTCAGGGCTTTCTGGTTAAAAGAACACTAACCCTAGGCCTAACTCAAACCTTAAGCCTAGGAAGGAAAATCAGCCTATGATTCGGGATGGTCTCATGGAAATAGCAGTGGAGGCAGCCAAGTTGTGTCACTTTTGCGCTCCCCTTGGGATACCTTTCACAGCTGCAGTGTGCCTGGAGCACAGGGCTTCCTGGTTTTAAAAGTCCTAGGCCTAAGCCTAACAGTAACCCTAGGAAGGTAAATCAGCCGGGTATTAGGGTTCTTCCTAAGGAAAAAGCTGTGAAAGCAGCCATGTTGTGGACCTTCTGCGCTCCCTTTGGGATGCCTTTGGCAGATGCAGTAAGCCTGGAACTCAGGGCTTCCTGCTTAAAAAAATCCTAGCCCTAGGCTGAGCCCTAACCCTAACTCTAGGCAGATAAATCAGCCTAGGTATAGGGATGGTGCCAAGGAAAAAGCTGTGAAAGCTGCCATGTTGTTGCACTTTTGTACTCCCCTTGGGATGCCTTTCACAGCTGTCGTGTGCTTGGAGCTCAGGGCTTCCTGGTTTAAAAATCCATGTCCCTAGCTGAGACTGGAGGCAGGTGATTCAGCCTAGGCTTAGCAATGGTGCCAATGAAAACGTGTGGAGGCAGCCATTTTCTGGCACTTTTGTGCTCCCCTTGGGATGCCTTTCGCAGCTGCCGTGTGCCTGGAGCTCAGAGCTTGCTGGTTTAAAAAGCTCTACACCTAGGCGTAACCCTAACCCTAACCGTAACACTGGTCATTTAAATTCGGCTGGGTTTAGGAATTATCCCAAGGGAAAAGCTGTGGAGACAGCCATGTTGTGGCACTTTTGCACTCCCCTTGGGATGCCTTTCACAGCTGCAGTGTGCTTGGAGCACAGGGCTTCCTGGTGTAAAATACCACAACTTTAGCCCAAACTGGAGGCTTCTAAATCAGCCTCCGTTTCGGGACGTCCCCAAGGAAAACGCTGTGGAGGCAGGCATGTTGAGGCACTTCTGCGCTCTTCTTGGGTAGTCCTTCGCAGCTGCTGTGTTCTTGGAACTCAGGGCTTTCTGGTTAAAAGAACACTAACCCTAGGCCTAACTCAAACCTTAAGCCTAGGAAGGAAAATCAGCCTATGATTCGGGATGGTCTCATGGAAATAGCAGTGGAGGCAGCCAAGTTGTGTCACTTTTGCGCTCCCATTGGGATGCCTTTAAAAGCTGCAGTGTGCCTGGAGCACAGGGCTTCTTGGTTTTAAAAGTCCTAGGCCTAAGCCTAACAGTAACCCTAGGAAGGTAAATCAGCCGGGTATTAGGGTTCTTCCTAAGGAAAAAGCTGTGAAAGCAGCCATGTTGTGGACCTTCTGCGCTCCCTTTGGGATGCCTTTGGCAGATGCAGTAAGCCTGGAACTCAGGGCTTCCTGCTTAAAAAAATCCTAGCCCTAGGCTGAGCCCTAACCCTAACCCTAGGCAGATAAATCAGCCTAGGTATAGGGATGGTGCCAAGGAAAAAGCTGTGAAAGCTGCCATGTTGTTGCACTTTTATACTCCCCTTGGGATGCCTTTCACAGCTGCCGTGTGCCCGGAGCTCAGGGCTTCCTGGTTTAAAAAACCATGTCCCTAGCTGAGACTGGAGGCAGGTGATTCAGCCTAGGCTTAGCAATGGTGCCAATGAAAACGTGTGGAGGCAGCCATTTTCTGGCACTTTTGTGCTCCCCTTGGGATGCCTTTCGCAGCTGCCGTGTGCCTGGAGCTCAGAGCTTGCTGGTTTAAAAAGCTCTACACCTAGGCGTAACCCTAACCCTAACCGTAACACTGGTCATTTAAATCAGCCTGGGTTTAGTAATTATCCCAAGGGAAAAGCTGTGGAGACAGCCATGTTGTGGCACTTTTGCGCTCCCCTTGGGATGCCTTTCACAGCTGCAGTGTGCTTGGAGCACAGGGCTTCCTGGTTTAAAAAACCACAACTTTAGCCCAAACTGGAGGCTTCTAAATCAGCCTTCGTTTCGGGACGTCCCCAAGGAAAAAGCTGTGGAGGCAGGCATGTTGAGGCACTTCTGCGCTCTTCTTGGGTAGTCCTTCGCAGCTGCTGTGTTCTTGGAACTC
Source organism: Ammospiza caudacuta (assembly GCF_027887145.1). Taxonomy (NCBI): domain Eukaryota; kingdom Metazoa; phylum Chordata; class Aves; order Passeriformes; family Passerellidae; genus Ammospiza; species Ammospiza caudacuta. Next base: position 1,193,342 of record NW_026683131.1, on the reverse strand, counting down.
AGGGCTTTCTGGTTAAAAGAACAGTAACCCTGGGCCTAACTCAAACCTTAAGCCTAGGAAGGAAAATCAGCCTATGATTCGGGATGGTCTCATGGAAATAGCAGTGGAGGCAGCCAAGTTGTGTCACTTTTGCGCTCCCCTTGGGATGCCTTTCACAGCTGCAGTGTGCCTGGAGCACAGGGCTTCCTGGTTTTAAAAGTCCTAGGCCTAAGCCTAACAGTAACCCTAGGAAGGTAAATCAGCCGGGTATTAGGGTTCTTCCTAAGGAAAAACTGTGAAAGCTGCCATGTATTTGCACTTTTGTACTCCCCTTGGGATGCCTTTCACAGCTGCCATGTGCCTGGAGCTCAGGGCTTCCTGGTTTAAAAAACCATGTCCCTAGATGAGACTGGAGGCAGGTAATTCAGCCTAGGCTTTAGCAATGGTGCCAATGAAAACTTGTGGAGGCAGCCATTTTCTGGCACTTTTGTGCTCCCCTTGGGATGCCTTTCGCAGCTGCCGTGTGCCTGGAGCTCAGAGCTTGCTGGTTTAAAAAGCTCTACACCTAGGCGTAACCCTAACCCTAACCGTAACACTGGTCATTTAAATCAGCCTGGGTTTAGGAATTATCCCAAGGGAAAAGCTGTGGAGACAGCCATGTTGTGGCACTTTTGCGCTCCCCTTGGGATGCCTTTCACAGCTGCAGTGTGCTTGGAGCACAGGGCTTCCTGGTGTAAAAACCCACAACTTCAACCCAAACTGGAGGCTTCTAAATCAGCCTTCGTTTCGGGACGTCCCCAAGGAAAAAGCTTTGGGGGCAGGCACGTTGAGGGACTTCTGCGATCTTCTTGGGTAGTCCTACACAGCTGCTGTGCTCGTTGAACTCAGGGCTTTCTGATTAAAAGAACAATAACTCTATACCTAACTCAAACCTTAAGCCTAGGAAGGAAAATCAGCCTATGATTCGGGATGGTCTCATGGAAATAGCAGTGGAGGCAGCCAAGTTGTGTCACTTTTGCGCTCCCCTTGGGATGCCTTTAACAGCTGCAGTGTGCCTGGAGCACAGGGCTTCCTGGTTTTAAAAGTCCTAGGCCTGAGCCTAAGAGTAACCCTAGGAAGGTAAATCAGCCGGGTATTAGGGTTCTTCCTAAGGAAAAAGCTGTGAAAGCAGCCATGTTGTGGACCTTCTGCACTCCCTTTGGGATGCCTTTGGCAGATGCAGTAAGCCTGGAACTCACGGCTTCCTGGTTAAAAAAATCCTAGCCCTAGGCTGAGCCCTAACCCTAACTCTAGGCAGATAAATCAGCCTAGGTATAGGGATGGTGCCAAGGAAAAAGCTGTGAAAGCTGCCATGTTGTTGCACTTTTGTACTCCCCTTGGGATGCCTTTCACAGCTGCCGTGTGCTTCGAGATCAGGGCTTCCTGGTTTAAAAAACCATGTCCCTAGCTGAGACTGGAGGCAGGTGATTCAGCCTAGGCTTAGCAATGGTGCCAATGAAAACGTGTGGAGGCAGCCATTTTCTGGCACTATTGTGCTCCCCTTGGGATGCCTTTCGCAGCTGCCGTGTGCCTGGAGCTCAGAGCTTGCTGGTTTAAAAAGCTCTACACCTAGGCGTAACCCTAACCCTAACCGTAACACTGGTCATTTAAATCAGCCTGGGTTTAGGAATTATCCCAAGGGAAAAGCTGTGGAGACAGCCATGTTGTGGCACTTTTGCGCTCCCCTTGGGATGCCTTTCACAGCTGCAGTGTGCTTGGAGCACAGGGCTTCCTGGTGTAAAAAACCACAACTTTAGCCCAAACTGGAGGCTTCTAAATCAGCCTTCGTTTCGGGACGTCCCCAAGGAAAAAGCTGTGGAGGCAGGCATGTTGAGGCACTTCTGCGCTCTTCTTGGGTAGTCCTTCGCAGCTGCTGTGTTCTTGGAACTCAGGGCTTTCTGGTTAAAAGAACACTAACCCTAGGCCTAACTCAAACCTTAAGCCTAAGAAGGAAAATCAGCCTATGATTCGGGATGGTCTCATGGAAATAGCAGTGGAGGCAGCCGAGTTGTGTCACTTTTGCGCTCCCCTTGGGATGCCTTTAACAGCTGCAGTGTGCCTGGAGCACAGGGCTTCCTGGTTTTAAAAGTCCTAGGCCTGAGCCTAAGAGTAACCCTAGGAAGGTAAATCAGCCGGGTATTAGGGTTCTTCCTAAGGAAAAAGCTGTGAAAGCAGCCATGTTGTGGACCTTCTGCGCTCCCTTTGGGATGCCTTTGGCAGATGCAGTAAGCCTGGAACTCAGGGCTTCCTGGTTAAAAAAAATCCTAGCCCTAGGCTGAGACCTAACCCTAACTCCAGGCAGATAAATCAGCCTAGGTATAGGGATGGTGCCAAGGAAAAAGCCGTGAAAGCTGCCATGTTGTTGCACTTTTGTACTCCCCTTGGGATGCCTTTCACAGCTGCCCTGTGCTTGGAGCTCAGGGCTTCCTGGTTTAAAAAACCATGTCCCTAGCTGAGACTGGAGGCAGGTGATTCAGCCTAGGCTTAGCAATGGTGCCAATGAAAACGTGTGGAGGCAGCCATTTCCTGGCACTTTTGTGCTCCCCTTGGGATGCCTTTCGCAGCTGCCGTGTGCCTGGAGCTCAGAGCTTGCTGGTTTAAAAAGCTCTACACCTAGGCGTAACCCTAACCCTAACCGTAACACTGGTCATTTAAATCAGCCTGGGTTTAGGAATTATCCCAAGGGAAAAGCTGTGGAGACAGCCATGTTGTGGCACTTTTGCGCTCCCCTTGGGATGCCTTTCACAGCTGCAGTGTGCTTGGAGCACAGGGCTTCCTGGTGTAAAAAACCACAACTTTAGCCCAAACTGGAGGCTTCTAAATCAGCCTTCGTTTCGGGACGTCCCCAAGGAAAAAGCTGTGGAGGCAGGCATGTTGAGGCACTTCTGCGCTCTTCTTGGGTAGTCCTTCGCAGCTGCTGTGTTCTTGGAACTCAGGGCTTTCTGGTTAAAAGAACACTAACCCTAGGCCTAACTCAAACCTTAAGCCTAGGAAGGAAAATCAGCCTATGATTCGGGATGGTCTCATGGAAATAGCAGTGGAGGCAGCCAAGTTGTGTCACTTTTGCGCTCCCCTTGGGATGCCTTTAACAGCTGCAGTGTGCCTGGAGCACAGGGCTTCCTGGTTTTAAAAGTCCTAGGCCTAAGCCTAACAGTAACCCTAGGAAGGTAAATCAGCCGGGTATTAGGGTTCTTCCTAAGGAAAAAGCTGTGAAAGCAGCCATGTTGTGGACCTTCTGCGCTCCCTTTGGGATGCCTTTGGCAGATGCAGTAAGCCTGGAACTCAGGGCTTCCTGGTTAAAAAAAATCCTAGCCCTAGGCTGAGCCCTAACCCTAACTCTAGGCAGATAAATCAGCCTAGGTATAGGGATGGTGCCAAGGAAAAAGCTGTGAAAGCTGCCATGTTGTTGCACTTTTTTACTCCCCTTGGGATGCCTTTCACAGCTGCCGTGTACTTGGAGCTCAGGGCTTCCTGGTTTAAAAATCCATGTCCCTAGCTGAGACTTGAGGCAGGTGATTCAGCTTAGGCTTAGCAATGGTGCCAATGAAAACGTGTGGAGGCAGCCATTTTCTGGCACTTTTGTGCTCCCCTTGGGATGCCTTTCGCAGCTGCCGTGTGCCTGGAGCTCAGAGCTTGCTGGTTTAAAAAGCTCTACACCTAGGCATAACCCTAACCCTAACCGTAACACTGGTCATTTAAATCAGCCTGGGTTTAGGAATTATCCCAAGGGAAAAGCTGTGAAGACAGCCATGTTGTGGCACTTTTGCGCTCCCCTTGGGATGCCTTTCACAGCTGCAGTGTGCTTGGAGCACAGGGCTTCCTGGTGTAAAAACCCACAACTTCAACCCAAACTGGAGGCTTCTAAATCAGCCTTCGTTTCGGGACGTCCCCAAGGAAAAAGCTTTGGGGGCAGGCACGTTGAGGCACTTCTGCGCTCTTCTTGGGTAGTCCTTCGCAGCTGCTGTGTTCTTGGAACTCAGGGCTTTCTGGTTAAAAGAACACTAACCCTAGGCCTAACTCAAACCTTAAGCCTAAGAAGGAAAATCAGCCTATGATTCGGGATGGTCTCATGGAAATAGCAGTGGAGGCAGCCGAGTTGTGTCACTTTTGCGCTCCCCTTGGGATGCCTTTAACAGCTGCAGTGTGCCTGGAGCACAGGGCTTCCTGGTTTTAAAAGTCCTAGGCCTGAGCCTAAGAGTAACCCTAGGAAGGTAAATCAGCCGGGTATTAGGGTTCTTCCTAAGGAAAAAGCTGTGAAAGCAGCCATGTTGTGGACCTTCTGCGCTCCCTTTGGGATGCCTTTGGCAGATGCAGTAAGCCTGGAACTCAGGGCTTCCTGGTTAAAACAAATCCTAGCCCTAGGCTGAGACCTAACCCTAACTCCAGGCAGATAAATCAGCCTAGGTATAGGGATGGTGCCAAGGAAAAAGCCGTGAAAGCTGCCATGTTGTTGCACTTTTGTACTCCCCTTGGGATGCCTTTCACAGCTGCCCTGTGCTTGGAGCTCAGGGCTTCCTGGTTTAAAAAACCATGTCCCTAGCTGAGACTGGAGGCAGGTGATTCAGCCTAGGCTTAGCAATGGTGCCAATGAAAACGTGTGGAGGCAGCCATTTCCTGGCACTTTTGTGCTCCCCTTGGGATGCCTTTCGCAGCTGCCGTGTGCCTGGAGCTCAGAGCTTGCTGGTTTAAAAAGCTCTACACCTAGGCGTAACCCTAACCCTAACCGTAACACTGGTCATTTAAATCAGCCTGGGTTTAGGAATTATCCCAAGGGAAAAGCTGTGGAGACAGCCATGTTGTGGCACTTTTGCGCTCCCCTTGGGATGCCTTTCACAGCTGCAGTGTGCTTGGAGCACAGGGCTTCCTGGTGTAAAAAACCACAACTTTAGCCCAAACTGGAGGCTTCTAAATCAGCCTCCGTTTCGGGACGTCCCCAAGGAAAAAGCTGTGGAGGCAGGCATGTTGAGGCACTTCTGCGCTCTTCTTGGGTAGTCCTTCGCAGCTGCTGTGTTCTTGGAACTCAGGGCTTTCTGGTTAAAAGAACACTAACCCTAGGCCTAACTCAAACCTTAAGCCTAGGAAGGAAAATCAGCCTATGATTCGGGATGGTCTCATGGAAATAGCAGTGGAGGCAGCCAAGTTGTGTCACTTTTGCGCTCCCCTTGGGATGCCTTTAACAGCTGCAGTGTGCCTGGAGCACAGGGCTTCCTGGTTTTAAAAGTCCTAGGCCTAAGCCTAACAGTAACCCTAGGAAGGTAAATCAGCCGGGTATTAGGGTTCTTCCTAAGGAAAAAGCTGTGAAAGCAGCCATGTTGTGGACCTTCTGCGCTCCCTTTGGGATGCCTTTGGCAGATGCAGTAAGCCTGGAACTCAGGGCTTCCTGGTTAAAAAAAATCCTAGCCCTAGGCTGAGCCCTAACCCTAACTCTAGGCAGATAAATCAGCCTAGGTATAGGGATGGTGCCAAGGAAAAAGCTGTGAAAGCTGCCATGTTGTTGCACTTTTTTACTCCCCTTGGGATGCCTTTCACAGCTGCCGTGTACTTGGAGCTCAGGGCTTCCTGGATTAAAAATCCATGTCCCTAGCTGAGACTTGAGGCAGGTGATTCAGCTTAGGCTTAGCAATGGTGCCAATGAAAACGTGTGGAGGCAGCCATTTTCTGGCACTTTTGTGCTCCCCTTTGGATGCCTTTCGCAGCTGCCGTGTGCCTGGAGCTCAGAGCTTGCTGGTTTAAAAAGCTCTACACCTAGGCATAACCCTAACCCTAACCGTAACACTGGTCATTTAAATCAGCCTGGGTTTAGGAATTATCCCAAGGGAAAAGCTGTGAAGACAGCCATGTTGTGGCACTTTTGCGCTCCCCTTGGGATGCCTTTCACAGCTGCAGTGTGCTTGGAGCACAGGGCTTCCTGGTGTAAAATACCACAACTTTAGCCCAAACTGGAGGCTTCTAAATCAGCCTCCGTTTCGGGACGTCCCCAAGGAAAAAGCTGTGGAGGCAGGCATGTTGAGGCACTTCTGCGCTCTTCTTGGGTAGTCCTTCGCAGCTGCTGTGTTCTTGGAACTCAGGGCTTTCTGGTTAAAAGAACACTAACCCTAGGCCTAACTCAAACCTTAAGCCTAGGAAGGAAAATCAGCCTATGATTCGGGATGGTCTCATGGAAATAGCAGTGGAGGCAGCCAAGTTGTGTCACTTTTGCGCTCCCCTTGGGATGCCTTTAACAGCTGCAGTGTGCCTGGAGCACAGGGCTTCCTGGTTTTAAAAGTCCTAGGCCTAAGCCTAACAGTAACCCTAGGAAGGTAAATCAGCCGGGTATTAGGGTTCTTCCTAAGGAAAAAGCTGTGAAAGCAGCCATGTTGTGGACCTTCTGCGCTCCCTTTGGGATGCCTTTGGCAGATGCAGTAAGTCTGGAACTCAGGGCTTCCTGGTTAAAAAAATCCTAGCCCTAGGCTGAGCCCTAACCCTAACCCTAGGCAGATAAATCATCCTAGGCATAGGGATGGTGCCAAGGTATAAGCTGTGAAAGATGCCATGTTGTTGCACTTTTGTACTCCCCTTGGGATGCCTTTCACAGCTGCCGTGTGCCTGGAGCTCAGGGCTTCCTGGTTTAAAAAACCATGTCCCTAGCTGAGACTGGAGGCAGGTGATTCAGCCTAGGCTTAGCAATGGTGCCAATGAAAACGTGTGGAGGCAGCCATTTTCTGGCACTTTTGTGCTCCCCTTGGAATGCCTTTCGCAGCTGCCGTGTGCCTGGAGCTCAGAGCTTGCTGGTTTAAAAAGCTCTACACCTAGGCATAACCCTAACCCTAACCGTAACACTGGTCATTTAAATCAGCCTGGGTTTAGGAATTATCCCAAGGGAAAAGCTGTGGAGACAGCCATGTTGTGGCACTTTTGCGCTCCCCTTGGGATGCCTTTCACAGCTGCAGTGTCCCTGGAGCACAGGGCTTCCTGGTGTAAAATACCACAACTTTAGCCCAAATTGGAGGCTTCTAAATCAGCCTTCGTTTCGGGATGTCCCCAAGGAAAAAGCTTTGGAGGCAGGCATGTTGAGGCACTTCTGCGCTCTTCTTGGGTAGTCCTTCGCAGCTGCTGTGTTCTTGGAACTCAGGGCTTTCTGGTTAAAAGAACACTAACCCTAGGCCTAACTCAAACCTTAAGCCTAGGAAGGAAAATCAGCCTATGATTCGGGATGGTCTCATGGAAATAGCAGTGGAGGCAGCCAAGTTGTGTCACTTTTGCACTCCCCTTGGGATGCCTTTAACAGCTGCAGTGTGCCTGGAGCACAGGGCTTCCTGGTTTTAAAAGTCCTAGCCCTGAGCCTAACAGTAACCCTAGGTAGGTAAATCAGCCGGGTATTAGGGTTCTTCCAAAGGAAAAAGCTGTGAAAGCAGCCATGTTGTGGACCTTCTGCGCTCCCTTTGGGATGCCTTTGGCAGATGCAGTAAGCCTGGAACTCAGGGCTTCCTGCTTAAAAAAATCCTAGCCCTAGGCTGAGCCCTAACCCTAACCCTAGGCAGATAAATCAGCCTAGGTATAGGGATGGTGCCAAGGAAAAAGCTGTGAAAGCTGCCATGTTGTTGCACTTTTGTACTCCCCTTGGGATGCCTTTCACAGCTGCCGTGTGCCTGGAGCTCAGGGCTTCCTGGTTTAAAAAACCATGTCCCTAGCTGAGACAGGGGGCAGGTGATTCAGCCTAGGCTTAGCAATGGTGTCAATGAAAACGTGTGGAGGCAGCCATTTTCTGGCACTTTTGTGCTCCCCTTGGGATGCCTTTCGCAGCTGCCGTGTGCCTGGAGCCCAGAGCTTGATGGTTTAAAAAGCTCTACACCTAGGCGTAACCGTAACCCTAACCGTAACACTGGTCATTTAAATCAGCCTGGGTTTAGGAATTATCCCAAGGGAAAAGCTGTGGAGACAGCCATGTTGTGGCACTTTTGCACTCCCCTTGGGATGCCTTTCACAGCTGCAGTGTGCTTGGAGCACAGGGCTTCCAGGTGTAAAAAACCACAACTTTAGCCCAAACTGGAGGTTTCTAAATCAGCCTTCATTTCGGGACGTCCCCAAAGAAAAAGCTGTGGAGGCAGGCATGTTGAGGCACTTCTTCGCTCTTCTTGGGTAGTCCTTCGCAGCTGCTGTGTTCTTGGAACTCAGGGCTTTCTGGTTAAAAGAACACTAACCCTAGGCCTAACTCAAACCTTAAGCCTAGGAAGGAAAATCAGCCTATGATTCGGGATGGTCTCATGGAAATAGCAGTGGAGGCAGCCAAGTTGTGTCACTTTTGCGCTCCCCTTGGGATGCCTTTAACAGCTGCAGTGTGCCTGGAGCACAGGGCTTCCTGGTTTTAAAAGTCCTAGGCCTAAGCCTAACAGTAACCCTAGGAAGGTAAATCAGCTGGGTATTAGGGTTCTTCCTAAGGAAAAAGCTGTGAAAGCAGCCATGTTGTGGACCTTCTGCGCTCCCTTTGGGATGCCTTTGGCAGATGCAGTAAGCTTGGAACTCAGGGCTTCCTGGTTAAAAAAAATCCTAGCCCTAGGCTGAGCCCTAACCCTAACCCTAGGCAGATAAATCAGCCTAGGTATAGGGATGGTGCCAAGGAAAAAGCCGTGAAAGCTGCCATGTTGTTGCACTTTTGTACTCCCCTTGGGATGCCTTTCACAGCTGCCGTGTGCTTGGAGCTCAGGGCTTCCTGGTTTAAAAAACCATGTCCCTAGCTGAGACTGGAGGCAGGTGATTCAGCCTAGGCTTAGCAATGGTGCCAATGAAAACGTGTGGAGGCAGCCATTTTCTGGCACTTTTGTGCTCCCCTTGGGATGCCTTTCGCAGCTGCCGTGTGCCTGGAGCTCAGAGCTTGCTGGTTTAAAAAGCTCTACACCTAGGCGTAACCCTAACCCTAACCGTAACACTGGTCATTTAAATCAGCCTGGGTTTAGGAATTATCCCAAGGGAAAAGCTGTGGAGACAGCCATGTTGTGGCACTTTTGCGCTCCCCTTGGGATGCCTTTCACAGCTGCAGTGTGCTTGGAGCACAGGGCTTCCTGCTTTAAAATACTACAACTTTAGCCCAAACTGGAGGCTTCTAAATCAGCCTTCGTTTCGGGACGTCCCCAAGGAAAAAGCTGTGGAGGCAGGCATGTTGAGGCACTTCTGCGCTCTTCTTGGGTAGTCCTTCGCAGCTGCTGTGTTCTTGGAACTCAGGGCTTTCTGGTTAAAAGAACACTAACCCTAGGCCTAACTCAAACCTTAAGCCTAGGAAGGAAAATCAGCCTATGATTCGGGATGGTCTCATGGAAATAGCAGTGGAGGCAGCCAAGTTGTGTCACTTTTGCGCTCCCCTTGGGATGCCTTTAACAGCTGCAGTGTGCCTGGAGCACAGGGCTTCCTGGTTTTAAAAGTCCTAGGCCTAAGCCTAACAGTAACCCTAGGAAGGTAAATCAGCCGGGTATTAGGGTTCTTCCTAAGGAAAAAGCTGTGAAAGCAGCCATGTTGTGGACCTTCTGCGCTCCCTTTGGGATGCCTTTGGCAGATGCAGTAAGTCTGGAACTCAGGGCTTCCTGGTTAAAAAAAATCCTAGCCCTAGGCTGAGCCCTAACCCTAACTCTAGGCAGATAAATCAGCCTATGTATATGGATGGTACCAAGGAAAAAGCCGTGAAAGCTGCCATGTTGTTGCACTTTTTTACTCCCCTTGGGATGCCTTTCACAGCTGCCGTGTACTTGGAGCTCAGGGCTTCCTGGTTTAAAAATCCATGTCCCTAGCTGAGACTGGAGGCAGGTGATTCAGCTTAGGCTTAGCAATGGTGCCAATGAAAACGTGTGGAGGCAGCCATTTTCTGGCACTTTTGTGCTCCCCTTGGGATGCCTTTCGCAGCTGCCGTGTGCCTGGAGCTCAGAGCTTGCTGGTTTAAAAAGCTCTACACCTAGGCGTAACCCTAACACTAACCGTAACACTGGTCATTTAAATGACCTGGGTTTAGGAATTATCCCAAGGGAAAAGCTGTGGAGACAGCCATGTTGTGGCACTTTTGCGCTCCCCTTGGGATGCCTTTCACAGCTGCAGTGTGCTTGGAGCACAGGGCTTCCTGGTGTAAAATACCACAACTTTAGCCCAAACTGGAGGCTTCTAAATCAGCCTCCGTTTCGGGACGTCCCCAAGGAAAAAGCTGTGGAGGCAGGCATGTTGAGGCACTTCTGCGCTCTTCTTGGGTAGTCCTTCGCAGCTGCTGTGTTCTTGGAACTCAGGGCTTTCTGGTTAAAAGAACACTAACCCTAGGCCTAACTCAAACCTTAAGCCTAGGAAGGAAAATAAGCCTATGATTCGAGATGGTCTCATGGAAATAGCAGTGGAGGCAGCCAAGTTGTGTCACTTTTGCGCTCCCCTTGGGATGCCTTTAACAGCTGCAGTGTGCCTGGAGCACAGGGCTTCCTGGTTTTAAAAGTCCTAGCCCTGAGCCTAACAGTAACCCTAGGAAGGTAAATCAGCCGGGTATTAGGGTTCTTCCTAAGGAAAAAGCTGTGAAAGCAGCCATGTTGTGGACCTTCTGCGCTCCCTTTGGGATGCCTTTGGCAGATGCAGTAAGCCTGGAACTCAGGGATTCCTGCTTAAAAAAATCCTAGCCCTAGGCTGAGCCCTAACCCTAACCCTAGGCAGATAAATCAGCCTAGGTATAGGGATGGTGCCAAGGAAAAAGCTGTGAAAGCTGCCATGTTGTTGCACTTTTGTACTCCCCTTGGGATGCCTTTCACAGCTGCCGTGTGCCTGGAGCTCAGGGCTTCCTGGTTTAAAAAACCATGTCCCTAGCTGAGACAGGGGGCAGGTGATTCAGCCTAGGCTTAGCAATGGTGCCAATAAAAACGTGTGGAGGCAGCCATTTTCTGGCACTTTTGTGCTCCCCTTGGGATGCCTTTCGCAGCTGCCGTGTGCCTGGAGCTCAGAGCTTGCTGGTTTAAAAAGCTCTACACCTAGGCGTAACCCTAACACTAACCGTAACACTGGTCATTTAAATGACCTGGGTTTAGGAATTATCCCAAGGGAAAAGCTGTGGAGACAGCCATGTTGTGGCACTTTTGCGCTCCCCTTGGGATGCCTTTCACAGCTGCAGTGTGCTTGGAGCACAGGGCTTCCTGGTGTAAAATACCACAACTTTAGCCCAAACTGGAGGCTTCTAAATCAGCCTTCGTTTCGGGACGTCCCCAAGGAAAAAGCTGTGGAGGCAGGCATGTTGAGGCACTTCTGCGCTCTTCTTGGGTAGTCCTTCGCAGCTGCTGTGTTCTTGGAACTCAGGGCTTTCTGGTTAAAAGAACACTAACCCTAGGCCTAACTCAAACCTTAAGCCTAGGAAGGAAAATCAGCCTATGATTCGGGATGGTCTCATGGAAATAGCAGTGGAGGCAGCCAAGTTGTGTCACTTTTGCGCTCCCCTTGGGATGCCTTTAACAGCTGCAGTGTGCCTGGAGCACAGGGCTTCCTGGTTTTAAAAGTCCTAGCCCTGAGCCTAACAGTAACCCTAGGTAGGTAAATCAGCCGGGTATTAGGGTTCTTCCTAAGGAAAAAGCTGTGAAAGCAGCCATGTTGTGGACCTTCTGCGCTCCCTTTGGGATGCCTTTGGCAGATGCAGTAAGCCTGGAACTCAGGGCTTCCTGCTTAAAAAAATCCTAGCCCTAGGCTGAGCCCTAACCCTAACCCTAGGCAGATAAATCAGCCTAGGTATAGGGATGGTGCCAAGGAAAAAGCTGTGAAAGCTGCCATGTTGTTGCACTTTTGTACTCCCCTTGGGATGCCTTTCACAGCTGCCGTGTGCCTGGAGCTCAGGGCTTCCTGGTTTAAAAAACCATGTCCCTAGCTGAGACAGGGGGCAGGTGATTCAGCCTAGGCTTAGCAATGGTGTCAATGAAAACGTGTGGAGGCAGCCATTTTCTGGCACTTTTGTGCTCCCCTTGGGATGCCTTTCGCAGCTGCCGTGTGCCTGGAGCCCAGAGCTTGATGGTTTAAAAAGCTCTACACCTAGGCGTAACCGTAACCCTAACCGTAACACTGGTCATTTAAATCAGCCTGGGTTTAGGAATTATCCCAAGGGAAAAGCTGTGGAGACAGCCATGTTGTGGCACTTTTGCACTCCCCTTGGGATGCCTTTCACAGCTGCAGTGTGCTTGGAGCACAGGGCTTCCTGGTGTAAAAAACCACAACTTTAGCCCAAACTGGAGGTTTCTAAATCACCCTTCATTTCGGGACGTCCCCAAAGAAAAAGCTGTGGAGGCAGGCATGTTGAGGCACTTCTGCGCTCTTCTTGGGTAGTCCTTCGCAGCTGCTGTGTTCTTGGATCTCAGGGCTTTCTGGTTAAAAGAACACTAACCCTAGGCCTAACTCAAACCTTAAGCCTAGGAAGGAAAATCAGCCTATGATTCGGGATGGTCTCATGGAAATAGCAGTGGAGGCAGCCAAGTTGGGTCACTTTTGCGCTCCCCTTGGGATGCCTTTAACAGCTGCAGTGTGCCTGGAGCACAGGGCTTCCTGGTTTTAAAAGTCCTAGGCCTAAGCCTAACAGTAACCCTAGGAAGGTAAATCAGCCGGGTATTAGGGTTCTTCCTAAGGAAAAAGCTGTGAAAGCAGCCATGTTGTGGACCTTCTGCGCTCCCTTTGGGATGCCTTTGGCAGATGCCGTAAGCTTGGAACTCACGGCTTCCTGGTTAAAAAAAATCCTAGCCCTAGGCTGAGCCCTAACCCTAACCCTAGGCAGATAAATCAGCCTAGGTAGAGGGATGGTGCCAAGGAAAAAGCCGTGAAAGCTGCCATGTTGTTGCACTTTTGTACTCCCCTTGGGATGCCTTTCACAGCTGCCGTGTGCTTGGAGCTCAGGGCTTCCTGGTTTAAAAAACCATGTCCCTAGCTGAGACTGGAGGCAGGTGATTCAGCCTAGGCTTAGCAATGGTGCCAATGAAAACGTGTGGAGGCAGCCATTTTCTGGCACTTTTGTGCTCCCCTTGGGATGCCTTTCGCAGCTGCCGTGTGCCTGGAGCTCAGAGCTTGCTGGTTTAAAAAGCTCTACACCTAGGCGTAACCCTAACCCTAACCGTAACACTGGTCATTTAAATCAGCCTGGGTTTAGGAATTATCCCAAGGGAAAAGCTGTGGAGACAGCCATGTTGTGGCACTTTTGCGCTCCCCTTGGGATGCCTTTTGACAGCTGCAGTGTGCTTGGAGCACAGGGCTTCCTGGTTTACAAAACCACAACTTTAGCCCAAACTGGAGGCTTCTAAATCAGCCTTCGTTTCGGGACGTCCCCAAGGAAAAAGCTGTGGAGGCAGGCATGTTGAGGCACTTCTGCGCTCTTCTTGGGTAGTCCTTCGCAGCTGCTGTGTTCTTGGAACTCAGGGCTTTCTGGTTAAAAGAACACTAACCCTAGGCCTAACTCAAACCTTAAGCCTAGGAAGGAAAATCAGCCTATGATTCGGGATGGTCTCATGGAAATAGCAGTGGAGGCAGCCAAGTTGTGTCACTTTTGCGCTCCCCTTGGGATGCCTTTAACAGCTGCAGTGTGCCTGGAGCACAGGGCTTCCTGGTTTTAAAAGTCCTAGGCCTAAGCCTAACAGTAACCCTAGGAAGGTAAATCAGCCAGGTATTAGGGTTCTTCCTAAGGAAAAAGCTGTGAAAGCAGCCATGTTGTGGCACTTCTGCGCTCCCTTTGGGATGCCTTTGGCAGATGCAGTAAGCCTGGAACTCAGGGCTTCCTGCTTAAAAAAATCCTTGCCCTTGGCTGAGCCCTAACCCTAACCCTAGGCAGATAAATCAGCCTAGGTATAGGGATGGTGCCAAGGAAAAAGCTGTGAAAGCTGCCATGTTGTTGCACTTTTTTACTCCCCTTGGGATGCCTTTCACAGCTGCCGTGTGCCTGGAGCTCAGGGCTTCCTGGTTTAAAAAACCATGTCCCTAGCTGAGACTGGAGGCAGGTGATTCAGCCTAGGCTTAGCAATGGTGCCAATGAAAACGTGTGGAGGCAGCCATTTTCTGGCACTTTTGTGCTCCCCTTGGGATGCCTTTCGCAGCTGCCGTGTGCCTGGAGCTCAGAGCTTGCTGGTTTAAAAAGCTCTACACCTAGGCGTAACCCTAACCCTAACCGTAACACTGGTCATTTAAATCAGCCTGGGTTTAGGAATTATCCCAAGGGAAAAGCTGTGGAGACAGCCATGTTGTGGCACTTTTGCGCTCCCCTTGGGATGCCTTTCACAGCTGCAGTGTGCTTGGAGCACAGGGCTTCCTGGTGTAAAATACCACAACTTTAGCCCAAACTGGAGGCTTCTAAATCAGCCTTCGTTTCGGGACGTCCCCAAGGAAAAAGCTGTGGAGGCAGGCATGTTGAGGCACTTCTGCGCTCTTCTTGGGTAGTCCTTCACAGCTGCTGTGTTCTTGGAACTCAGGGCTTTCTGGTTAAAAGAACACTAACCGTAGGATTAACTCAAACCTTAAGCCTAGGAAGGAAAATCAGCCTATGATTCGGGATGGTCTCATGGAAATAGCAGTGGAGGCAGCCAAGTTGTGTCACTTTTGCGCTCCCCTTGGGATGCCTTTAACAGCTGCAGTGTGCCTGGAGCACAGGGCTTCCTGGTTTTAAAAGTCCTAGGCCTGAGCCTAAGAGTAACCCTAGGAAGGTAAATCAGCCGGGTATTAGGGTTCTTCCTAAGGAAAAAGCTGTGAAAGCAGCCATGTTGTGGCACTTCTGCGCTCCCTTTGGGATGCCTTTGGCAGATGCAGTAAGCCTGGAACTCAGGGCTTCCTGGTTAAAAAAAATCCTAGCCCTAGGCTGAGCCCTAACCCTAACTCTAGGCAGATAAATCAGCCTAGGTATAGGGATGGTACCAAGGAAAAAGCCGTGAAAGCTGCCATGTTGTTGCACTTTTTTACTCCCCTTGGGATGCCTTTCACAGCTGCCGTGTACTTGGAGCTCAGGGCTTCCTGGTTTAAAAATCCATGTCCCTAGCTGAGACTGGAGGCAGGTGATTCAGCTTAGGCTTAGCAATGGTGCCAATGAAAACGTGTGGAGGCAGCCATTTTCTGGCACTTTTGTGCTCCCCTTGGGATGCCTTTCGCAGCTGCCGTGTGCCTGGAGCTCAGAGCTTGCTGGTTTAAAAAGCTCTACACCTAGGCGTAACCCTAACCCTAACCGTAACACTGGTCATTTAAATCAGCCTGGGTTTAGGAATTATCCCAAGGGAAAAGCTGTGAAGACAGCCATGTTGTGGCACTTTTGCGCTCCCCTTGGGATGCCTTTCACAGCTGCAGTGTGCTTGGAGCACAGGGCTTCCTGGTGTAAAATACCACAACTTTAGCCCAAACTGGAGGCTTCTAAATCAGCCTCCGTTTCGGGACGTCCCCAAGGAAAAAGCTGTGGAGGCAGGCATGTTGAGGCACTTCTGCGCTCTTCTTGGGTAGTCCTTCGCAGCTGCTGTGTTCTTGGAACTCAGGGCTTTCTGGTTAAAAGAACACTAACCCTAGGCCTAACTCAAACCTTAAGCCTGGGAAGGAAAATCAGCCTATGATTCGGGATGGTCTCATGGAAATAGCAGTGGAGGCAGCCAAGTTGTGTCACTTTTGCGCTCCCCTTGGGATGCCTTTAACAGCTGCAGTGTGCCTGGAGCACAGGGCTTCCTGGTTTTAAAAGTCCTAGGCCTAAGCCTAACAGTAACCCTAGGAAGGTAAATCAGCCGGGTATTAGGGTTCTTCCTAAGGAAAAAGCTGTGAAAGCTGCCATGTTGTTGCACTTTTGTACTCCCCTTGGGATGCCTTTCACAGCTGCCGTGTGCCTGGAGCTCAGGGCTTCCTGGTTTAAAAAACCATGTCCCTAGCTGAGACTGGTGGCAGTTGATTCAGCCTAGGCTTAGCAATGGTGCCAATGAAAACGTGTGGAGGCAGCCATTTTCTGGCACTTTTGTGCTCCCCTTGGGATGCCTTTCACAGCTGCCGTGTGTCTGGAGCTCAGAGCTTGCTGGTTTAAAAAGCTCTACACCTAGGCGTAACCCTAACCCTAACCGTAACACTGGTCATTTAAATCAGCCTGGGTTTAGGAGTTATCCCAAGGGAAAAGCTGTGGAGACAGCCATGTTGTGGCACTTTTGCGCTCCCCTTGGGATGCCTTTCACAGCTGCAGTGTGCTTGGAGCACAGGGCTTCCTGGTGTAAAAAACCACAACTTTAGCCCAAACTGGAGGCTTCTAAATCAGCCTTCGTTTCAGGACGTCCCCAAGGAAAACGCTGTGGAGGCAGGCATGTTGAGGCACTTCTGCGCTCTTCTTGGGTAGTCCTTCGCAGCTGCTGTGTTCTTGGAACTCAGGGCTTTCTGGTTAAAAGAACACTAACCCTAGGCCTAACTCAAACCTTAAGCCTAGGAAGGAAAATCAGCCTATGATTCGGGATGGTCTCATGGAAATACCAGTGGAGGCAGCCAAGTTGTGTCACTTTTGCGCTCCCCTTGGGATGCCTTTAACAGCTGCAGTGTGCCTGGAGCACAGGGCTTCTTGGTTTTAAAAGTCCTAGCCCTGAGCCTAACAGTAACCCTAGGTAGGTAAATCAGCCGGGTATTAGGGTTCTTCCTAAGGAAAAAGCTGTGAAAGCAGCCATGTTGTGGACCTTCTGCGCTCCCTTTGGGATGCCTTTGGCAGATGCAGTAAGCCTGGAACTCAGGGCTTCCTGCTTAAAAAAATCCTAGCCCTAGGCTGAGCCCTAACCCTAACCCTAGGCAGATAAATCAGCCTAGGTATAGGGATGGTGCCAAGGAAAAAGCTGTGAAAGCTGCCATGTTGTTGCACTTTTGTACTCCCCTTGGGATGCCTTTCACAGCTGCCGTGTGCCTGGAGCTCAGGGCTTCCTGGTTTAAAAAACCATGTCCCTAGCTGAGACAGGGGGCAGGTGATTCAGCCTAGGCTTAGCAATGGTGTCAATGGAAACGTGTGGAGGCAGCCATTTTCTGGCACTTTTGTGCTCCCCTTGGGATGCCTTTCGCAGCAGCCGTGTGCCTGGAGCCCAGAGCTTGCTGGTTTAAAAAGATCTACACCTAGGCGTAACCGTAACCCTAACCGTAACACTGGTCATTTAAATCAGCCTGGGTTTAGGAATTATCCCAAGGGAAAAGCTGTGGAGACAGCCATGTTGTGGCACTTTTGCACTCCCCTTGGGATGCCTTTCACAGCTGCAGTGTGCTTGGAGCACAGGGCTTCCTGGTGTAAAAAACCACAACTTTAGCCCAAACTGGAGGTTTCTAAATCAGCCTTCATTTCGGGACGTCCCCAAAGAAAAAGCTGTGGAGGCAGGCATGTTGAGGCACTTCTGCGCTCTTCTTGGGTAGTCCTTCGCAGCTGCTGTGTTCTTGGAACTCAGGGCTTTCTGGTTAAAAGAACACTAACCGTAGGCCTAACTCAAACCTTAAGCCTAGGAAGGAAAATCAGCCTATGATTCGGGATGGTCTCATGGAAATAGCAGTGGAGGCAGCCAAGTTGTGTCACTTTTGCGCTCCCCTTGGGATGCCTTTAACAGCTGCAGTGTGCCTGGAGCACAGGGCTTCCTGGTTTTAAAAGTCCTAGGCCTAAGCCTAACAGTAACCCTGTGAAAGTAAATCAGCCGGGTATTAGGGTTCTTCCTAAGGAAAAAGCTGTGAAAGCAGCCATGTTGTGGCACTTCTGCGCTCCCTTTGGGATGCCTTTGGCAGATGCAGTAAGCTTGGAAGTCAGGGCTTCCTGGTTAAAAAAAATCCTAGCCCTAGGCTGAGCCCTAACCCTAACCCTAGGCAGATAAATCAGCCTAGGTATAGAGATGGTGCCAAGGAAAAAGCTGTGAAAGCTGCCATGTTGTTGCACTTTTGTACTCCCTTTTGGATGACTTTCACAGCTGCCGTGTGCCTGGAGCTCTGGGCTTCCTGGTGTAAAAAACCATGTCCCAAGCTGAGACTGGAGGCAGGTAATTCAGCCTAGGCTTATCAATGGTGCCAATGAAAACGTGTGGAGGCAGCCATTTTCTGGCACTTTTGTACTCCCCTTGGGATGCCTTTCACAGCTGTCGTGTGTTTGGAGCTCAGGGCTTCCTGGTTTAAAAATCCATGTCCCTAGCTGAGACTGGAGGCAGGTAATTCAGCCTGGGCTAATCAATGGTGCCAATGAAAACGTGTGGAGGCAGCCATTTTCTGGCACTTTTGTGCTCCCCTTGGGATGCCTTTCGCAGCTGCCGTGTGCCTGGAGCTCAGAGCTTGCTGGTTTAAAAAGCTCTACACCTAGGCGTAACCCTAACCCTAACCGTAACACTGGTCATTTAAATCAGCCTGGGTTTAGGAATTATCCCAAGGGAAAAGCTGTGGAGACAGCCATGTTGTGGCACTTTTGCGCTCCCCTTGGGATGCCTTTCACAGCTGCAGTGTGCTTGGAGCACAGGGCTTCCTGCTTTAAAATACTACAACTTTAGCCCAAACTGGAGGCTTCTAAATCAGCCTTCGTTTCGGGACGTCCCCAAGGAAAAAGCTGTGGAGGCAGGCATGTTGAGGCACTTCTGCGCTCTTCTTGGGTAGTCCTTCGCAGCTGCTGTGTTCTTGGAACTCAGGGCTTTCTGGTTAAAAGAACACTAACCCTAGGCCTAACTCAAACCTTAAGCCTAGGAAGGAAAATCAGCCTATGATTCGGGATGGTCTCATGGAAATAGCAGTGGAGGCAGCCAAGTTGTGTCACTTTTGCGCTCCCCTTGGGATGCCTTTAACAGCTGCAGTGTGCCTGGAGCACAGGGCTTCCTGGTTTTAAAAGTCCTAGGCCTAAGCCTAACAGTAACCCTAGGAAGGTAAATCAGCCGGGTATTAGGGTTCTTCCTAAGGAAAAAGCTGTGAAAGCAGCCATGTTGTGGCACTTCTGCGCTCCCTTTGGGATGCCTTTGGCAGATGCAGTAAGCCTGGAACTCAGGGCTTCCTGGTTAAAAAAATCCTTGCCCTTGGCTGAGCCCTAACCCTAACCCTAGGCAGATAAATCAGCCTAGGTATAGGGATGGTGCCAAGGAAAAAGCTGTGAAAGCTGCCATGTTGTTGCACTTTTTTACTCCCCTTGGGATGCCTTTCACAGCTGCCGTGTGCCTGGGGCTCAGGGCTTCCTGGTTTAAAAAACCATGTCCCTAGCTGAGACTGGAGGCAGGTGATTCAGCCTAGGCTTAGCAATGGTGCCAATGAAAACGTGTGGAGGCAGCCATTTTCTGGCACTTTTGTGCTCCCCTTGGGATGCCTTTCGCAGCTGCCGTGTGCCTGGAGCTCAGAGCTTGCTGGTTTAAAAAGCTCTACACCTAGGCGTAACCCTAACCCTAACCGTAACACTGGTCATTTAAATCAGCCTGGGTTTAGGAATTATCCCAAGGGAAAAGCTGTGGAGACAGCCATGTTGTGGCACTTTTGCGCTCCCCTTGGGATGCCTTTCACAGCTGCAGTGTGCTTGGAGCACAGGGCTTCCTGGTGTAAAAAACCAAAACTTTAGCCCAAACTGGAGGCTTCTAAATCAGCCTTCGTTTCGGGACGTCCCCAAGGAAAAAGCTGTGGAGGCAGGCATGTTGAGGCACTTCTGCGCTCTTCTTGGGTAGTCCTTCGCAGCTGCTGTGTTCTTGGAACTCAGGGCTTTCTGGTTAAAAGAACACTAACCCTAGGCCTAACTCAAACCTTAAGCCTAGGAAGGAAAATCAGCCTATGATTCGGGATGGTCTCATGGAAATAGCAGTGGAGGCAGCCAAGTTGTGTCACTTTTGCGCTCCCCTTGGGATGCCTTTAACAGCTGCAGTGTGCCTGGAGCACAGGGCTTCCTGGTTTTAAAAGTCCTAGGCCTAAGCCTAACAGTAACCCTAGGAAGGTAAATCAGCCGGGTATTAGGGTTCTTCCTAAGGAAAAAGCTGTGAAAGCAGCCATGTTGTGGACCTTCTGCGCTCCCTTTGGGATGCCTTTGGCAGATGCAGTAAGCCTGGAACTCAGGGCTTCCTGGTTAAAAAAATCCTAGCCCTAGGCTGAGCCCTAACCCTAACCCTAGGCAGATAAATCAGCCTAGGTATAGGGATGGTGCCAAGGAAAAAGCTGTGAAAGATGCCATGTTGTTGCACTTTTGTACTCCCCTTGGGATGCCTTTCACAGCTGCCGTGTGCCTGGAGCTCAGGGCTTCCTGGTTTAAAAAACCATGTCCCTAGCTGAGACTGGAGGCAGGTGATTCAGCCTAGGCTTAGCAATGGTGCCAATGAAAACGTGTGGAGGCAGCCATTTTCTGGCACTTTTGTGCTCCCCTTGGGATGCCTTTCGCAGCTGCCGTGTGCCTGGAGCTCAGAGCTTGCTGGTTTAAAAAGCTCTACACCTAGGCGTAACCCTAACCCTAACCGTAACACTGGTCATTTAAATCAGCCTGGGTTTAGGAATTATCCCAAGGGAAAAGCTGTGGAGACAGCCATGTTGTGGCACTTTTGCGCTCCCCTTGGGATGCCTTTCACAGCTGCAGTGTGCTTGGAGCACAGGGCTTCCTGGTTTAAAAAACCACAACTTTAGCCCAAACTGGAGGCTTCTAAATCAGCCTCCGTTTCGGGACGTCCCCAAGGAAAAAGCTGTGGAGGCAGGCATGTTGAGGCACTTCTGCGCTCTTCTTGGGTAGTCCTTCGCAGCTGCTGTGTTCTTGGAACTCAGGGCTTTCTGGTTAAAAGAACACTAACCCTAGGCCTAACTCAAACCTTAAGCCTAGGAAGGAAAATCAGCCTATGATTCGGGATGGTCTCATGGAAATAGCAGTGGAGGCAGCCAAGTTGTGTCACTTTTGCGCTCCCCTTGGGATGCCTTTAACAGCTGCAGTGTGCCTGGAGCACAGGGCTTCCTGGTTTAGAAGTCCTAGGCCTGAGCCTAAGAGTAACCCTAGGAAGGTAAATCAGCCGGGTATTAGGGTTCTTCCTAAGGAAAAAGCTGTGAAAGCAGCCATGTTGTGGCACTTCTGCGCTCCCTTTGGGATGCCTTTGGCAGATGCAGTAAGCCTGGAACTCAGGGCTTCCTGGTTAAAAAAATCCTAGCCCTAGGCTGAGCCCTAACCCTAACCCTAGGCAGATAAATCAGCCTAGGTATAGGGATGGTGCCAAGGAAAAAGCTGTGAAAGCTGCCATGTTGTTGCACTTTTGTACTCCCCTTGGGATGCCTTTCACAGCTGCCGTGTGCCTGGAGCTCAGGGCTTCCTGGTTTAAAAAACCATGTCCCTAGCTGAGACTGGAGGCAGGTGATTCAGCCTAGGCTTAGCAATGGTGCCAATGAAAACGTGTGGAGGCAGCCATTTTCTGGCACTTTTGTGCTCCCCTTGGGATGCCTTTCACAGCTGCCGTGTGTCTGGAGCTCAGAGCTTGCTGGTTTAAAAAGCTCTACACCTAGGCGTAACCCTAACCCTAACCGTAACACTGGTCATTTAAATCAGCCTGGGTTTAGGAATTATCCCAAGGGAAAAGCTGTGGAGACAGCCATGTTGTGGCACTTTTGCGCTCCCCTTGGGATGCCTTTCACAGCTGCAGTGTGCTTGGAGCACAGGGCTTCCTGGTGTAAAAAACCACAACTTTAGCCCAAACTGGAGGCTTCTAAATCAACCTTCCTTTCGGGACGTCCCCAAGGAAAAAGCTGTGGAGGCAGGCATGTTGAGGCACTTCTGCGCTCTTCTTGGGTAGTCCTTCGCAGCTGCTGTGTTCTTGGAACTCAGGGCTTTCTGGTTAAAAGAACACTAACCCTAGGCCTAACTCAAACCTTAAGCCTAGGAAGGAAAATCAGCCTATGATTCGGGATGGTCTCATGGAAATAGCAGTGGAGGCAGCCAAGTTGTGTCACTTTTGCACTCCCCTTGGGATGCCTTTCACAGCTGCAGTGTGCCTGGAGCACAGGGCTTCCTGGTTTTAAAAGTCCTAGGCCTAAGCCTAACAGTTACCCTAGGAAGGTAAATCAGCCGGGTATTAGGGTTCTTCCTAAGGAAAAAGCTGTGAAAGCAGCCATGTTGTGGCACTTCTGCGCTCCCTTTGGGATGCCTTTGGCAGATGCAGTAAGCCTGGAACTCAGGGCTTCCTGGTTAAAAAAAATCCTAGCCCTAGGCTGAGCCCTAACCCTAACCCTAGGCAGATAAATCAGCCCAGGTATAGGGATGGTGCCAAGGAAAAAGCTGTGAAAGCTGCCATGTTGTTGCACTTTTGTACTCCCCTTGGGATGCCTTTCACAGCTGCCGTGTGCCTGGAGCTCAGGGCTTCCTGGTTTAAAAAACCATGTCCCTAGCTGAGACTGGAGGCAGGTGATTCAGCCTAGGCTTAGCAATGGTGCCAATGAAAACGTGTGGAGGCAGCCATTTTCTGGCACTTTTGTGCTCCCCTTGGGATGCCTTTCGCAGCTGCCGTGTGCCTGGAGCTCAGAGCTTGCTGGTTTAAAAAGCTCTACACCTAGGCGTAACCCTAACCCTAACCGTAACACTGGTCATTTAAATCAGCCTGGGTTTAGGAATTATCCCAAGGGAAAAGCTGTGGAGACAGCCATGTTGTGGCACTTTTGCGCTCCCCTTGGGATGCCTTTCACAGCTGCAGTGTGCTTGGAGCACAGGGCTTCCTGGTGTAAAAAACCACAACTTTAGCCCAAACTGGAGGCTTCTAAATCAGCCTTCGTTTCGGGACGTCCCCAAGGAAAAAGCTGTGGAGGCAGGCATGTTGAGGCACTTCTGCGCTCTTCTTGGGTAGTCCTTCGCAGCTGCTGTGTTCTTGGAACTCAGGGCTTTCTGGTTAAAAGAACACTAACCCTAGGCCTAACTCAAACCTTAAGCCTAGGAAGGAAAATCAGCCTATGATTCGGGATGGTCTCATGGAAATAGCAGTGGAGGCAGCCAAGTTGTGTCACTTTTGCGCTCCCCTTGGGATGCCTTTAACAGCTGCAGTGTGCCTGGAGCACAGGGCTTCCTGGTTTTAAAAGTCCTAGGCCTAAGCCTAACAGTAACCCTAGGAAGGTAAATCAGCCGGGTATTAGGGTTCTTCCTAAGGAAAAAGCTGTGAAAGCAGCCATGTTGTGGCACTTCTGCGCTCCCTTTGGGATGCCTTTGGCAGATGCAGTAAGCCTGGAACTCAGGGCTTCCTGGTTAAAAAAAATCCTAGCCCTAGGCTGAGCCCTAACCCTAACTCTAGGAAGATAAATCAGCCTAGGTATAGGGATGGTACCAAGGAAAAAGCCGTGAAAGCTGCCATGTTGTTGCACTTTTGTACTCCCCTTGGGATGCCTTTCACAGCTGCCGTGTACTTGGAGCTCAGGGCTTCCTGGTTTAAAAAACCATGTCCCTAGCTGAGACTGGAGGCAGGTAATTCAGCCTAGGCTTAGCAATGGTGCCAATGAAAACGTGTGGAGGCAGCCATTTTCTGGCACTTTTGTACTCCCCTTGGGATGCCTTTCGCAGCTGCCGTGTGCCTGGAGCTCAGAGCTTGCTGGTTTAAAAAGCTCTACACCTAGGCGTAACCCTAACCCTAACCGTAACACTGGTCATTTAAATCAGCCTGGGTTTAGGAATTATCCCAAGGGAAAAGCTGTGGAGACAGCCATGTTGTGGCACTTTTGCGCTCCCCTTGGGATGCCTTTCACAGCTGCAGTGTGCTTGGAGCACAGGGCTTCCTGGTTTAAAAAACCACAACTTTAGCCCAAACTGGAGGCTTCTAAATCAGCCTCCGTTTCGGGACGTCCCCAAGGAAAAAGCTGTGGAGGCAGGCATGTTGAGGCACTTCTGCGCTCTTCTTGGGTAGTCCTTCGCAGCTGCTGTGTTCTTGGAACTCAGGGCTTTCTGGTTAAAAGAACACTAACCCTAGGCCTAACTCAAACCTTAAGCCTAGGAAGGAAAATCAGCCTATGATTTGGGATGGTCTCATGGAAATAGCAGTGGAGGCAGCCAAGTTGTGTCACTTTTGCGCTCCCCTTGGGATGCCTTTAACAGCTGCAGTGTGCCTGGAGCACAGGGCTTCCTGGTTTTAAAAGTCCTAGGCCTGAGCCTAAGAGTAACCCTAGGAAGGTAAATCAGCCGGGTATTAGGGTTCTTCCTAAGGAAAAAGCTGTGAAAGCAGCCATGTTGTGGCACTTCTGCGCTCCCTTTGGGATGCCTTTGGCAGATGCAGTAAGCCTGGAACTCAGGGCTTCCTGGTTAAAAAAATCCTAGCCCTAGGCTGAGCCCTAACCCTAACCCTAGGCAGATAAATCAGCCTAGGTATAGGGATGGTGCCAAGGAAAAAGCTGTGAAAGCTGCCATGTTGTTGCACTTTTGTACTCCCCTTGGGATGCCTTTCACAGCTGCCGTGTGCCTGGAGCTCAGGGCTTCCTGGTTTAAAAAACCATGTCCCTAGCTGAGACTGGAGGCAGGTGATTCAGCCTAGGCTTAGCAATGGTGCCAATGAAAACGTGTGGAGGCAGCCATTTTCTGGCACTTTTGTGCTCCCCTTGGGATGCCTTTCGCAGCTGCCGTGTGTCTGGAGCTCAGAGCTTGCTGGTTTAAAAAGCTCTACACCTAGGCGTAACCCTAACCCTAACCGTAACACTGGTCATTTAAATCAGCCTGGGTTTAGGAATTATCCCAAGGGAAAAGCTGTGGAGACAGCCATGTTGTGGCATTTTTGCGCTCCCCTTGGGATGCCTTTCACAGCTGCAGTGTGCTTGGAGCACAGGGCTTCCTGGTGTAAAAAACCACAACTTTAGCCCAAACTGGAGGCTTCTAAATCAGCCTTCATTTCGGGACCTCCCCAAGGAAAAAGCTGTGGAGGCAGGCATGTTGAGGCACTTCTGCGCTCTTCTTGGGTAGTCCTTCGCAGCTGCTGTGTTCTTGGAACTCAGGGCTTTCTGGTTAAAAGAACACTAACCCTAGGCCTAACTCAAACCTTAAGCCTAGGAAGGAAAATCAGCCTATGATTCGGGATGGTCTCATGGAAATAGCAGTGGAGGCAGCCAAGTTGTGTCACTTTTGCGCTCCCCTTGGGATGCCTTTAACAGCTGCAGTGTGCCTGGAGCACAGGGCTTCCTGGTTTTAAAAGTCCTAGGCCTAAGCCTAACAGTAACCCTAGGAAGGTAAATCAGCCGGGTATTAGGGTTCTTCCTAAGGAAAAAGCTGTGAAAGCAGCCATGTTGTGGCACTTCTGCGCTCCCTTTGGGATGCCTTTGGCAGATGCAGTAAGCCTGGAACTCAGGGCTTCCTGCTTAAAAAAATCCTTGCCCTTGGCTGAGCCCTAACCCTAACCCTAGGCAGATAAATCAGCCTAGGTATAGGGATGGTGCCAAGGAAAAAGCTGTGAAAGCTGCCATGTTGTTGCACTTTTGTACTCCCCTTGGGATGCCTTTCACAGCTGCCGTGTGCCTGGAGCTCAGGGCTTCCTGGTTTAAAAAACCATGTCCCTAGCTGAGACTGGAGGCAGGTGATTCAGCCTAGGCTTAGCAATGGTGCCAATGAAAACGTGTGGAGGCAGCCATTTTCTGGCACTTTTGTGCTCCCCTTGGGATGCCTTTCGCAGCTGCCGTGTGCCTGGAGCTCAGAGCTTGCTGGTTTAAAAAGCTCTACACCTAGGCGTAACCCTAACCCTAACCGTAACACTGGTCATTTAAATCAGCCTGGGTTTAGGAATTATCCCAAGGGAAAAGCTGTGGAGACAGCCATGTTGTGGCACTTTTGCGCTCCCCTTGGGATGCCTTTCACAGCTGCAGTGTGCTTGGAGCACAGGGCTTCCTGGTGTAAAAAACCACAACTTTAGCCCAAACTGGAGGCTTCTAAATCAGCCTTCGTTTCGGGACGTCCCCAAGGAAAAAGCTGTGGAGGCAGGCATGTTGAGGCACTTCTGCGCTCTTCTTGGGTAGTCCTTCGCAGCTGCTGTCTTCTTGGAACTCAGGGCTTTCTGGTTAAAAGAACACTAACCCTAGGCCTAACTCAAACCTTAAGCCTAGGAAGGAAAATCAGCCTATGATTCGGGATGGTCTCATGGAAATAGCAGTGGAGGCAGCCAAGTTGTGTCACTTTTGCGCTCCCCTTGGGATGCCTTTAACAGCTGCAGTGTGCCTGGAGCACAGGGCTTCCTGGTTTTAAAAGTCCTAGGCCTAAGCCTAACAGTAACCCTAGGAAGGTAAATCAGCCGGGTATTAGGGTTCTTCCTAAGGAAAAAGCTGTGAAAGCAGCCATGTTGTGGCACTTCTGCGCTCCCTTTGGGATGCCTTTGGCAGATGCAGTAAGCCTGGAACTCAGGGCTTCCTGGTTAAAAAAAATCCTAGCCCTAGGCTGAGCCCTAACCCTAACCCTAGGCAGATAAATCAGCCCAGGTATAGGGATGGTGCCAAGGAAAAAGCTGTGAAAGCTGCCATGTTGTTGCACTTTTGTACTCCCCTTGGGATGCCTTTCACAGCTGCCGTGTGCCTGGAGCTCAGGGCTTCCTGGTTTAAAAAACCATGTCCCTAGCTGAGACTGGAGGCAGGTGATTCAGCCTAGGCTTAGCAATGGTGCCAATGAAAACGTGTGGAGGCAGCCATTTTCTGGAACTTTTGTGCTCCCCTTGGGATGCCTTCCGCTGCTGCCGTGTGCCTGGAGCTCAGAGCTTCCTGGTTTAAAAAGCTCTACACCTAGGCATAACCCTAACCCTAACCGTAACACTGGTCATTTAAATCAGCCTGGGTTTAGGAATTATCCCAAGGGAAAAGCTGTGGAGACAGCCATGTTGTGGCATTTTTGCGCTCCCCTTGGGATGCCTTTCACAGCTGCAGTGTGCTTGGAGCACAGGGCTTCCTGGTGTTAAAAACCACAACTTTAGCCCAAACTGGAGGCTTCTAAATCAGCCTTCGTTTCGGGACGTCCCCAAGGAAAAAGCTGTGGAGGCAGGCATGTTGAGGCACTTCTGCGCTCTTCTTGGGTAGTCCTTCGCAGCTGCTGTGTTCTTGGAACTCAGGGCTTTCTGGTTAAAAGAACACTAACCCTAGGCCTAACTCAAACCTTAAGCCTAGGAAGGAAAATCAGCCTATGATTCGGGATGGTCTCATGGAAATAGCAGTGGAGGCAGCCAAGTTGTGTCACTTTTGCGCTCCCCTTGGGATGCCTTTAACAGCTGCAGTGTGCCTGGAGCACAGGGCTTCCGGGTTTTAAAAGTCCTAGGCCTAAGCCTAACAGTAACCCTAGGAAGGTAAATCAGCTGCTATTAGGGTTCTTCCTAAGGAAAAAGCTGTGAAAGCAGCCATGTTGTGGACCTTCTGCGCTCCCTTTGGGATGCCTTTGGCAGATGCAGTAAGCCTGGAACTCAGGGCTTCCTGGTTAAAAAAAATCCTAGCCCTAGGCTGAACCCTAACCCTAACCCTAGGCAGATAAATCAGCCTACGTATAGGGATGGTGCCAAGGAAAAAGCTGTGAAAGCTACCATGTTGCTGCACTATTTTACTCCCCTTGGGATGCCTTTCACAGCTGCCGTGTGCCTGGAGCACAGGGCTTCCTGGTTTAAAAAACCATGTCCCTAGCTGAGACAGGGGGCAGGTGATTCAGCCTAGGCTTAGCAATGGTGCCAATGAAAACGTGTGGAGGCAGCCATTTTCTGGCACTTTTGTACTCCCCTTGGGATGCCTTTCACAGCTGCCGTGTGCCTGGACCTCAGAGCTTGATGGTTTAAAAAGCTCTACACCTAGGCGTAACCCTAACCCTAACCGTAACACTGGTCATTTAAATCAGCCTGGGTTTAGGAATTATCCCAAGGGAAAAGCTGTGGAGACAGCCATGTTGTGGCACTTTTGCGCTCCCCTTGGGATGCCTTTCACAGCTGCAGTGTGCTTAGAGCACAGGGCTTCCTGGTGTAAAAAACCACAACTTTAGCCCAAACTGGAGGCTTCTAAATCAGCCTTCGTTTCGGGACGTCCCCAAGGAAAAAGCTGTGGAGGCAGGCATGTTGAGGCACTTCTGCGCTCTTCTTGGGTAGTCCTTTGCAGCTGCTGTGTTCTTGGAACTCAGGGCTTTCTGGTTAAAAGAACACTAACCCTAGGCCTAACTCAAACCTTAAGCCTAGGAAGGAAAATCAGCCTATGATTCGGGATGGTCTCATGGAAATAGCAGTGGAGGCAGCCAAGTTGTGTCACTTTTGCGCTCCCCTTGGGATGCCTTTAACAGCTGCAGTGTGCCTGGACCACAGGGCTTCCTGGTTTTAAAAGTCCTAGGCCTGAGCCTAACAGTAACCCTAGGAAGGTAAATCAGCCGGGTATTAGGGTTCTTCCTAAGGAAAAAGCTGTGAAAGCAGCCATGTTGTGGCACTTCTGCGCTCCCTTTGGGATGCCTTTGGCAGATGCAGTAAGCCTGGAACTCAGGGCTTCCTGCTTAAAAAAATCCTAGCCCTAGGCTGACCCCTAACCCTAACCCTAGGCAGATAAATCAGCCTAGGTATAGGGATGGTGCCAAGGAAAAAGCTGTGAAAGCTGCCATGTTGTTGCACTTTTGTACTCCCATTGGGATGCCTTTCACAGCTGCCGTGTGCCTGGAGCTCAGGGCTTCCTGGTTTAAAAATCCATGTCCCTAGCTGAGACTGGAGGCAGGTGATTCAGCCTAGGCTTAGCAATGGTGCCAATGAAAACGTGTGGAGGCAGCCATTTTCTGGCACTTTTGTGCTCCCCTTGGGATGCCTTTCGCAGCTGCCGTGTGCCTGGAGCTCAGAGCTTGCTGGCTTAAAAAGCTCTACACCTAGGCGTAACCCTAACACTAACCGTAACACTGGTCATTTAAATGACCTGGGTTTAGGAATTATCCCAAGGGAAAAGCTGTGGAGACAGCCATGTTGTGGCACTTTTGCGCTCCCCTTGGGATGCCTTTCACAGCTGCAGTGTGCTTGGAGCACAGGGCTTCCTGGTGTAAAATACCACAACTTTAGCCCAAACTGGAGGCTTCTAAATCAGCCTTCGTTTCGGGACGTCCCCAAGGAAAAAGCTGTGGAGGCAGGCATGTTGAGGCACTTCTGCGCTCTTCTTGGGTAGTCCTTTGCAGCTGCTGTGTTCTTGGAACTCAGGGCTTTCTGGTTAAAAGAACACTAACCCTAGGCCTAACTCAAACCTTAAGCCTAGGAAGGAAAATCAGCCTATGATTCGGGATGGTCTCATGGAAATAGCAGTGGAGGCAGCCAAGTTGTGTCACTTTTGTGCTCCCCTTGGGATGCCTTTAACAGCTGCAGTGTGCCTGGAGCACAGGGCTTCCGGGTTTTAAAAGTCCTAGGCCTAAGCCTAACAGTAACCCTAGGAAGGTAAATCAGCCGGGTATTAGGGTTCTTCCTAAGGAAAAAGCTGTGAAAGCAGCCATGTTGTGGCACTTCTGCGCTCCCTTTGGGATGCCTTTGGCAGATGCAGTAAGCCTGGAACTCAGGGCTTCCTGGTTAAAAAAATCCTTGCCCTTGGCTGAGCCCTAACCCTAACCCTAGGCAGATAAATCAGCCTAGGTATAGGGATGGTGCCAAGGAAAAAGCTGTGAAAGCTGCCATGTTGTTGCACTTTTGTACTCCCCTTGGGATGCCTTTCACAGCTGCCGTGTGCCTGGAGCTCAGGGCTTCCTGGTTTAAAAAACCATGTCCCTAGCTGAGACTGGAGGCAGGTGATTCAGCCTAGGCTTAGCAATGGTGCCAATGAAAACGTGTGGAGGCAGCCATTTTCTGGCACTTTTGTGCTCCCCTTGGGATGCCTTTCGCTGCTGCCGTGTGCCTGGAGCTCAGAGCTTGCTGTTTTAAAAAGCTCTACACCTAGGCGTAACCCTAACCCTAACCGTAACACTGGTCATTTAAATCAGCCTGGGTTTAGGAATTATCCCAAGGGAAAAGCTGTGGAGACAGCCATGTTGTGGCACTTTTGCGCTCCCCTTGGGATGCCTTTCACAGCTGCCGTGTGCCTGGAGCTCAGAGCTTGCTGTTTTAAAAAGCTCTACACCTAGGCGTAACCCTAACCCTAACCGTAACACTGGTCATTTAAATCAGCCTGGGTTTAGGAATTATCCCAAGGGAAAAGCTGTGGAGACAGCCATGTTGTGGCACTTTTGCGCTCCCCTTGGGATGCCTTTCACAGCTGCAGTGTGCTTGGAGCACAGGGCTTCCTGGTGTAAAAAACCACAACTTTAGCCCAAACTGGAGGCTTCTAAATCAGCCTTCGTTTCGGGACGTCCCCAAGGAAAAAGCTGTGGAGGCAGGCATGTTGAGGCACTTCTGCGCTCTTCTTGGGTAGTCCTTCGCAGCTGCTGTGTTCTTGGAACTCAGGGCTTTCTGGTTAAAAGAACACTAACCCTAGGCCTAACTCAAACCTTAAGCCTAGGAAGGAAAATCAGCCTATGATTCGGGATGGTCTCATGGAAATAGCAGTGGAGGCAGCCAAGTTGTGTCACTTTTGCGCTCCCCTTGGGATGCCTTTAACAGCTGCAGTGTGCCTGGAGCACAGGGCTTCCTGGTTTTAAAAGTCCTAGGCCTAAGCCTAACAGTAACCCTAGGAAGGTAAATCAGCCGGGTATTAGGGTTCTTCCTAAGGAAAAAGCTGTGAAAGCAGCCATGTTGTGGCACTTCTGCGCTCCCTTTGGGATGCCTTTGGCAGATGCAGTAAGCCTGGAACTCAGGGCTTCCTGGTTAAAAAAATCCTAGCCCTAGGCTGAGCCCTAACCCTAACCCTAGGCAGATAAATCAGCCTAGGTATAGGGATGGTGCCAAGGAAAAAGCTGTGAAAGCTGCCATGTTGTTGCACTTTTGTACTCCCCTTGGGATGCCTTTCACAGCTGCCGTGTGCCTGGAGCTCAGGGCTTCCTGGTTTAAAAAACCATGTCCCTAGCTGTGACTGGAGGCAGGTGATTCAGCCTGGGCTTATCAATGGTGCCAATGAAAACGTGTGGAGGCAGCCATTTTCTGGCACTTTTGTGCTCCCCTTGGGATGCCTTTCGCAGCTGCCGTGTGCCTGGAGCTCAGAGCTTGCTGGTTTAAAAAGCTCTACACCTAGGCGTAACCCTAACCCTAACCGTAACACTGGTCATTTAAATCAGCCTGGGTTTAGGAATTATCCCAAGGGAAAAGCTGTGGAGACAGCCATGTTGTGGCACTTTTGTGCTCCCCTTGGGATGCCTTTCACAGCTGCAGTGTGCTTGGAGCACAGGGCTTCCTGGTGTAAAAAACCACAACTTTAGCCCAAACTGGAGGCTTCTAAATCAGCCTTCGTTTCGGGACGTCCCCAAGGAAAAAGCTGTGGAGGCAGGCATGTTGAGGCACTTCTGCGCTCTTCTTGGGTAGTCCTTCGCAGCTGCTGTGTTCTTGGAACTCAGGGCTTTCTGGTTAAAAGAACACTAACCCTAGGCCTAACTCAAACCTTAAGCCTAGGAAGGAAAATCAGCCTATGATTCGGGATGGTCTCATGGAAATAGCAGTGGAGGCAGCCAAGTTGTGTCACTTTTGCGCTCCCCTTGGGATGCCTTTCACAGCTGCAGTGTGCCTGGAGCACAGGGCTTCCTGGTTTTAAAAGTCCTAGGCCTAAGCCTAACAGTAACCCTAGGAAGGTAAATCAGCCGGGTATTAGGGTTCTTCCTAAGGAAAAAGCTGTGAAAGCAGCCATGTTGTGGCACTTCTGCGCTCCCTTTGGGATGCCTTTGGCAGATGCAGTAAGCCTGGAACTCAGGGCTTTCTGGTTAAAAAAATCCTTGCCCTTGGCTGAGCCCTAACCCTAACCCAAGGCAGATAAATCAGCCTAGGTATAGGGACGGTGCCAAGGAAAAAGCTGTGAAAGCTGCCATGTTGTTGCACTTTTGTACTCCCCTTGGGATGCCTTTCACAGCTGCCGTGTGCCTGGAGCTCAGGGCTTCCTGGTTTAAAAAACCATGTCCCTAGCTGAGACTGGAGGCAGATAATTTAGCCTAGGCTTAGCAATGGTGCCAATGAAAACGTGTGGAGGTAGCCATTTTCTGGCACTTTTGTACTCCCTTTGGGATGCCTTTCACAGCTGCCGTGTGCCTGGAGCTCAGGGCTTCCTGGTTTAAAAAACAATGTCCCTAGCTGAGACTGGAGGCAGGTAATTCAGCCTGGGCTTATCAATGGTGCCAATGAAAACGTGTGGAGGCAGCCATTTTCTGGCACTTTTGTGCTCCCCTTGGGATGCCTTTCGCAGCTGCCGTGTGCCTGGAGCTCAGAGCTTGCTGGTTTAAAAAGCTCTACACCTAGGCGTAACCCTAACCCTGACCGTAACTCTGGTCATTTAAATCAGCCTGGGTTTAGGAATTATCCCAAGGGAAAAGCTGTGGAGACAGCCATGTTGTGGCACTTTTGCGCTCCCCTTGGGATGCCTTTCACAGCTGCATTGTGCTTGGAGCACAGGGCTTCCTGGTTTACAAAACCACAACTTTAGCCCAAATTGGAGGCTTCTAAATCAGCCTTCGTTTCGGGACGTCTCCAAGGAAAAAGCTGTGGAGGCAGGCATGTTGAGGCACTTCTGCGCTCTTCTTGGGTAGTCCTTCGCAGCTGCTGTGTTCTTGGAACTCAGGGCTTTCTGGTTAAAAGAACACTAACCCTAGGCCTAACTCAAACCTTAAGCCTAGGAAGGAAAATCAGCCTATGATTCGGGATGGTCTCATGGAAATAGCAGTGGAGGCAGCCAAGTTGTGTCACTTTTGCGCTCCCCTTGGGATGCCTTTCACAGCTGCAGTGTGCCTGGAGCACAGGGCTTCCTGGTTTTAAAAGTCCTAGGCCTAAGCCTAACAGTAACCCTAGGAAGGTAAATCAGCCGGGTATTAGGGTTCTTCCTAAGGAAAAAGCTGTGAAAGCAGCCATGTTGTGGCACTTCTGCGCTCCCTTTGGGATGCCTTTGGCAGATGCAGTAAGCCTGGAACTCAGGGCTTCCTGGTTAAAAAAATCCTTGCCCTTGGCTGAGCCCTAACCCTAAAGAGGCAGATAAATCGGCCTAGGTATAGGGATGGTGCCAAGGAAAAAGCTGTGAAAGCTGCCATGTTGTTGCACTTTTGTGCTCCCCTTGGGATGCCTTAAACAGCTGCAGTGTGCCTGGAGCTCAGAGCTTGCTGGTTTAAAAAGCTCTACACCTAGGCTTAACCCTAACCCTAACCGTAACACTGGTCATTTAAATCAGCCTGGGTTTAGGAATTATCTCAAGGGAAAAGCTGTGGACACAGCCATGTTGTGGCACTTTTGCGCTCCCCTTGGGATGCCTTTCACAGCTGCAGTGTGCTTGGAGCACAGGGCTTCCTGGTTTAAAAAACCACAACTTTAGCCCAAACTGGAGGCTTCTAAATCAGCCTTCGTTTCGGGACGTCCCCAAGGAAAAAGCTGTGGAGGCAGGCATGTTGAGGCACTTCTGCGCTCTTCTTGGGTAGTCCTTCGCAGCTGCTGTGTTCTTGGAACTCAGGGCTTTCTGGTTAAAAGAACACTAACCCTAGGCCTAACTCAAACCTTAAGCCTAGGAAGGAAAATCAGCCTATGATTCGGGATGGTCTCATGGAAATAGCAGTGGAGGCAGCCAAGTTGTGTCACTTTTGCGCTCCCCTTGGGATGCCTTTAACAGCTGCAGTGTGCCTGGAGCACAGGGCTTCCTGGTTTTAAAAGTCCTAGGCCTAAGCCTAACAGTAACCCTAGGAAGGTAAATCAGCCGGGTATTAGGGTTCTTCCTAAGGAAAAAGCTGTGAAAGCAGCCATGTTGTGGCACTTCTGCGCTCCCTTTGGGATGCCTTTGGCAGATGCAGTAAGCCTGGAACTCAGGGCTTTCTGGTTAAAAAAATCCTTGCCCTTGGCTGAGCCCTAACCCTAACCCAAGGCAGATAAATCAGCCTAGGTATAGGGATGGTGCCAAGGAAAAAGCTGTGAAAGCTGCCATGTTGTTGCACTTTTGTACTCCCCTTGGGATGCCTTTCACAGCTGCCGTGTGCCTGGAGCTCAGGGCTTCCTGGTGTAAAAAACCATGTCCCTAGCTGAGACTGGAGGCAGATAATTTAGCCTAGGCTTAGCAATGGTGCCAATGAAAACGTGCGGAGGCAGCCATTTTCTGGCACTTTTGTACTCCCTTTGGGATGCCTTTCACAGCTGCCGTGTGCCTGGAGCTCAGGGCTTCCTGGTTTAAAAAACCATGTCCCTAGCTGAGACTGGAGGCAGGTGATTCAGCCTAGGCTTAGCAATGGTGCCAATGAAAACGTGTGGAGGCAGCCATTTTCTGGCACTTTTGTGCTCCCCTTGGGATGCCTTTCGCAGCTGCCGTGTGCCTGGAGCTCAGAGCTTGCTTGTTTAAAAAGCTCTACACCTAGGCGTAACCCTAACCCTAACCGTAACACTGGTCATTTAAATCAGCCTGGGTTTAGGAATTATCCCAAGGGAAAAGCTGTGGAGACAGCCATGTTGTGGCACTTTTGCGCTCCCCTTGGGATGCCTTTCACAGCTGCAGTGTGCTTGGAGCACAGGGCTTCCTGGTTTTAAACGTCCTAGGCCTAGGCCTTAGAGTAACCCTAAAAAGATAAATCAGCCGGGTATTAGGGTTCTTCCTAAGGAAAAAGCTGTGAAAGCAGCCATGTTGTGGACCTTCTGCGCTCCCTTTGGGATGCCTTTGGCAGATGCAGTAAGCCTGGAACTAAGGCCTTCCTGGTTAAAAAAATCCTTGCCCTTGGCTGAGCCCTAACCCTAACCCTAGGCAGATAAATCAGCCTAGGTAGAGGGATGGTGCCAAGGAAAAAGCTGTGAAAGCTGCCATGTTGTTGCACTTTTGTACTCCCCTTGGGATGCCTTTCGCAGCTGCCGTGTGCCTGGAGCTCAGAGCTTGCTGGTTTAAAAAGCTCTACACCTAGGCGTAACCCTAACCCTAACCGTAACACTGGTCATTTAAATCAGCCTGGGTTTAGGAATTATCCCAAGGGAAAAGCTGTGGAGACAGCCATGTTGTGGCACTTTTGGGCTCCCCTTGGGATGCCTTTCACAGCTGCAGTGTGCTTGGAGCACAGGGCTTCCTGGTGTAAAAAACCACAACTTTAGCCCAAACTGGAGGCTTCTAAATCAGCCTCCATTTCGGGACGTCCCCAAAGGAAAAGCTGTGGAGACAGGCATGTTGAGGCACTTTTGCGCTCCCCTTGGGATGCCTTTCACAGCTGCAGTGTGCTTAGAGCACAGGGCTTCCAGGTGTAAAAAACCACAACTTTAGCCCAAACTGGAGGCTTCTAAATCAGCCTTCGTTTCGGGACGTCCTCAAAGAAAAAGCTGTGGAGGCAGGCATGTTGAGGCGCTTCTGCGCTCTTCTTGGGTAGTCCTTCGCAGCTGCTGTGTTCTTGGAACTCAGGGCTTTCTGGTTAAAAGAACACTAACCCTAGGCCTAACTCAAACCTTAAGCCTAGGAAGGAAAATCAGCCTATGATTCGGGATGGTCTCATGGAAATAGCAGTGGAGGCAGCCAAGTTGTGTCACTTTTGCGCTCCCCTTGGGATGCCTTTAACAGCTGCAGTGTGCCTGGAGCACAGGGCTTCCTGGTTTTAAAAGTCCTAGGCCTAAGCCTAACAGTAACCCTAGGAAGGTAAATCAGCCGGGTATTAGGGTTCTTCCTGAGGAAAAAGCTGTGAAAGCAGCCATGTTGTGGACCTTCTGCGCTCCCTTTGGGATGCCTTTGGCAGATGCAGTAAGCCTGGAACTCAGGGCTTCCTGGTTAAAAAAATCCTTGCCCTTGGCTGAGCCCTAACCCTAACCCTAGGCTGATAAATCAGCCTAGGTATAGGGATGGTGCCAAGGAAAAAGCTGTGAAAGCTGCCATGTTGTTGCACTTTTGTACTCCCCTTGGGATGCCTTAAACAGCTGCCAAGTGCCTGGAGCTCAGGGCTTCCTGGTTTAAAAAACCATGTCCCTAGCTGAGACTGGAGGCAGGTGATTCAGCCTAGGCTTAGCAATGGTGCCAATGAAAACGTGTGGAGGCAGCCATTTTCTGGCACTTTTGTGCTCCCCTTGGGATGCCTTTCGCAGCTGCCGTGTGCCTGGAGCTCAGAGCTTGCTGGTTTAAAAAGCTCTACACCTAGGCGTAACCCTAACCCTAACCGTAACACTGGTCATTTAAATCAGCCTGGGTTTAGGAATTATCCCAAGGGAAAAGCTGTGGAGACAGCCATGTTGTGGCACTTTTGCGCTCCCCTTGGGATGCCTTTCACAGCTGCAGTGTGCTTGGAGCACAGGGCTTCCTGGTGTAAAAAACCACAACTTTAGCCCAAACTGGAGGCTTCTAAATCAGCCTTCGTTTCGGGACGTCCCCAAGGAAAAAGCTGTGGAGGCAGGCATGTTGAGGCACTTCTGCGCTCTTCTTGGGTAGTCCTTCGCAGCTGCTGTGCTCTTGGAACTCAGGGCTTTCTGGTTAAAAGAACACTAACCCTAGGCCTAACTCAAACCTTAAGCCTAGGAAGGAAAATCAGCCTATGATTCGGGATGGTCTCATGGAAATAGCAGTGGAGGCAGCCAAGTTGTGTCTTTTTTGCGCTCCCCTTGGGATGCCTTTAACAGCTGCAGTGTGCCTGGAGCAAAGGGCTTCCTGGTTTTAAAAGTCCTAGGCCTAAGCCTAACAGTAACCCTAGGAAGGTAAATCAGCCGGGTATTAGGGTTCTTCCTAAGGAAAAAGCTGTGAAAGCAGCCATGTTGTGGCACTTCTGCGCTCCCTTTGGGATGCCTTTGGCAGATGCAGTAAGCCTGGAACTCAGGGCTTCCTGGTTAAAATAATCCTAGCCCTAGGCTGAGCCCTAACCCTAACCCTAGGCAGATAAATCAGCCTAGGTATAGGGATGGTGCCAAGGAAAAAGCTGTGAAAGCTGCCATGTTGTTGCACTTTTGTACTCCCCTTGGGATGCCTTTCACAGCTGCCGTGTGCCTGGAGCTCAGGGCTTCCTGGTTTAAAAAACCATGTCCCTAGCTGAGACTGGAGGCAGGTGATTCAGCCTAGGCTTAGCAATGGTGCCAACGAAAACGTGTGGAGGCAGCCATTTTCTGGCCCTTTTGTGCTCCCCTTGGGATGCCTTTCGCAGCTGCCGTGTGCCTGGAGCTCAGAGCTTGCTGGTTTAAAAAGCTCTACACCTAGGCGTAACCCTAACCCTAACCGTAACACTGGTCATTTAAATCAGCCTGGGTTTAGGAATTATCCCAAGGGAAAAGCTGTGGAGACAGCCATGTTGTGGCACTTTTGTGCTCCCCTTGGGATGCCTTTCACAGCTGCAGTGTGCTTAGAGCACAGGGCTTCCTGGTGTAAAAAACCACAACTTTAGCCCAAACTGGAGGCTTCTAAATCAGCCTTCGTTTCGGGACGTCCTCAAAGAAAAAGCTGTGGAGGCAGGCATGTTGAGGCACTTCTGCGCTCTTCTTGGGTAGTCCTTCGCAGCTGCTGTGTTCTTGGAACTCAGGGCTTTCTGGTTAAAAGAACACTAACCCTAGGCCTAACTCAAACCTTAAGCCTAGGAAGGAAAATCAGCCTATGATTCGGGATGGTCTCATGGAAATAGCAGTGGAGGCAGCCAAGTTGTGTCACTTTTGCGCTCCCCTTGGGATGCCTTTAACAGCTGCAGTGTGCCTGGAGCACAGGGCTTCCTGGTTTTAAAAGTCCTAGGCCTAGGCCTAACAGTAACCCTAGGAAGGTAAATCAGCCGGGTATTAGGGTTCTTCCTAAGGAAAAAGCTGTGAAAGCAGCCATGTTGTGGCACTTCACCGCTCCCTTTGGGATGCCTTTGGCAGATGCAGTAAGCCAGGAACTCAGGGCTTCCTGCTTAAAAAAATCCTAGCCCTAGGCTGAGCCCTAACCCTAACCCTAGGCAGATAAATCAGCCTAGGTATAGGGATGGTGCCAAGGAAAAAGCTGTGAAAGCTGCCATGTTGTTGCACTTTTGTACTCCCTTTGGGATGCCTGTCACAGCTGCCGTGTGCCTGGAGCTCAGGTCTTCCTGGTTTAAAAAACCATGTCCCTAGCTGAGACTGGAGGCAGGTGATTCAGCCTAGGCTTAGCAATGGTGCCAATGAAAACGTGTGGAGGCAGCCATTTTCTGGCACTTTTGTGCTCCCCTTGGGATGCCTTTCACAGCTGCCGTGTGCCTGGAGCTCAGAGCTTGCTGGTTTAAAAAGCTCCACACCTAGGCATAACCCTTACCCTAACCGTAACACTGGTCATATAAATCAGCCTGGGTTTAGGAATTATCCCAAGGGAAAAGCTGTGGAGACAGCCATGTTGTGGCACTTTTGCGCTCCCCTTGGGATGCCTTTCACAGCTGCAGTGAGCTTGGAGCACAGGGCTTCCTGGTGTAAAAAACCACAACTTTAGCCCAAACTGGAGGCTTCTAAATCAGCCTTCGTTTCGTGATATCCCCAAGGAAAAAGCTGTGGAGGCAGGCATGTTGAGGCACTTCTGCGCTCTTCTTGGGTAGTCCTTCGCAGCTGCTGTGCTCTTGGAACTCAGGGCTTTCTGGTTAAAAGAACACTAACCCTAGGCCTAACTCAAACCTTAAGCCTAGGAAGGAAAATCAGCCTATGATTCGGGATGGTCTCATGGAAATAGCAGTGGAGGCAGCCAAGTTGTGTCACTTTTGCGCTCCCCTTGGGATGCCTTTAACAGCTGCAGTGTGCCTGGAGCAAAGGGCTTCCTGGTTTTAAAAGTCCTAGGCCTAAGCCTAACAGTAACCCTAGGAAGGTAAATCAGCCGGGTAATAGGGCTCTTCCTAAGGAAAAAGCTGTGAAAGCAGCCATGTTGTGGCACTTCTGCGCTCCCCTTGGGATGCCTTTAACAGCTGCAGTGTGCCTGGAGCACAGGGCTTCCTTGTTTTAAAAGTCCTAGGCCTAGGCCTAACAGTAACCCTAGGAAGGTAAATCAGCCGGGTGTTAGGGTTCTTCCTAAGGAAAAAGCTGTGAAAGCAGCCATGTTGTGGCACTTCTGCACTCCCTTTGGGATGCCTTTGGCAGATGCAGTAAGCCTGGAACTCAGGGCTTCCTGGTTAAAAAAATCCTTGCCCTTGGCTGAGCCCTAACCCTAACCCTAGGCAGATAAATCAGCCTAGGTAGAGGGATGGTGCCAAGGAAAAAGCTGTGAAAGCTGCCATGTTGTTGCACTTTTGTACTCCCCTTGGGATGCCTTTCACAGCTGCCGTGTGCCTGGAGCTCAGGGCTTCCTGGTTTAAAAAACCATGTCCCTAGCTGAGACTGGAGGCAGGTGATTCAGCCTAGGCTTAGCAATGGTGCCAATGAAAACGTGTGGAGGCAGCCATTTTCTGGCACTTTTGTGCTCCCCTTGGGATGCCTTTCGCAGCTGCCGTGTGCCTGGAGCTCAGAGCTTGCTGGTTTAAAAAGCTCTACACCTAGGCGTAACCCTAACCCTAACCGTAACGCTGGTCATTTAAATCAGCCTGGGTTTAGGAATTATCCCAAGGGAAAAGCTGTGGAGACAGCCATGTTGTGGCACTTTTGCGCTCCCCTTGGGATGCCTTTCACAGCTGCAGTGTGCTTAGAGCACAGGGCTTCCTGGTGTAAAAAACCACAACTTTAGCCCAAACTGGAGGCTTCTAAATCAGCCTTCGTTTCGGGACGTCCTCAAAGAAAAAGCTGTGGAGGCAGGCATGTTGAGGCACTTCTGCGCTCTTCTTGGGTAGTACATCGCAGCTGCTGTGTTCTTGGAACTCAGGGCTTTCTGGTTAAAAGAACACTAACCCTAGGCCTAACTCAAACCTTAAGCCTAGGAAGGAAAATCAGCCTATGATTCGGGATGGTCTCATGGAAATAGCAGTGGAGGCAGCCAAGTTGTGTCACTTTTGCGCTCCCCTTGGGATGCCTTTAACAGCTGCAGTGTGCCTGGAGCACAGGGCTTCCTGGTTTTAAAAGTCCTAGGCCTAAGCCTAACAGTAACCCTAGGAAGATAAATCAGCCGGGTATTAGGGTTCTTCCTAAGGAAAAAGCTGTGAAAGCAGCCATGTTGTGGCACTTCACCGCTCCCTTTGGGATGCCTTTGGCAGATGCAGTAAGCCTGGAACTCAGGGCTTCCTGGTTAAAAAAATCCTTGCCCTTGGCTGAGCCCTAACCCTAACCCTAGGCAGATAAATCAGCCTAGGTATAGGGATGGTGCCAAGGAAAAAGCTGTGAAAGCTGCCATGTTGTTGCACTTTTGTACTCCCCTTGGGATGCCTTAAACAGCTGCCGTGTGCCTGGAGCTCAGGGCTTCCTGGTTTAAAAAACCATGTCCCTAGCTGAGACTGGAGGCAGGTGATTCAGCCTAGGCTTAGCAATGGTGCCAATGAAAACGTGTGGAGGCAGCCATTTTCTGGCACTTTTGTGCTCCCCTTGGGATGCCTTTCGCAGCTGCCGTGTGCCTGGAGCTCAGAGCTTGCTGGTTTAAAAAGCTCTACACCTAGGTGTAACCCTAACCCTAACCGTAACACTGGTCATTTAAATCAGCCTGGGTTTAGGAATTATCCCAAGGGAAAAGCTGTGGAGACAGCCATGTTGTGGCACTTTTGCGCTCCCCTTGGGATGCCTTTCACAGCTGCAGTGAGCTTGGAGCACAGGGCTTCCTGGTGTAAAAAACCACAACTTTAGCCCAAACTGGAGGCTTCTAAATCAGCCTTCGTTTCGGGACGTCCCCAAGGAAAAAGCTGTGGAGGCAGGCATGTTGAGGCACTTCTGCGCTCTTCTTGGGTAGTCCTTCGCAGCTGCTGTATTCTTGGAACTCAGGGCTTTCTGGTTAAAAGTACACTAACCCTAGGCCTAACTCAAACCTTAAGCCTAGGAAGGAAAATCAGCCTATGATTCGGGATGGTCTCATGGAAATAGCAGTGGAGGCAGCCAAGTTGTGTCACTTTTGCGCTCCCCTTGGGATGCCTTTAACAGCTGCAGTGTGCCTGGAGCACAGGGCTTCCTGGTTTTAAAAGTCCTAGGCCTAAGCCTAACAGTAACCCTAGGAAGGTAAATCAGCCGGGTATTAGGGTTCTTCCTAAGGAAAAAGCTGTGAAAGCAGCCATGTTGTGGCACTTCTGCGCTCCCCTTGGGATGCCTTTAACAGCTGCAGTGTGCCTGGAGCACAGGGCTTCCTGGTTTTAAAAGTCCTAGGCCTAGGCCTCACAGTAACCCTAGGAAGGTAAATCAGCCGGGTATTAGGGTTCTTCCTAAGGAAAAAGCTGTGAAAGCAGCCATGTTGTGGCACTTCTGCACTCCCTTTGGGATGCCTTTGGCAGATGCATTAAGCCTGGAACTCAGGGCTTCCTGGTTAAAAAAAGCCTTGCCCTTGGCTGAGCCCTAACCCTAACCCTAGGCAGATAAATCAGCCTAGGTATAGGGATGGTGCCAAGGAAAAAGCTGTGAAAGCTGCCATGTTGTTGCACTTTTGTACTCCCCTTGGGATGCCTTTCACAGCTGCCAAGTGCCTGGAGCTCAGGGCTTCCTGGTTTAAAAAACCATGTCCCTAGCTGAGACTGGAGGCAGGTGATTCAGCCTAGGCTTAGCAATGGTGCCAATGAAAACGTGTGGAGGCAGCCATTTTCTGGCACTTTTGTGCTCCCCTTGGGATGCCTTTCGCAGCTGCCGTGTGCCTGGAGCTCAGAGCTTGCTTGTTTAAAAAGCTCTACACCTAGGCGTAACCCTAACCCTAACCGTAACACTGGTCATTTAAATCAGCCTGGGTTTAGGAATTATCCCAAGGGAAAAGCTGTGGAGACAGCCATGTTGTGGCACTTTTGCGCTCCCCTTGGCATGCCTTTCACAGCTGCAGTGTGCTTGGAGCACAGGGCTTCCTGGTTTTAAACGTCCAAGCCTAGGCCTTACAGTAACCCTAAAAAGATAAATCAGCCGGGTATTAGGGTTCTTCCTAAGGAAAAAGCTGTGAAAGCAGCCATGTTGTGGACCTTCTGCGCTCCCTTTGGGATGCCTTTGGCAGA
This sequence comes from Ammospiza caudacuta, assembly GCF_027887145.1. Classification (NCBI taxonomy): domain Eukaryota; kingdom Metazoa; phylum Chordata; class Aves; order Passeriformes; family Passerellidae; genus Ammospiza; species Ammospiza caudacuta. The sequence goes on along the minus strand of NW_026683131.1, from coordinate 1,151,470 downwards.
TGCAGTAAGCCTGGAACTAAGGCCTTCCTGGTTAAAAAAATCCTTGCCCTTGGCTGAGCCCTAACCCTAACCCTAGGCAGATAAATCAGCCTAGGTAGAGGGATGGTGCCAAGGAAAAAGCTGTGAAAGCTGCCATGTTGTTGCACTTTTGTACTCCCCTTGGGATGCCTTTCGCAGCTGCCGTGTGCCTGGAGCTCAGAGCTTGCTGGTTTAAAAAGCTCTACACCTAGGCGTAACCCTAACCCTAACCGTAACACTGGTCATTTAAATCAGCCTGGGTTTAGGAATTATCCCAAGGGAAAAGCTGTGGAGACAGCCATGTTGTGGCACTTTTGCGCTCCCCTTGGGATGCCTTTCACAGCTGCAGTGTGCTTGGAGCACAGGGCTTCCTGGTGTAAAAAACCACAACTTTAGCCCAAACTGGAGGCTTCTAAATCAGCCTCCATTTCGGGACGTCCCCAAAGGAAAAGCTGTGGAGGCAGGCATGTTGAGGCACTTCTGCGCTCTTCTTGGGTAGTCCTTCGCAGCTGCTGTGTTCTTGGAACTCAGGGCTTTCTGGTTAAAAGAACACTAACCCTAGGCCTAACTCAAACCTTAAGCCTAGGAAGGAAAATCAGCCTATGATTCGGGATGGTCTCATGGAAATAGCAGTGGAGGCAGCCAAGTTGTGTCACTTTTGCGCTCCCCTTGGGATGCCTTTAACAGCTGCAGTGTGCCTGGAGCACAGGGCTTCCTGGTTTTAAAAGTCCTAGGCCTAAGCCTAACAGTAACCCTAGGAAGGTAAATCAGCCGGGTATTAGGGTTCTTCCTAAGGAAAAAGCTGTGAAAGCAGCCATGTTGTGGCACTTCTGCGCTCCCCTTGGGATGCCTTTAACAGCTGCAGTGTGCCTGGAGCACAGGGCTTCCTGGTTTTAAAAGTCCTAGGCCTAGGCCTCACAGTAACCCTAGGAAGGTAAATCAGCCGGGTATTAGGGTTCTTCCTAAGGAAAAAGCTGTGAAAGCAGCCATGTTGTGGCACTTCTGCACTCCCTTTGGGATGCCTTTGGCAGATGCATTAAGCCTGGAACTCAGGGCTTCCTGGTTAAAAAAAGCCTTGCCCTTGGCTGAGCCCTAACCCTAACCCTAGGCAGATAAATCAGCCTAGGTATAGGGATGGTGCCAAGGAAAAAGCTGTGAAAGCTGCCATGTTGTTGCACTTTTGTACTCCCCTTGGGATGCCTTTCACAGCTGCCAAGTGCCTGGAGCTCAGGGCTTCCTGGTTTAAAAAACCATGTCCCTAGCTGAGACTGGAGGCAGGTGATTCAGCCTAGGCTTAGCAATGGTGCCAATGAAAACGTGTGGAGGCAGCCATTTTCTGGCACTTTTGTGCTCCCCTTGGGATGCCTTTCGCAGCTGCCGTGTGCCTGGAGCTCAGAGCTTGCTTGTTTAAAAAGCTCTACACCTAGGCGTAACCCTAACCCTAACCGTAACACTGGTCATTTAAATCAGCCTGGGTTTAGGAATTATCCCAAGGGAAAAGCTGTGGAGACAGCCATGTTGTGGCACTTTTGCGCTCCCCTTGGCATGCCTTTCACAGCTGCAGTGTGCTTGGAGCACAGGGCTTCCTGGTTTTAAACGTCCAAGCCTAGGCCTTACAGTAACCCTAAAAAGATAAATCAGCCGGGTATTAGGGTTCTTCCTAAGGAAAAAGCTGTGAAAGCAGCCATGTTGTGGACCTTCTGCGCTCCCTTTGGGATGCCTTTGGCAGATGCAGTAAGCCTGGAACTAAGGCCTTCCTGGTTAAAAAAATCCTTGCCCTTGGCTGAGCCCTAACCCTAACCCTAGGCAGATAAATCAGCCTAGGTAGAGGGATGGTGCCAAGGAAAAAGCTGTGAAAGCTGCCATGTTGTTGCACTTTTGTACTCCCCTTGGGATGCCTTTCGCAGCTGCCGTGTGCCTGGAGCTCAGAGCTTGCTGGTTTAAAAAGCTCTACACCTAGGCGTAACCCTTACCCTAACCGTAACACTGGTCATTTAAATCAGCCTGGGTTTAGGAATTATCCCAAGGGAAAAGCTGTGGAGACAGCCATGTTGTGGCACTTTTGCGCTCCCCTTGGGATGCCTTTCACAGCTGCAGTGTGCTTGGAGCACAGGGCTTCCTGGTGTAAAAAACCACAACTTTAGCCCAAACTGGAGGCTTCTAAATCAGCCTCCATTTCGGGACGTCCCCAAAGGAAAAGCTGTGGAGGCAGGCATGTTGAGGCACTTCTGCGCTCTTCTTGGGTAGTCCTTCGCAGCTGCTGTGTTCTTGGAACTCAGGGCTTTCTGGTTAAAAGAACACTAACCCTAGGCCTAACTCAAACCTTAAGCCTAGGAAGGAAAATCAGCCTATGATTCGGGATGGTCTCATGGAAATAGCAGTGGAGGCAGCCAAGTTGTGTCACTTTTGCGCTCCCCTTGGGATGCCTTTAACAGCTGCAGTGTGCCTGGAGCACAGGGATTCCTGGTTTTAAAAGTCCTAGGCCTAAGCCTAACAGTAACCCTAGGAAGGTAAATCAGCCGGGTATTAGGGTTCTTCCTGAGGAAAAAGCTGTGAAAGCAGCCATGTTGTGGACCTTCTGCGCTCCCTTTGGGATGCCTTTGGCAGATGCAGTAAGCCTGGAACTCAGGGCTTCCTGGTTAAAAAAATCCTAGCCCTAGGCTGAGCCCTAACCCTAACCCTAGGCAGATAAATCAGCCTAGGTATAGGGATGGTGCCAAGGAAAAAGCTGTGAAAGCTGCCATGTTGTTGCACTTTTGTACTCCCTTTGGGATGCCTGTCACAGCTGCCGTGTGCCTGGAGCTCAGGGCTTCCTGGTTTAAAAAACCATGTCCCTAGCTGAGACTGGAGGCAGGTGATTCAGCCTAGGCTTAGCAATGGTGCCAATGAAAACGTGTGGAGGCAGCCATTTTCTGGCACTTTTGTGCTCCCCTTGGGATGCCTTTCACAGCTGCCGTGTGCCTGGAGCTCAGAGCTTGCTGGTTTAAAAAGCTCCACACCTAGGCATAACCCTTACCCTAACCGTAACACTGGTCATATAAATCAGCCTGGGTTTAGGAATTATCCCAAGGGAAAAGCTGTGGAGACAGCCATGTTGTGGCACTTTTGCGCTCCCCTTGGGATGCCTTTCACAGCTGCAGTGAGCTTGGAGCACAGGGCTTCCTGGTGTAAAAAACCACAACTTTAGCCCAAACTGGAGGCTTCTAAATCAGCCTTCGTTTCGTGATATCCCCAAGGAAAAAGCTGTGGAGGCAGGCATGTTGAGGCACTTCTGCGCTCTTCTTGGGTAGTCCTTCGCAGCTGCTGTGCTCTTGGAACTCAGGGCTTTCTGGTTAAAAGAACACTAACCCTAGGCCTAACTCAAACCTTAAGCCTAGGAAGGAAAATCAGCCTATGATTCGGGATGGTCTCATGGAAATAGCAGTGGAGGCAGCCAAGTTGTGTCACTTTTGCGCTCCCCTTGGGATGCCTTTAACAGCTGCAGTGTGCCTGGAGCAAAGGGCTTCCTGGTTTTAAAAGTCCTAGGCCTAAGCCTAACAGTAACCCTAGGAAGGTAAATCAGCCGGGTAATAGGGCTCTTCCTAAGGAAAAAGCTGTGAAAGCAGCCAAGTTGTGGCACTTCTGCGCTCCCCTTGGGATGCCTTTAACAGCTGCAGTGTGCCTGGAGCACAGGGCTTCCTGGTTTTAAAAGTCCTAGGCCTAGGCCTAACAGTAACCCTAGGAAGGTAAATCAGCCGGGTGTTAGGGTTCTTCCTAAGGAAAAAGCTGTGAAAGCAGCCATGTTGTGGCACTTCTGCACTCCCTTTGGGATGCCTTTGGCAGATGCAGTAAGCCTGGAACTCAGGGCTTCCTGGTTAAAAAAATCCTTGCCCTTGGCTGAGCCCTAACCCTAACCCTAGGCAGATAAATCAGCCTAGGTATAGGGATGGTGCCAAGGAAAAAGCTGTGAAAGCTGCCATGTTGTTGCACTTTTGTACTCCCCTTGGGATGCCTTTCACAGCTGCCGTGTGCCTGGAGCTCAGGGCTTCCTGGTTTAAAAAACCATGTCCCTAGCTGAGACTGGAGGCAGGTGATTCAGCCTAGGCTTAGCAATGGTGCCAATGAAAACGTGTGGAGGCAGCCATTTTCTGGCACTTTTGTGCTCCCCTTGGGATGCCTTTCGCAGCTGCCGTGTGCCTGGAGCTCAGAGCTTGCTGGTTTAAAAAGCTCTACACCTAGGCGTAACCCTAACCCTAACCGTAACACTGGTCATTTAAATCAGCCTGGGTTTAGGAATTATCCCAAGGGAAAAGCAGTGGAGACAGCCATGTTGTGGCACTTTTGCGCTCCCCTTGGGATGCCTTTCACAGCTGCAGTGTGCCTGGAGCACAGGGCTTCCTGGTTTAAATGTCCTAGGCCTAAGCCTAACAGTAACCCTAGGAAGGTAAATCAGCCGGGTATTAGGGTTCTTCCTAAGGAAAAAGCTGTGAAAGCAGCCATGTTGTGGACCTTCTGCGCTCCCTTTGGGATGCCTTTGGCAGATGCAGTAAGCCTGGAACTCAGGGCTTCCTGGTTAAAAAAAGCCTTGCCCTAGGCTGAGCCCTAACCCTAACCCTAGGCAGATAAATCAGCCTAGGTATAGGGATGGTGCCAAGGAAAAAGCTGTGAAAGCTGCCATGTTGTTGCACTTTTGTACTCCCCTTGTGATGCCTTTCACAGCTGCCAAGTGCCTGGAGCTCAGGGCTTCCTGGTTTAAAAAACCATGTCCCTAGCTGAGACTGTAGGCAGGTAATTCAGCCTAGGCTTAGCAATGGTGCCAATGAAAACGTGTGGAGGCAGCCATTTTCTGGCACTTTTGTGCTCCCCTTGGGATGCCTTTCGCAGCTGCCGTGTGCCTGGAGCTCAGAGCTTGCTGGTTTAAAAAGCTCTACACCTAGGCGTAACCCTAACCCTAACCGTAACACTGGTCATTTAAATCAGCCTGGGTTTAGGAATTATCCCAATGGAAAAGCTGTGGAGACAGCCATGTTGTGGCACTTTTGCGCTCCCCTTGGGATGCCTTTCACAGCTGCAGTGTGCTTGGAGCACAGGGCTTCCTGCTTTAAAAAACCACAACTTTAGCCCAAACTGGAGGCTTCTAAATCAGCCTTCGTTTCGGGACGTCCTCAAAGAAAAAGCTGTGGAGGCAGGCATGTTGAGGCACTTCTGCGCTCTTCTTGGGTAGTCCTTCGCAGCTGCTGTGTTCTTGGAACTCAGGGCTTTCTGGTTAAAAGAACACTAACCCTAGGCCTAACTCAAACCTTAAGCCTAGGAAGGAAAATCAGCCTATGATTCGGGATGGTCTCATGGAAATAGCAGTGGAGGCAGCCAAGTTGTGTCACTTTTGCGCTCCCCTTGGGATGCCTTTAACAGCTGCAGTGTGCCTGGAGCACAGGGCTTCCTGGTTTTAAAAGTCCTAGGCCTAAGCCTAACAGTAACCCTAGGAAGATAAATCAGCCGGGTATTAGGGTTCTTCCTAAGGAAAAAGCTGTGAAAGCAGCCATGTTGTGGCACTTCACCGCTCCCTTTGGGATGCCTTTGGCAGATGCAGTAAGCCTGGAACTCAGGGCTTCCTGGTTAAAAAAATCCTTGCCCTTGGCTGAGCCCTAACCCTAACCCTAGGCAGATAAATCAGCCTAGGTATAGGGATGGTGCCAAGGAAAAAGCTGTGAAAGCTGCCATGTTGTTGCACTTTTGTACTCCCCTTGGGATGCCTTAAACAGCTGCCGTGTGCCTGGAGCTCAGGGCTTCCTGGTTTAAAAAACCATGTCCCTAGCTGAGACTGGAGGCATGTGATTCAGCCTAGGCTTAGCAATGGTGCCAATGAAAACGTGTGGAGGCAGCCATTTTCTGGCACTTTTGTGCTCCCCTTGGGATGCCTTTCGCAGCTGCCGTGTGCCTGGAGCTCAGAGCTTGCTGGTTTAAAAAGCTCTACACCTAGGTGTAACCCTAACCCTAACCGTAACACTGGTCATTTAAATCAGCCTGGGTTTAGGAATTATCCCAAGGGAAAAGCTGTGGAGACAGCCATGTTGTGGCACTTTTGCGCTCCCCTTGGGATGCCTTTCACAGCTGCAGTGTGCTTGGAGCACAGGGCTTCCTGGTGTAAAAAACCAAAACTTTAGCCCAAACTGGAGGCTTCTAAATCAGCCTTCGTTTCGGGAGGTCCCCAAAGAAAAAGCTGTGGAGGCAGGCATGTTGAGGCACTTCTGCGCTCTTCTTGGGTAGTCCTTCGCAGCTGCTGTGTTCTTGGAACTCAGGGCTTTCTGGTTAAAAGTACACTAACCCTAGGCCTAACTCAAACCTTAAGCCTAGGAAGGAAAATCAGCCTATGATTCGGGATGGTCTCATGGAAATAGCAGTGGAGGCAGCCAAGTTGTGTCACTTTTGCGCTCCCCTTGGGATGCCTTTCACAGCTGCAGTGTGCCTGGAGCACAGGGCTTCCTGGTTTTAAAAGTCCTAGGCCTAAGCCTAACAGTAACCCTAGGAAGGTAAATCAGCCGGGTATTAGGGTTCTTCCGAAGGAAAAAGCTGTGAAAGCAGCCATGTTGTGGCACTTCTGCGCTCCCCTTGGGATGCCTTTAACAACTGCAGTGTGCCTGGAGCACAGGGCTTCCTGGTTTTAAAAGTCCTAGGCCTAGGCCTAACAGTAACCCTAGGAAGGTAAATCAGCCGGGTGTTAGGGTTCTTCCTAAGGAAAAAGCTGTGAAAGCTGCCATGTTGTGGCACTTCTGCACTCCCTTTGGGATGCCTTTGGCAGATGCAGTAAGCCTGGAACTCAGGGCTTCCTGGTTAAAAAAGCCTTGCCCTTGGCTGAGCCCTAACACTAACCCTAGGCAGATAAATCAGCCTAGGTATAGGGATGGTGCCAAGGAAAAAGCTGTGAAAGCTGCCATGTTGTTGCACTTTTGTACTCCCCTTGGGATGCCTTTCACAGCTGCCAAGTGCCTGGAGCTCAGGGCTTCCTGGTTTAAAAAACCATGTCCCTAGCTGAGACTGGAGGCAGGTGATTCAGCCTAGGCTTAGCAATGGTGCCAATGAAAACGTGTGGAGGCAGCCATTTTCTGGCACTTTTGTGCTCCCCTTGGGATGCCTTTCGCAGCTGCCGTGTGCCTGGAGCTCAGAGCTTGCTGGTTTAAAAAGCTCTACACCTAGGCGTAACCCTAACCCTAACCGTAACACTGGTCATTTAAATCAGCCTGGGTTTAGGAATTATCCCAAGGGAAAAGCTGTGGAGACAGCCATGTTGTGGCACTTTTGCGCTCCCCTTGGCATGCCTTTCACAGCTGCAGTGTGCTTGGAGCACAGGGCTTCCTGGTTTTAAACGTCCTAGGCCTAGGCCTTACAGTTACCCTAAAAAGATAAATCAGCCGGGTATTAGGGTTCTTCCTAAGGAAAAAGCTGTGAAAGCAGCCATGTTGTGGACCTTCTGCGCTCCCTTTGGGATGCCTTTGGCAGATGCAGTAAGCCTGGAACTAAGGCCTTCCTGGTTAAAAAAATACTTGCCCTTGGCTGAGCCCTAACCCTAACCCTAGGCAGATAAATCAGCCTAGGTAGAGGGATGGTGCCAAGGAAAAAGCTGTGAAAGCTGCCATGTTGTTACACTTTCGTGCTCCCCTTGGGATGCCTTTCGCAGCTGCCGTGTGCCTGGAGCTCAGAGCTTGCTGGTTTAAAAAGCTCTACACCTAGGCGTAACCCTAACCCTAACCGTAACACTGGTCATTTAAATCAGCCTGGGTTTAGGAATTATCCCAAGGGAAAAGCTGTGGAGACAGCCATGTTGTGGCACTTTTGCGCTCCCCTTGGGATGCCTTTCACAGCTGCAGTGTGCTTAGAGCACAGGGCTTCCTGGTGTAAAAAACCACAACTTTAGCCAAAACTGGAGGCTTCTAAATCAGCCTTCGTTTCGGGACGTCCTCAAAGAAAAAGCTGTGGAGGCAGGCATGTTGAGGCACTTCTGCGCTCTTCTTGGGTAGTCCTTCGCAGCTGCTGTGTTCTTGGAACTCAGGGCTTTCTGGTTAAAAGTACACTAACCCTAGGCCTAACTCAAACCTTAAGCCTAGGAAGGAAAATCAGCCTATGATTCGGGATGGTCTCATGGAAATAGCAGTGGAGGCAGCCAAGTTGTGTCACTTTTGCGCTCCCCTTGGGATGCCTTTAACAGCTGCAGTGTGCCTGGAGCACAGGGCTTCCTGGTTTTAAAAGTCCTAGGCCTAAGCCTAACAGTAACCCTAGGAAGGTAAATCAGCTGGGTATTAGGGTTCTTCCTAAGGAAAAAGCTGTGAAAGCAGCCATGTTGTGGCACTTCTGCGCTCCCTTTGGGATGCCTTTGGCAGATGCAGTAAGCCTGGAACTCAGGGCTTCCTGGTTAAAAAAATCCTAGCCCTAGGCTGAGCCCTAACCCTAACCCTAGGCAGATAAATCAGCCTAGGTATAGGGATGGTGCCAAGGAAAAAGCTGTGAAAGCTGCCATGTTGTTGCACTTTTGTACTCCCCTTGGGATGCCTTTCACAGCTGCCGTGTGCCTGGAGCTCAGGGCTTCCTGGTTTAAAAAACCATGTCCCTAGCTGAGACTGGAGGCAGGTGATTCAGCCTAGGCTTAGCAATGGTGCCAACGAAAACGTGTGGAGGCAGCCATTTTCTGGCCCTTTTGTGCTCCCCTTGGGATGCCTTTCGCAGCTGCCGTGTGCCTGGAGCTCAGAGCTTGCTGGTTTAAAAAGCTCTACACCTAGGCCTAACCCTAACCCTAACCGTAACACTGGTCATTTAAATCAGCCTGGGTTTAGGAATTATCCCAAGGGAAAAGCTGTGGAGACAGCCATGTTGTGGCACTTTTGTGCTTCCCTTGGGATGCCTTTCACAGCTGCAGTGTGCTTAGAGCACAGGGCTTCCTGGTGTAAAAAACCACAACTTTAGGCCAAACTGGAGGCTTCTAAATCAGCCTTCGTTTCGGGACGTCCTCAAAGAAAAAGCTGTGGAGGCAGGCATGTTGAGGCACTTCTGCGCTCTTCTTGGGTAGTCCTTCGCAGCTGCTGTGTTCTTGGAACTCAGGGCTTTCTGGTTAAAAGAACACTAACCCTAGGCCTAACTCAAACCTTAAGCCTAGGAAGGAAAATCAGCCTATGATTCGGGATGGTCTCATGGAAATAGCAGTGGAGGCAGCCAAGTTGTGTCACTTTTGCGCTCCCCTTGGGATGCCTTTAACAGCTGCAGTGTGCCTGGAGCACAGGGCTTCCTGGTTTTAAAAGTCCTAGGCCTAGGCCTAACAGTAACCCTAGGAAGGTAAATCAGCCGGGTATTAGGGTTCTTCCTAAGGAAAAAGCTGTGAAAGCAGCCATGTTGTGGCACTTCACCGCTCCCTTTGGGATGCCTTTGGCAGATGCAGTAAGCCTGGAACTCAGGGCTTCCTGGTTAAAAAAATCCTAGCCCTAGGCTGAGCCCTAACCCTAACCCTAGGCAGATAAATCAGCCTAGGTATAGGGATGGTGCCAAGGAAAAAGCTGTGAAAGCTGCCATGTTGTTGCACTTTTGTACTCCCTTTGGGATGCCTGTCACAGCTGCCGTGTGCCTGGAGCTCAGGGCTTCCTGGTTTAAAAAACCATGTCCCTAGCTGAGACTGGAGGCAGGTGATTCAGCCTAGGCTTAGCAATGGTGCCAATGAAAACGTGTGGAGGCAGCCATTTTCTGGCACTTTTGTGCTCCCCTTGGGATGCCTTTCGCAGCTGCCGTGTGCCTGGAGCTCAGAGCTTGCTGGTTTAAAAAGCTCTACACCTAGGCATAACCCTAACCCTAACCGTAACACTGGTCATTTAAATCAGCCTGGGTTTAGGAATTATCCCAAGGAAAAAGCTGTGAAAGCTGCCATGTTGTTGCACTTTTGTACTCCCCTTGTGATGCCTTTCACAGCTGCCAAGTGCCTGGAGCTCAGGGCTTCCTGGTTTAAAAAACCATGTCCCTAGCTGAGACTGTAGGCAGGTAATTCAGCCTAGGCTTAGCAATGGTGCCAATGAAAACGTGTGGAGGCAGCCATTTTCTGGCACTTTTGTGCTCCCCTTGGGATGCCTTTCGCAGCTGCCGTGTGCCTGGAGCTCAGAGCTTGCTGGTTTAAAAAGCTCTACACCTAGGCGTAACCCTAACCCTAACCGTAACACTGGTCATTTAAATCAGCCTGGGTTTAGGAATTATCCCAATGGAAAAGCTGTGGAGACAGCCATGTTGTGGCACTTTTGCGCTCCCCTTGGGATGCCTTTCACAGCTGCAGTGTGCTTAGAGCACAGGGCTTCCAGGTGTAAAAAACCACAACTTTAGCCCAAACTGGAGGCTTCTAAATCAGCCTTCGTTTCGGGACGTCCCCAAGGAAAAAGCTGTGGAGGCAGGCATGTTGAGGCACTTCTGCGCTCTTCTTGGGTAGTCCTTCGCAGCTGCTGTGTTCTTGGAACTCAGGGCTTTCTGGTTAAAAGTACACTAACCCTAGGCCTAACTCAAACCTTAAGCCTAGGAAGGAAAATCAGCCTATGATTCGGGATGGTCTCATGGAAATAGCAGTGGAGGCAGCCAAGTTGTGTCACTTTTGCGCTCCCCTTGGGATGCCTTTAACAGCTGCAGTGTGCCTGGAGCACAGGGCTTCCTGGTTTTAAAAGTCCTAGGCCTAAGCCTAACAGTAACCCTAGGAAGGTAAATCAGCCGGGTATTAGGGTTCTTCCTAAGGAAAAAGCTGTGAAAGCAGCCATGTTGTGGAACTTCTGCGCTCCCCTTGGGATGCCTTTAACAACTGCAGTGTGCCTGGAGCACAGGGCTTCCTGGTTTTAAAAGTCCTAGGCCTAGGCCTAACAGTAACCCTAGGAAGGTAAATCAGCCGGGTGTTAGGGTTCTTCCTAAGGAAAAAGCTGTGAAAGCAGCCATGTTGTGGCACTTCTGCACTCCCTTTGGGATGCCTTTGGCAGATGCAGTAAGCCTGGAACTCAGGGCTTCCTGGTTAAAAAAGCCTTGCCCTTGGCTGAGCCCTAACCCTAACCCTAGGCAGATAAATCAGCCTAGGTATAGGGATGGTGCCAAGGAAAAAGCTGTGAAAGCTGCCATGTTGTTGCACTTTTGTACTCCCCTTGGGATGCCTTTCACAGCTGCCAAGTGCCTGGAGCTCAGGGCTTCCTGGTTTAAAAAACCATGTCCCTAGCTGAGACTGGAGGCAGGTGATTCAGCCTAGGCTTAGCAATGGTGCCAATGAAAACGTGTGGAGGCAGCCATTTTCTGGCACTTTTGTGCTCCCCTTGGGATGCCTTTCGCAGCTGCCGTGTGCCTGGAGCTCAGAGCTTGCTGGTTTAAAAAGCTCTACACCTAGGCGTAACCCTAACCCTAACCGTAACACTGGTCATTTAAATCAGCCTGGGTTTAGGAATTATCCCAAGGGAAAAGCTGTGGAGACAGCCATGTTGTGGCACTTTTGCGCTCCCCTTGGCATGCCTTTCACAGCTGCAGTGTGCTTGGAGCACAGGGCTTCCTGGTTTTAAACGTCCTAGGCCTAGGCCGTACAGTTACCCTAAAAAGATAAATCAGCCGGGTATTAGGGTTCTTCCTAAGGAAAAAGCTGTGAAAGCAGCCATGTTGTGGACCTTCTGCGCTCCCTTTGGGATGCCTTTGGCAGATGCAGTAAGCCTGGAACTAAGGCCTTCCTGGTTAAAAAAATCCTTGCCCTTGGCTGAGCCCTAACCCTAACCCTAGGCAGATAAATCAGCCTAGGTAGAGGGATGGTGCCAAGGAAAAAGCTGTGAAAGCTGCCATGTTGTTACACTTTTGTGCTCCCCTTGGGATGCCTTTCGCAGCTGCCGTGTGCCTGGAGCTCAGAGCTTGCTGGTTTAAAAAGCTCTACACCTAGGCGTAACCCTAACCCTAACCGTAACACTGGTCATTTAAATCAGCCTGGGTTTAGGAATTATCCCAAGGGAAAAGCTGTGGAGACAGCCATGTTGTGGCACTTTTGCGCTCCCCTTGGGATGCCTTTCACAGCTGCAGTGTGCTTAGAGCACAGGGCTTCCTGGTGTAAAAAACCACAACTTTAGCCCAAACTGGAGGCTTCTAAATCAGCCTTCGTTTCGGGACGTCCTCAAAGAAAAAGCTGTGGAGGCAGGCATGTTGAGGCACTTCTGCGCTCTTCTTGGGTAGTCCTTCGCAGCTGCTGTGTTCTTGGAACTCAGGGCTTTCTGGTTAAAAGAACACTAACCCTAGGCCTAACTCAAACCTTAAGCCTAGGAAGGAAAATCAGCCTATGATTCGGGATGGTCTCATGGAAATAGCAGTGGAGGCAGCCAAGTTGTGTCACTTTTGCGCTCCCCTTGGGATGCCTTTAACAGCTGCAGTGTGCCTGGAGCACAGGGCTTCCTGGTTTTAAAAGTCCTAGGCCTAAGCCTAAGAGTAACCCTAGGAAGGTAAATCAGCCGGGTATTAGGGTTCTTCCTAAGGAAAAAGCTGTGAAAGCAGCCATGTTGTGGCACTTCTGCGCTCCCTTTGGGATGCCTTTGGCAGATGCAGTAAGCCTGGAACTCAGGGCTTCCTGCTTAAAAAAATCCTAGCCCTAGGCTGAGCCCTAACCCTAACCCTAGGCAGATAAATCAGCCTAGGTATAGGGATGGTGCCAAGGAAAAAGCTGTGAAAGCTGCCATGTTGTTGCACTTTTGTACTCCCCTTGGGATGCCTTTCACAGCTACCGTGTGCCTGGAGCTCAGGGCTTCCTGGTTTAAAAAACCATGTCCCTAGCTGAGACTGGAGGCAGGTGATTCAGCCTAGGCTTAGCAATGGTGCCAACGAAAACGTGTGGAGGCAGCCATTTTCTGGCCCTTTTGTGCTCCCCTTGGGATGCCTTTCGCAGCTGCCGTGTGCCTGGAGCTCAGAGCTTGCTGGTTTAAAAAGCTCTACACCTAGGCCTAACCCTAACCCTAACCGTAACACTGGTCATTTAAATCAGCCTGGGTTTAGGAATTATCCCAAGGGAAAAGCTGTGGAGACAGCCATGTTGTGGCACTTTTGTGCTTCCCTTGGGATGCCTTTCACAGCTGCAGTGTGCTTAGAGCACAGGGCTTCCTGGTGTAAAAAACCACAACTTTAGGCCAAACTGGAGGCTTCTAAATCAGCCTTCCTTTCGGGACGTCCTCAAAGAAAAAGCTGTGGAGGCAGGCATGTTGAGGCACTTCTGCGCTCTTCTTGGGTAGTCCTTCGCAGCTGCTGTGTTCTTGGAACTCAGGGCTTTCTGGTTAAAAGAACACTAACCCTAGGCCTAACTCAAACCTTAAGCCTAGGAAGGAAAATCAGCCTATGATTCGGGATGGTCTCATGGAAATAGCAGTGGAGGCAGCCAAGTTGTGTCACTTTTGCGCTCCCCTTGGGATGCCTTTAACAGCTGCAGTGTGCCTGGAGCACAGGGCTTCCTGGTTTTAAAAGTCCTAGGCCTAGGCCTAACAGTAACCCTAGGAAGGTAAATCAGCCGGGTATTAGGGTTCTTCCTAAGGAAAAAGCTGTGAAAGCAGCCATGTTGTGGCACTTCACCGCTCCCTTTGGGATGCCTTTGGCAGATGCAGTAAGCCTGGAACTCAGGGCTTCCTGGTTAAAAAAATCCTTGCCCTTGGCTGAGCCCTAACCCTAACCCTAGGCAGATAAATCAGCCTAGGTATAGGGATGGTGCCAAGGAAAAAGCTGTGAAAGCTGCCATGTTGTTGCACTTTTGTACTCCCTTTGGGATGCCTGTCACAGCTGCCGTGTGCCTGGAGCTCAGGGCTTCCTGGTTTAAAAAACCATGTCCCTAGCTGAGACTGGAGGCAGGAGATTCAGCCTAGGCTTAGCAATGGTGCCAACGAAAACGTGTGGAGGCAGCCATTTTCTGGCCCTTTTGTGCTCCCCTTGGGATGCCTTTCGCAGCTGCCGTGTGCCTGGAGCTCAGAGCTTGCTGGTTTAAAAAGCTCTACACCTAGGCCTAACCCTAACCCTAACCGTAACACTGGTCATTTAAATCAGCCTGGGTTTAGGAATTATCCCAAGGGAAAAGCTGTGGAGACAGCCATGTTGTGGCACTTTTGTGCTTCCCTTGGGATGCCTTTCACAGCTGCAGTGTGCTTAGAGCACAGGGCTTCCTGGTGTAAAAAACCACAACTTTAGGCCAAACTGGAGGCTTCTAAATCAGCCTTCCTTTCGGGACGTCCTCAAAGAAAAAGCTGTGGAGGCAGGCATGTTGAGGCACTTCTGCGCTCTTCTTGGGTAGTCCTTCGCAGCTGCTGTGTTCTTGGAACTCAGGGCTTTCTGGTTAAAAGAACACTAACCCTAGGCCTAACTCAAACCTTAAGCCTAGGAAGGAAAATCAGCCTATGATTCGGGATGGTCTCATGGAAATAGCAGTGGAGGCAGCCAAGTTGTGTCACTTTTGCGCTCCCCTTGGGATGCCTTTAACAGCTGCAGTGTGCCTGGAGCACAGGGCTTCCTGGTTTTAAAAGTCCTAGGCCTAGGCCTAACAGTAACCCTAGGAAGGTAAATCAGCCGGGTATTAGGGTTCTTCCTAAGGAAAAAGCTGTGAAAGCAGCCATGTTGTGGCACTTCACCGCTCCCTTTGGGATGCCTTTGGCAGATGCAGTAAGCCTGGAACTCAGGGCTTCCTGGTTAAAAAAATCCTTGCCCTTGGCTGAGCCCTAACCCTAACCCTAGGCAGATAAATCAGCCTAGGTATAGGGATGGTGCCAAGGAAAAAGCTGTGAAAGCTGCCATGTTGTTGCACTTTTGTACTCCCTTTGGGATGCCTGTCACAGCTGCCGTGTGCCTGGAGCTCAGGGCTTCCTGGTTTAAAAAACCATGTCCCTAGCTGAGACTGGAGGCAGGTGATTCAGCCTAGGCTTAGCAATGGTGCCAATGAAAACGTGTGGAGGCAGCCATTTTCTGGCACTTTTGTGCTCCCCTTGGGATGCCTTTCGCAGCTGCCGTGTGCCTGGAGCTCAGAGCTTGCTGGTTTAAAAAGCTCTACACCTAGGTGTAACCCTAACCCTAACCGTAACACTGGTCATTTAAATCAGCCTGGGTTTAGGAATTATCCCAAGGGAAAAGCTGTGGAGACAGCCATGTTGTGGCACTTTTGCGCTCCCCTTGGATGCCTTTCACAGCTGCAGTGAGCTTGGAGCACAGGGCTTCCTGGTGTAAAAAACCACAACTTTAGCCCAAACTGGAGGCTTCTAAATCAGCCTTCGTTTCGGGACGTCCCCAAGGAAAAAGCTGTGGAGGCAGGCATGTTGAGGCACTTCTGCGCTCTTCTTGGGTAGTCCTTCGCAGCTGCTGTGTTCTTGGAACTCAGGGCTTTCTGGTTAAAAGTACACTAACCCTAGGCCTAACTCAAACCTTAAGCCTAGGAAGGAAAATCAGCCTATGATTCGGGATGGTCTCATGGAAATAGCAGTGGAGGCAGCCAAGTTGTGTCACTTTTGCGCTCCCCTTGGGATGCCTTTAACAGCTGCAGTGTGCCTGGAGCACAGGGCTTCCTGGTTTTAAAAGTCCTAGGCCTAAGCCTAACAGTAACCCTAGGAAGGTAAATCAGCCGGGTATTAGGGTTCTTCCTAAGGAAAAAGCTGTGAAAGCAGCCATGTTGTGGCACTTCTGCGCTCCCCTTGGGATGCCTTTAACAGCTGCAGTGGGCCTGGAGCACAGGGCTTCCTGGTTTTAAAAGTCCTAGGCCTAGGCCTCACTGTAACCCTAGGAAGGTAAATCAGCCGGGTATTAGGGTTCTTCCTAAGGAAAAAGCTGTGAAAGCAGCCATGTTGTGGCACTTCTGCACTCCCTTTGGGATGCCTTTGGCAGATGCAGTAAGCCTGGAACTCAGGGCTTCCTGGTTAAAAAAAGCCTTGCCCTTGGCTGAGCCCTAACCCTAACCCTAGGCAGATAAATCAGCCTAGGTATAGGGATGGTGCCAAGGAAAAAGCTGTGAAAGCTGCCATGTTGTTGCACTTTTGTACTCCCCTTGGGATGCCTTTCACAGCTGCCAAGTGCCTGGAGCTCAGGGCTTCCTGGTTTAAAAAACCATGTCCCTAGCTGAGACTGGAGGCAGGTGATTCAGCCTAGGCTTAGCAATGGTGCCAATGAAAACGTGTGGAGGCAGCCATTTTCTGGCACTTTTGTGCTCCCCTTGGGATGCCTTTCGCAGCTGCCGTGTGCCTGGAGCTCAGAGCTTGCTGGTTTAAAAAGCTCTACACCTAGGCGTAACCCTAACCCTAACCGTAACACTGGTCATTTAAATCAGCCTGGGTTTAGGAATTATCCCAAGGGAAAAGCTGTGGAGACAGCCATGTTGTGGCACTTTTGCGCTCCCCTTGGCATGCCTTTCACAGCTGCAGTGTGCTTGGAGCACAGGGCTTCCTGGTTTTAAACGTCCTAGGCCTAGGCCTTACAGTAACCCTAAAAAGATAAATCAGCCGGGTATTAGGGTTCTTCCTAAGGAAAAAGCTGTGAAAGCAGCCATGTTGTGGACCTTCTGCGCTCCCTTTGGGATGCCTTTGGCAGATGCAGTAAGCCTGGAACTAAGGCCTTCCTGGTTAAAAAAATCCTTGCCCTTGGCTGAGCCCTAACCCTAACCCTAGGCAGATAAATCAGCCTAGGTAGAGGGATGGTGCCAAGGAAAAAGCTGTGAAAGCTGCCATGTTGTTGCACTTTTGTGCTCCCCTTGGGATGCCTTTCGCAGCTGCCGTGTGCCTGGAGCTCAGAGCTTGCTGGTTTAAAAAGCTCTACACCTAGGCGTAACCCTAACCCTAACCGTAACACTGGTCATTTAAATCAGCCTGGGTTTAGGAATTATCCCAAGGGAAAAGCTGTGGAGACAGCCATGTTGTGGCACTTTTGCGCTCCCCTTGGGATGCCTTTCACAGCTGCAGTGTGCTTGGAGCACAGGGCTTCCTGGTGTAAAAAACCACAACTTTAGCCCAAACTGGAGGCTTCTAAATCAGCCTCCATTTCGGGACGTCCCCAAAGGAAAAGCTGTGGAGGCAGGCATGTTGAGGCACTTCTGCGCTCTTCTTGGGTAGTCCTTCGCAGCTGCTGTGTTCTTGGAACTCAGGGCTTTCTGGTTAAAAGAACACTAACCCTAGGCCTAACTCAAACCTTAAGCCTAGGAAGGAAAATCAGCCTATGATTCGGGATGGTCTCATGGAAATAGCAGTGGAGGCAGCCAAGTTGTGTCACTTTTGCGCTCCCCTTGGGATGCCTTTAACAGCTGCAGTGTGCCTGGAGCACAGGGCTTCCTGGTTTTAAAAGTCCTAGGCCTAAGCCTAACAGTAACCCTAGGAAGGTAAATCAGCCGGGTATTAGGGTTCTTCCTGAGGAAAAAGCTGTGAAAGCAGCCATGTTGTGGACCTTCTGCGCTCCCTTTGGGATGCCTTTGGCAGATGCAGTAAGCCTGGAACTCAGGGCTTCCTGGTTAAAAAAATCCTTGCCCTTGGCTGAGCCCTAACCCTAACCCTAGGCTGATAAATCAGCATAGGTATAGGGATGGTGCCAAGGAAAAAGCTGTGAAAGCTGCCATGTTGTTGCACTTTTTTACTCCCCTTGGGATGCCTTTCACAGCTGCCGTGTGCCTGGAGCACTGGGCTTCCTGGTTTTAAAAGTCCTAGGCCTAGGCCTAACAGTAACCCTAGGAAGGTAAATCAGCCGGGTATTAGGGTTCTTCCTAAGGAAAAAGCTGTGAAAGCAGCCATGTTGTGGCACTTCACCGCTCCCTTTGGGATGCCTTTGGCAGATGCAGTAAGCCTGGAACTCAGGGCTTCCTGGTTAAAAAAATCCCTGCCCTTGGCTGAGCCCTAACCCTAACCCTAGGCAGATAAATCAGCCTAGGTATAGGGATGGTGCCAAGGAAAAAGCTGTGAAAGCTGCCATGTTGTTGCACTTTTGTACTCCCCTTGGGATGCCTTTCACAGCTGCTGTGTGCCTGGAGCTCAGGGCTTCCTGGTTTAAAAAACCATGTCCCTAGCTGAGACTGGAGGCATGTGATTCAGCCTAGGCTTAGCAATGGTGCCAATGAAAACGTGTGGAGGCAGCCATTTTCTGGCACTTTTGTGCTCCCCTTGGGATGCATTTCGCAGCTGCCGTGTGCCTGGAGCTCAGAGCTTGCTGGTTTAAAAAGCTCTACACCTAGGTGTAACCCTAACCCTAACCGTAACACTGGTCATTTAAATCAGCCTGGGTTTAGGAATTATCCCAAGGGAAAAGCTGTGGAGACAGCCATGTTGTGGCACTTTTGCGCTCCCCTTGGATGCCTTTCACAGCTGCAGTGAGCTTGGAGCACAGGGCTTCCTGGTGTAAAAAACCACAACTTTAGCCCAAACTGGAGGCTTCTAAATCAGCCTTCGTTTCGGGACGTCCCCAAGGAAAAAGCTGTGGAGGCAGGCATGTTGAGGCACTTCTGCGCTCTTCTTGGGTAGTCCTTCGCAGCTGCTGTGTTCTTGGAACTCAGGGCTTTCTGGTTAAAAGAACACTAACCCTAGGCCTAACTCAAACCTTAAGCCTAGGAAGGAAAATCAGCCTATGATTCGGGATGGTCTCATGGAAATAGCAGTGGAGGCAGCCAAGTTGTGTCACTTTTGCGCTCCCCTTGGGATGCCTTTAACAGCTGCAGTGTGCCTGGAGCACAGGGCTTCCTGGTTTTAAAAGTCCTAGGCCTAAGCCTAACAGTAACCCTAGGAAGGTAAATCACTCGGGTATTAGGGTTCTTCCTAAGGAAAAAGCTGTGAAAGCAGCCATGTTGTGGCACTTCTGCGCTCCCCTTGGGATGCCTTTAACAGCTGCAGTGAGCCTGGAGCACAGGGCTTCCTGGTTTTAAAAGTCCTAGGCCTAGGCCTAACAGTAACCCTAGGAAGGTAAATCAGCCGGGTATTAGGGTTCTTCCTAAGGAAAAAGCTGTGAAAGCAGCCATGTTGTGGCACTTCACCGCTCCCTTTGGGATGCCTTTGGCAGATGCAGTAAGCCAGGAACTCAGGGCTTCCTGGTTAAAAAAATCCTAGCCCTAGGCTGAGCCCTAACCCTAACCCTAGGCAGATAAATCAGCCTAGGTATAGGGATGGTGCCAAGGAAAAAGCTGTGAAAGCTGCCATGTTGTTGCACTTTTGTACTCCCTTTGGGATGCCTGTCACAGCTGCCGTGTGCCTGGAGCTCAGGGCTTCCTGGTTTAAAAAACCATGTCCCTTGCTGAGACTGGAGGCAGGTGATTCAGCCTAGGCTTAGCAATGGTGCCAATGAAAACATGTGGAGGCAGCCATTTTCTGGCACTTTTGTGCTCCCCTTGGGATGCCTTTCACAGCTGCCGTGTGCCTGGAGCTCAGAGCTTGCTGGTTTAAAAAGCTCCACACCTAGGCATAACCCTTACCCTAACCGTAACACTGGTCATATAAATCAGCCTGGGTTTAGGAATTATCCCAAGGGAAAAGCTGTGGACACAGCCATGTTGTGGCACTTTTGCGCTCCCCTTGGGATGCCTTTCACAGCTGCAGTGAGCTTGGAGCACAGGGCTTCCTGGTGTAAAAAACCACAACTTTAGCCCAAACTGGAGGCTTCTAAATCAGCCTTCGTTTCGTGATATCCCCAAGGAAAAAGCTGTGGAGGCAGGCATGTTGAGGCACTTCTGCGCTCTTCTTGGGTAGTCCTTCGCAGCTGCTGTGCTCTTGGAACTCAGGGCTTTCTGGTTAAAAGAACACTAACCCTAGGCCTAACTCAAACCTTAAGCCTAGGAAGGAAAATCAGCCTATGATTCGGGATGGTCTCATGGAAATAGCAGTGGAGGCAGCCAAGTTGTGTCACTTTTGCGCTCCCCTTGGGATGCCTTTAACAGCTGCAGTGTGCCTGGAGCACAGGGCTTCCTGGTTTTAAAAGTCCTAGGCCTAAGCCTAACAGTAACCCTAGGAAGGTAAATCAGCCGGGTATTAGGGTTCTTCCTAAGGAAAAAGCTGTGAAAGCAGCCATGTTGTGGACCTTCTGCGCTCCCTTTGGGATGCCTTTGGCAGATGCAGTAAGCCTGGAACTCAGGGCTTCCTGGTTAAAAAAATCCTAGCCCTAGGCTGAGCCCTAACCCTAACCCTAGGCAGATAAATCAGCCTAGGTATAGGGATGGAGCCAAGGAAAAAGCTGTGAAAGCTGCCATGTTGTTGCACTTTTGTACTCCCCTTGGGATGCCTTTCACAGCTGCCGTGTGCCTGGAGCTCAGGGCTTCCTGGTTTAAAAAACCATGTCCCTAGCTGAGACTGGAGGCAGGTGATTCAGCCTAGGCTTAGCAATGGTGCCAATGAAAACGTGTGGAGGCAGCCATTTTCTGGCACTTTTGTGCTCCCCTTGGGATGCCTTTCGCAGCTGCCGTGTGCCTGGAGCTCAGAGCTTGCTGGTTTAAAAAGCTCTACACCTAGGTGTAACCCTAACCCTAACCGTAACACTGGTCATTTAAATCAGCCTGGGTTTAGGAATTATCCCAAGGGAAAAGCTGTGGAGACAGCCATGTTGTGGCACTTTTGCGCTCCCCTTGGGATGCCTTTCACAGCTGCAGTGAGCTTGGAGCACAGGGCTTCCTGGTGTAAAAAACCACAACTTTAGCCCAAACTGGAGGCTTCTAAATCAGCCTTCGTTTCGGGACGTCCCCAAGGAAAAAGCTGTGGAGGCAGGCATGTTGAGGCACTTCTGCGCTCTTCTTGGGTAGTCCTTCGCAGCTGCTGTATTCTTGGAACTCAGGGCTTTCTGGTTAAAAGTACACTAACCCTAGGCCTAACTCAAACCTTAAGCCTAGGAAGGAAAATCAGCCTATGATTCGGGATGGTCTCATGGAAATAGCAGTGGAGGCAGCCAAGTTGTGTCACTTTTGCGCTCCCCTTGGGATGCCTTTAACAGCTGCAGTGTGCCTGGAGCACAGGGCTTCCTGGTTTTAAAAGTCCTAGGCCTAAGCCTAACAGTAACCCTAGGAAGGCAAATCAGCCGGGTATTAGGGTTCTTCCTAAGGAAAAAGCTGTGAAAGCAGCCATGTTGTGGCACTTCTGCGCTCCCCTTGGGATGCCTTTAACAGCTGCAGTGTGCCTGGAGCACAGGGCTTCCTGGTTTTAAAAGTCCTAGGCCTAGGCCTCACAGTAACCCTAGGAAGGTAAATCAGCCGGGTATTAGGGTTCTTCCTAAGGAAAAAGCTGTGAAAGCAGCCATGTTGTGGCACTTCTGCACTCCCTTTGGGATGCCTTTGGCAGATGCAGTAAGCCTGGAACTCAGGGCTTCCTGGTTAAAAAAAGCCTTGCCCTTGGCTGAGCCCTAACCCTAACCCTAGGCAGATAAATCAGCCTAGGTATAGGGATGGTGCCAAGGAAAAAGCTGTGAAAGCTGCCATGTTGTTGCACTTTTGTACTCCCCTTGGGATGCCTTTCACAGCTGCCAAGTGCCTGGAGCTCAGGGCTTCCTGGTTTAAAAAACCATGTCCCTAGCTGAGACTGGAGGCAGGTGATTCAGCCTAGGCTTAGCAATGGTGCCAATGAAAACGTGTGGAGGCAGCCATTTTCTGGCACTTTTGTGCTCCCCTTGGGATGCCTTTCGCAGCTGCCGTGTGCCTGGAGCTCAGAGCTTGCTGGTTTAAAAAGCTCTACACCTAGGCGTAACCCTAACCCTAACCGTAACACTGGTCATTTAAATCAGCCTGGGTTTAGGAATTATCCCAAGGGAAAAGCTGTGGAGACAGCCATGTTGTGGCACTTTTGCGCTCCCCTTGGCATGCCTTTCACAGCTGCAGTGTGCTTGGAGCACAGGGCTTCCTGGTTTTAAACGTCCTAGGCCTAGGCCTTACAGTAACCCTAAAAAGATAAATCAGCCGGGTATTAGGGTTCTTCCTAAGGAAAAAGCTGTGAAAGCAGCCATGTTGTGGACCTTCTGCGCTCCCTTTGGGATGCCTTTGGCAGATGCAGTAAGCCTGGAACTCAGGGCTTCCTGTTTAAAAAAATCCTTGCCCTTGGCTGAGCCCTAACCCTAACCCTAGGCAGATAAATCAGCCTAGGTAGAGGGATGGTGCCAAGGAAAAAGCTGTGAAAGCTGCCATGTTGTTGCACTTTTGTACTCCCCTTGGGATGCCTTTCGCAGCTGCCGTGTGCCTGGAGCTCAGAGCTTGCTGGTTTAAAAAGCTCTACACCTAGGCGTAACCCTAACCCTAACCGTAACACTGGTCATTTAAATCAGCCTGGGTTTAGGAATTATCCCAAGGGAAAAGCTGTGGAGACAGCCATGTTGTGGCACTTTTGCGCTCCCCTTGGGATGCCTTTCACAGCTGCAGTGTGCTTGGAGCACAGGGCTTCCTGGTGTAAAAAACCACAACTTTAGCCCAAACTGGAGGCTTCTAAATCAGCCTTCGTTTCGGGACGTCCCCAAAGGAAAAGCTGTGGAGGCAGGCATGTTGAGGCACTTCTGCGCTCTTCTTGGGTAGTCCTTCGCAGCTGCTGTGTTCTTGGAACTCAGGGCTTTCTGGTTAAAAGAACACTAACCCTAGGCCTAACTCAAACCTTAAGCCTAGGAAGGAAAATCAGCCTATGATTCGGGATGGTCTCATGGAAATAGCAGTGGAGGCAGCCAAGTTGTGTCACTTTTGCGCTCCCCTTGGGATGCCTTTAACAGCTGCAGTGTGCCTGGAGCACAGGGCTTCCTGGTTTTAAAAGTCCTAGGCCTAAGCCTAACAGTAACCCTAGGAAGGTAAATCAGCCGGGTATTAGGGTTCTTCCTGAGGAAAAAGCTTTGAAAGCAGCCATGTTGTGGACCTTCTGCGCTCCCTTTGGGATGCCTTTGGCAGATGCAGTAAGCCTGGAACTCAGGGCTTCCTGGTTAAAAAAATCCTTGCCCTTGGCTGAGCCCTAACCCTAACCCTAGGCTGATAAATCAGCCTAGGTATAGGGATGGTGCCAAGGAAAAAGCTGTGAAAGCTGCCATGTTGTTGCACTTTTGTACTCCCCTTGGGATGCCTTTCACAGCTGCCGTGTGCCTGGAGCTCAGGGCTTCCTGGTTTAAAAAACCATGTCCCTAGCTGAGACTGGAGGCAGGTGATTCAGCCTAGGCTTAGCAATGGTGCCAATGAAAACGTGTGGAGGCAGCCATTTTCTGGCACTTTTGTGCTCCCCTTGGGATGCCTTTCGCAGCTGCCGTGTGCCTGGAGCTCAGAGCTTGCTGGTTTAAAAAGCTCTACACCTAGGCGTAACCCTAACCCTAACCATAACACTGGTCATTTAAATCAGCCTGGGTTTAGGAATTATCCCAAGGGAAAAGCTGTGGAGACAGCCATGTTGTGGCACTTTTGCGCTCCCCTTGGGATGCCTTTCACAGCTGCAGTGTGCTTGGAGCACAGGGCTTCCTGGTGTAAAAAACCACAACTTTAGCCCAAACTGGAGGCTTCTAAATCAGCCTTCGTTTCGGGACGTCCCCAAGGAAAAAGCTGTGGAGGCAGGCATGTTGAGGCACTTCTGCGCTCTTCTTGGGTAGTCCTTCGCAGCTGCTGTGTTCTTGGAACTCAGGGCTTTCTGGTTAAAAGAACACTAACCCTAGGCCTAACTCAAACCTTAAGCCTAGGAAGGAAAATCAGCCTATGATTCGGGATGGTCTCATGGAAATAGCAGTGGAGGCAGCCAAGTTGTGTCACTTTTGCGCTCCCCTTGGGATGCCTTTAACAGCTGCAGTGTGCCTGGAGCACAGGGCTTCCTGGTTTTAAAAGTCCTAGGCCTAGGCCTAACAGTAACCCTAGGAAGGTAAATCAGCCGGGTATTAGGGTTCTTCCTAAGGAAAAAGCTGTGAAAGCAGCCATGTTGTGGCACTTCACCGCTCCCTTTGGGATGCCTTTGGCAGATGCAGTAAGCCAGGAACTCAGGGCTTCCTGGTTAAAAAAATCCTAGCCCTAGGCTGAGCCCTAACCCTAACCCTAGGCAGATAAATCAGCCTAGGTATAGGGATGGTGCCAAGGAAAAAGCTGTGAAAGCTGCCATGTTGTTGCACTTTTGTACTCCCCTTGGGATGCCTGTCACAGCTGCCGTGTGCCTGGAGCTCAGGGCTTCCTGGTTTAAAAAACCATGTCCCTAGCTGAGACTGGAGGCAGGTGATTCAGCCTAGGCTTAGCAATGGTGCCAATGAAAACGTGTGGAGGCAGCCATTTTCTGGCACTTTTGTGCTCCCCTTGGGATGCCTTTCACAGCTGCCGTGTGCCTGGAGCTCAGAGCTTGCTGGTTTAAAAAGCTCCACACCTAGGCATAACCCTTACCCTAACCGTAACACTGGTCATATAAATCAGCCTGGGTTTAGGAATTATCCCAAGGGAAAAGCTGTGGAGACAGCCATGTTGTGGCACTTTTGCGCTCCCCTTGGGATGCCTTTCACAGCTGCAGTGAGCTTAGAGCACAGGGCTTCCTGGTGTAAAAAACCACAACTTTAGACCAAACTGGAGGCTTCTAAATCAGCCTTCGTTTCGTGATATCCCCAAGGAAAAAGCTGTGGAGGCAGGCATGTTGAGGCACTTCTGCGCTCTTCTTGGGTAGTCCTTCGCAGCTGCTGTGCTCTTGGAACTCAGGGCTTTCTGGTTAAAAGAACACTAACCCTAGGCCTAACTCAAACCTTAAGCCTAGGAAGGAAAATCAGCCTATGATTCGGGATGGTCTCATGGAAATAGCAGTGGAGGCAGCCAAGTTGTGTCACTTTTGCGCTCCCCTTGGGATGCCTTTAACAGCTGCAGTGTGCCTGGAGCACAGGGCTTCCTGGTTTTAAAAGTCATAGGCCTAAGCCTAACAGTAACCCTAGGAAGGTAAATCAGCCGGGTAATAGGGCTCTTCCTAAGGAAAAAGCTGTGAAAGCAGCCAAGTTGTGGCACTTCTGCACTCCCCTTGGGATGCCTTTAACAGCTGCAGTGTGCCTGGAGCACAGGGCTTCCTGGTTTTAAAAGTCCTAGGCCTAGGCCTAACAGTAACCCTAGGAAGGTAAATCAGCCGGGTGTTAGGGTTCTTCCTAAGGAAAAAGCTGTGAAAGCAGCCATGTTGTGGCACTTCTGCACTCCCTTTGGGATGCCTTTGGCAGATGCAGTAAGCCTGGAACTCAGGGCTTCCTGGTTAAAAAAATCCTTGCCCTTGGCTGAGCCCTAGCCCTAACCCTAGGCAGATAAATCAGCCTAGGTATAGGGATGGTGCCAAGGAAAAAGCTGTGAAAGCTGCCATGTTGTTGCACTTTTGTACTCCCCTTGGGATGCCTTTCACAGCTGCCGTGTGCCTGGAGCTCAGGGCTTCCTGGTTTAAAAATCCATGTCCCTAGCTGAGACTGGAGGCAGGTGATTCAGCCTAGGCTTAGCAATGGTGCCAATGAAAACGTGTGGAGGCAGCCATTTTCTGGCACTTTTGTGCTCCCCTTGGGATGCCTTTCGCAGCTGCCGTGTGCCTGGAGCTCAGAGCTTGCTGGTTTAAAAAGCTCTACACCTAGGCGTAACCCTAACCCTAACCGTAACGCTGGTCATTTAAATCAGCCTGGGTTTAGGAATTATCCCAAGGGAAAAGCAGTGGAGACAGCCATGTTGTGGCACTTTTGCGCTCCCCTTGGGATGCCTTTCACAGCTGCAGTGTGCCTGGAGCACAGGGCTTCCTGGTTTAAATGTCCTAGGCCTAAGCCTAACAGTAACCCTAGGAAGGTAAATCAGCCGGGTATTAGGGTTCTTCCTAAGGAAAAAGCTGTGAAAGCAGCCATGTTGTGGACCTTCTGCGCTCCCTTTGGGATGCCTTTGGCAGATGCAGTAAGCCTGGAACTCAGGGCTTCCTGGTTAAAAAAAGCCTTGCCCTAGGCTGAGCCCTAACCCTAACCCTAGGCAGATAAATCAGCCTAGGTATAGGGATGGTGCCAAGGAAAAAGCTGTGAAAGCTGCCATGTTGTTGCACTTTTGTACTCCCCTTGTGATGCCTTTCACAGCTGCCAAGTGCCTGGAGCTCAGGGCTTCCTGGTTTAAAAAACCATGTCCCTAGCTGAGACTGGAGGCAGGTAATTCAGCCTAGGCTTAGCAATGGTGCCAATGAAAACGTGTGGAGGCAGCCATTTTCTGGCACTTTTGTGCTCCCCTTGGGATGCCTTTCGCAGCTGCCGTGTGCCTGGAGCTCAGAGCTTGCTGGTTTAAAAAGCTCTACACCTAGGCGTAACCCTAACCCTAACCGTAACACTGGTCATTTAAATCAGCCTGGGTTTAGGAATTATCCCAATGGAAAAGCTGTGGAGACAGCCATGTTGTGGCACTTTTGCGCTCCCCTTGGGATGCCTTTCACAGCTGCAGTGTGTTTAGAGCACAGGGCTTCCAGGTGTAAAAAACCACAACTTTAGCCCAAACTGGAGGCTTCTAAATCAGCCTTCGTTTCGGGACGTCCTCAAAGAAAAAGCTGTGGAGGCAGGCATGTTGAGGCACTTCTGCGCTCTTCTTGGGTAGTCCTTCGCAGCTGCTGTGTTCTTGGAACTCAGGGCTTTCTGGTTAAAAGAACACTAACCCTAGGCCTAACTCAAACCTTAAGCCTAGGAAGGAAAATCAGCCTATGATTCGGGATGGTCTCATGGAAATAGCAGTGGAGGCAGCCAAGTTGTGTCACTTTTGCGCTCCCCTTGGGATGCCTTTAACAGCTGCAGTGTGCCTGGAGCACAGGGCTTCCTGGTTTTAAAAGTCCTAGGCCTAAGCCTAACAGTAACCCTAGGAAGGCAAATCAGCCGGGTATTAGGGTTCTTCCTAAGGAAAAAGCTGTGAAAGCAGCCATGTTGTGGCACTTCTGCGCTCCCCTTGGGATGCCTTTAACAGCTGCAGTGTGCCTGGAGCACAGGGCTTCCTGGTTTTAAAAGTCCTAGGCCTAGGCCTCACAGTAACCCTAGGAAGGTAAATCAGCCGGGTATTAGGGTTCTTCCTAAGGAAAAAGCTGTGAAAGCAGCCATGTTGTGGCACTTCTGCACTCCCTTTGGGATGCCTTTGGCAGATGCAGTAAGCCTGGAACTCAGGGCTTCCTGGTTAAAAAAAGCCTTGCCCTTGGCTGAGCCCTAACCCTAACCCTAGGCAGATAAATCAGCCTAGGTATAGGGATGGTGCCAAGGAAAAAGCTGTGAAAGCTGCCATGTTGTTGCACTTTTGTACTCCCCTTGGGATGCCTTTCACAGCTGCCAAGTGCCTGGAGCTCAGGGCTTCCTGGTTTAAAAAACCATGTCCCTAGCTGAGACTGGAGGCAGGTGATTCAGCCTAGGCTTAGCAATGGTGCCAATGAAAACGTGTGGAGGCAGCCATTTTCTGGCACTTTTGTGCTCCCCTTGGGATGCCTTTCGCAGCTGCCGTGTGCCTGGAGCTCAGAGCTTGCTTGTTTAAAAAGCTCTACACCTAGGCGTAACCCTAACCCTAACCGTAACACTGGTCATTTAAATCAGCCTGGGTTTAGGAATTATCCCAAGGGAAAAGCTGTGGAGACAGCCATGTTGTGGCACTTTTGCGCTCCCCTTGGCATGCCTTTCACAGCTGCAGTGTGCTTGGAGCACAGGGCTTCCTGGTTTTAAACGTCCTAGGCCTAGGCCTTACAGTAACCCTAAAAAGATAAATCAGCCGGGTATTAGGGTTCTTCCTAAGGAAAAAGCTGTGAAAGCAGCCATGTTGTGGACCTTCTGCGCTCCCTTTGGGATGCCTTTGGCAGATGCAGTAAGCCTGGAACTCAGGGCTTCCTGTTTAAAAAAATCCTTGCCCTTGGCTGAGCCCTAACCCTAACCCTAGGCAGATAAATCAGCCTAGGTATAGGGATGGTGCCAAGGAAAAAGCTGTGAAAGCTGCCATGTTGTTGCACTTTTGTACTCCCCTTGGGATGCCTTTCGCAGCTGCCGTGTGCCTGGAGCTCAGAGCTTGCTGGTTTAAAAAGCTCTACACCTAGGCGTAACCCTAACCCTAACCGTAACACTGGTCATTTAAATCAGCCTGGGTTTAGGAATTATCCCAAGGGAAAAGCTGTGGAGACAGCCATGTTGTGGCACTTTTGCGCTCCCCTTGGGATGCCTTTCACAGCTGCAGTGTGCTTGGAGCACAGGGCTTCCTGGTGTAAAAAACCACAACTTTAGCCCAAACTGGAGGCTTCTAAATCAGCCTTCGTTTCGGGACGTCCCCAAAGGAAAAGCTGTGGAGGCAGGCATGTTGAGGCACTTCTGCGCTCTTCTTGGGTAGTCCTTCGCAGCTGCTGTGTTCTTGGAACTCAGGGCTTTCTGGTTAAAAGAACACTAACCCTAGGCCTAACTCAAACCTTAAGCCTAGGAAGGAAAATCAGCCTATGATTCGGGATGGTCTCATGGAAATAGCAGTGGAGGCAGCCAAGTTGTGTCACTTTTGCGCTCCCCTTGGGATGCCTTTAACAGCTGCAGTGTGCCTGGAGCACAGGGCTTCCTGGTTTTAAAAGTCCTAGGCCTAAGCCTAACAGTAACCCTAGGAAGGTAAATCAGCCGGGTATTAGGGTTCTTCCTGAGGAAAAAGCTTTGAAAGCAGCCATGTTGTGGACCTTCTGCGCTCCCTTTGGGATGCCTTTGGCAGATGCAGTAAGCCTGGAACTCAGGGCTTCCTGGTTAAAAAAATCCTTGCCCTTGGCTGAGCCCTAACCCTAACCCTAGGCTGATAAATCAGCCTAGGTATAGGGATGGTGCCAAGGAAAAAGCTGTGAAAGCTGCCATGTTGTTGCACTTTTGTACTCCCCTTGGGATGCCTTTCACAGCTGCCGTGTGCCTGGAGCTCAGGGCTTCCTGGTTTAAAAAACCATGTCCCTAGCTGAGACTGGAGGCAGGTGATTCAGCCTAGGCTTAGCAATGGTGCCAATGAAAACGTGTGGAGGCAGCCATTTTCTGGCACTTTTGTGCTCCCCTTGGGATGCCTTTCGCAGCTGCCGTGTGCCTGGAGCTCAGAGCTTGCTGGTTTAAAAAGCTCTACACCTAGGCGTAACCCTAACCCTAACCATAACACTGGTCATTTAAATCAGCCTGGGTTTAGGAATTATCCCAAGGGAAAAGCTGTGGAGACAGCCATGTTGTGGCACTTTTGCGCTCCCCTTGGGATGCCTTTCACAGCTGCAGTGTGCTTGGAGCACAGGGCTTCCTGGTGTAAAAAACCACAACTTTAGCCCAAACTGGAGGCTTCTAAATCAGCCTTCGTTTCGGGACGTCCCCAAGGAAAAAGCTGTGGAGGCAGGCATGTTGAGGCACTTCTGCGCTCTTCTTGGGTAGTCCTTCGCAGCTGCTGTGTTCTTGGAACTCAGGGCTTTCTGGTTAAAAGAACACTAACCCTAGGCCTAACTCAAACCTTAAGCCTAGGAAGGAAAATCAGCCTATGATTCGGGATGGTCTCATGGAAATAGCAGTGGAGGCAGCCAAGTTGTGTCACTTTTGCGCTCCCCTTGGGATGCCTTTAACAGCTGCAGTGTGCCTGGAGCACAGGGCTTCCTGGTTTTAAAAGTCCTAGGCCTAGGCCTAACAGTAACCCTAGGAAGGTAAATCAGCCGGGTATTAGGGTTCTTCCTAAGGAAAAAGCTGTGAAAGCAGCCATGTTGTGGCACTTCACCGCTCCCTTTGGGATGCCTTTGGCAGATGCAGTAAGCCAGGAACTCAGGGCTTCCTGGTTAAAAAAATCCTAGCCCTAGGCTGAGCCCTAACCCTAACCCTAGGCAGATAAATCAGCCTAGGTATAGGGATGGTGCCAAGGAAAAAGCTGTGAAAGCTGCCATGTTGTTGCACTTTTGTACTCCCCTTGGGATGCCTGTCACAGCTGCCGTGTGCCTGGAGCTCAGGGCTTCCTGGTTTAAAAAACCATGTCCCTAGCTGAGACTGGAGGCAGGTGATTCAGCCTAGGCTTAGCAATGGTGCCAATGAAAACGTGTGGAGGCAGCCATTTTCTGGCACTTTTGTGCTCCCCTTGGGATGCCTTTCACAGCTGCCGTGTGCCTGGAGCTCAGAGCTTGCTGGTTTAAAAAGCTCCACACCTAGGCATAACCCTTACCCTAACCGTAACACTGGTCATATAAATCAGCCTGGGTTTAGGAATTATCCCAAGGGAAAAGCTGTGGAGACAGCCATGTTGTGGCACTTTTGCGCTCCCCTTGGGATGCCTTTCACAGCTGCAGTGAGCTTAGAGCACAGGGCTTCCTGGTGTAAAAAACCACAACTTTAGCCCAAACTGGAGGCTTCTAAATCAGCCTTCGTTTCGTGATATCCCCAAGGAAAAAGCTGTGGAGGCAGGCATGTTGAGGCACTTCTGCGCTCTTCTTGGGTAGTCCTTCGCAGCTGCTGTGCTCTTGGAACTCAGGGCTTTCTGGTTAAAAGAACACTAACCCTAGGCCTAACTCAAACCTTAAGCCTAGGAAGGAAAATCAGCCTATGATTCGGGATGGTCTCATGGAAATAGCAGTGGAGGCAGCCAAGTTGTGTCACTTTTGCGCTCCCCTTGGGATGCCTTTAACAGCTGCAGTGTGCCTGGAGCACAGGGCTTCCTGGTTTTAAAAGTCATAGGCCTAAGCCTAACAGTAACCCTAGGAAGGTAAATCAGCCGGGTAATAGGGCTCTTCCTAAGGAAAAAGCTGTGAAAGCAGCCAAGTTGTGGCACTTCTGCGCTCCCCTTGGGATGCCTTTAACAGCTGCAGTGTGCCTGGAGCACAGGGCTTCCTGGTTTTAAAAGTCCTAGGCCTAGGCCTAACAGTAACCCTAGGAAGGTAAATCAGCCGGGTGTTAGGGTTCTTCCTAAGGAAAAAGCTGTGAAAGCAGCCATGTTGTGGCACTTCTGCACTCCCTTTGGGATGCCTTTGGCAGATGCAGTAAGCCTGGAACTCAGGGCTTCCTGGTTAAAAAAATCCTTGCCCTTGGCTGAGCCCTAGCCCTAACCCTAGGCAGATAAATCAGCCTAGGTATAGGGATGGTGCCAAGGAAAAAGCTGTGAAAGCTGCCATGTTGTTGCACTTTTGTACTCCCCTTGGGATGCCTTTCACAGCTGCCGTGTGCCTGGAGCTCAGGGCTTCCTGGTTTAAAAATCCATGTCCCTAGCTGAGACTGGAGGCAGGTGATTCAGCCTAGGCTTAGCAATGGTGCCAATGAAAACGTGTGGAGGCAGCCATTTTCTGGCACTTTTGTGCTCCCCTTGGGATGCCTTTCGCAGCTGCCGTGTGCCTGGAGCTCAGAGCTTGCTGGTTTAAAAAGCTCTACACCTAGGCGTAACCCTAACCCTAACCGTAACGCTGCTCATTTAAATCAGCCTGGGTTTAGGAATTATCCCAAGGGAAAAGCAGTGGAGACAGCCATGTTGTGGCACTTTTGCGCTCCCCTTGGGATGCCTTTCACAGCTGCAGTGTGCCTGGAGCACAGGGCTTCCTGGTTTAAATGTCCTAGGCCTAAGCCTAACAGTAACCCTAGGAAGGTAAATCAGCCGGGTATTAGGGTTCTTCCTAAGGAAAAAGCTGTGAAAGCAGCCATGTTGTGGACCTTCTGCGCTCCCTTTGGGATGCCTTTGGCAGATGCAGTAAGCCTGGAACTCAGGGCTTCCTGGTTAAAAAAAGCCTTGCCCTAGGCTGAGCCCTAACCCTAACCCTAGGCAGATAAATCAGCCTAGGTATAGGGATGGTGCCAAGGAAAAAGCTGTGAAAGCTGCCATGTTGTTGCACTTTTGTACTCCCCTTGTGATGCCTTTCACAGCTGCCAAGTGCCTGGAGCTCAGGGCTTCCTGGTTTAAAAAACCATGTCCCTAGCTGAGACTGGAGGCAGGTAATTCAGCCTAGGCTTAGCAATGGTGCCAATGAAAACGTGTGGAGGCAGCCATTTTCTGGCACTTTTGTGCTCCCCTTGGGATGCCTTTCGCAGCTGCCGTGTGCCTGGAGCTCAGAGCTTGCTGGTTTAAAAAGCTCTACACCTAGGCGTAACCCTAACCCTAACCGTAACACTGGTCATTTAAATCAGCCTGGGTTTAGGAATTATCCCAATGGAAAAGCTGTGGAGACAGCCATGTTGTGGCACTTTTGCGCTCCCCTTGGGATGCCTTTCACAGCTGCAGTGTGTTTAGAGCACAGGGCTTCCAGGTGTAAAAAACCACAACTTTAGCCCAAACTGGAGGCTTCTAAATCAGCCTTCGTTTCGGGACGTCCTCAAAGAAAAAGCTGTGGAGGCAGGCATGTTGAGGCACTTCTGCGCTCTTCTTGGGTAGTCCTTCGCAGCTGCTGTGTTCTTGGAACTCAGGGCTTTCTGGTTAAAAGAACACTAACCCTAGGCCTAACTCAAACCTTAAGCCTAGGAAGGAAAATCAGCCTATGATTCGGGATGGTCTCATGGAAATAGCAGTGGAGGCAGCCAAGTTGTGTCACTTTTGCGCTCCCCTTGGGATGCCTTTAACAGCTGCAGTGTGCCTGGAGCACAGGGCTTCCTGGTTTTAAAAGTCCTAGGCCTAAGCCTAACAGTAACCCTAGGAAGGCAAATCAGCCGGGTATTAGGGTTCTTCCTAAGGAAAAAGCTGTGAAAGCAGCCATGTTGTGGCACTTCTGCGCTCCCCTTGGGATCCCTTTAACAGCTGCAGTGTGCCTGGAGCACAGGGCTTCCTGGTTTTAAAAGTCCTAGGCCTAGGCCTCACAGTAACCCTAGGAAGGTAAATCAGCCGGGTATTAGGGTTCTTCCTAAGGAAAAAGCTGTGAAAGCAGCCATGTTGTGGCACTTCTGCACTCCCTTTGGGATGCCTTTGGCAGATGCAGTAAGCCTGGAACTCAGGGCTTCCTGGTTAAAAAAAGCCTTGCCCTTGGCTGAGCCCTAACCCTAACCCTAGGCAGATAAATCAGCCTAGGTATAGGGATGGTGCCAAGGAAAAAGCTGTGAAAGCTGCCATGTTGTTGCACTTTTGTACTCCCCTTGGGATGCCTTTCACAGCTGCCGTGTGCCTGGAGCTCAGGGCTTCCTGGTTTAAAAAACCATGTCCCTAGCTGAGACTGGAGGCAGGTGATTCAGCCTAGGCTTAGCAATGGTGCCAATGAAAACGTGTGGAGGCAGCCATTTTCTGGCACTTTTGTGCTCCCCTTGGGATGCCTTTCGCAGCTGCCGTGTGCCTGGAGCTCAGAGCTTGCTTGTTTAAAAAGCTCTATACCTAGGCGTAACCCTAACCCTAACCGTAACACTGGTCATTTAAATCAGCCTGGGTTTAGGAATTATCCCAAGGGAAAAGCTGTGGAGACAGCCATGTTGTGGCACTTTTGCGCTCCCCTTGGCATGCCTTTCACAGCTGCAGTGTGCTTGGAGCACAGGGCTTCCTGGTTTTAAACGTCCTAGGCCTAGGCCTTACAGTAACCCTAAAAAGATAAATCAGCCGGGTATTAGGGTTCTTCCTAAGGAAAAAGCTGTGAAAGCAGCCATGTTGTGGACCTTCTGCGCTCCCTTTGGGATGCCTTTGGCAGATGCAGTAAGCCTGGAACTCAGGGCTTCCTGTTTAAAAAAATCCTTGCCCTTGGCTGAGCCCTAACCCTAACCCTAGGCAGATAAATCAGCCTAGGTAGAGGGATGGTGCCAAGGAAAAAGCTGTGAAAGCTGCCATGTTGTTGCACTTTTGTACTCCCCTTGGGATGCCTTTCGCAGCTGCCGTGTGCCTGGAGCTCAGAGCTTGCTGGTTTAAAAAGCTCTACACCTAGGCGTAACCCTAACCCTAACCGTAACACTGGTCATTTAAATCAGCCTGGGTTTAGGAATTATCCCAAGGGAAAAGCTGTGGAGACAGCCATGTTGTGGCACTTTTGCGCTCCCCTTGGGATGCCTTTCACAGCTGCAGTGTGCTTGGAGCACAGGGCTTCCTGGTGTAAAAAACCACAACTTTAGCCCAAACTGGAGGCTTCTAAATCAGCCTCCATTTCGGGACGTCCCCAAAGGAAAAGCTGTGGAGGCAGGCATGTTGAGGCACTTCTGCGCTCTTCTTGGGTAGTCCTTCGCAGCTGCTGTGTTCTTGGAACTCAGGGCTTTCTGGTTAAAAGAACACTAACCCTAGGCCTAACTCAAACCTTAAGCCTAGGAAGGAAAATCAGCCTATGATTCGGGATGGTCTCATGGAAATAGCAGTGGAGGCAGCCAAGTTGTGTCACTTTTGCGCTCCCCTTGGGATGCCTTTAACAGCTGCAGTGTGCCTGGAGCACAGGGCTTCCTGGTTTTAAAAGTCCTAGGCCTAAGCCTAACAGTAACCCTAGGAAGGTAAATCAGCCGGGTATTAGGGTTCTTCCTGAGGAAAAAGCTTTGAAAGCAGCCATGTTGTGGACCTTCTGCGCTCCCTTTGGGATGCCTTTGGCAGATGCAGTAAGCCTGGAACTCAGGGCTTCCTGGTTAAAAAAATCCTTGCCCTTGGCTGAGCCCTAACCCTAACCCTAGGCTGATAAATCAGCCTAGGTATAGGGATGGTGCCAAGGAAAAAGCTGTGAAAGCTGCCATGTTGTTGCACTTTTGTACTCCCCTTGGGATGCCTTTCACAGCTGCCGTGTGCCTGGAGCTCAGGGCTTCCTGGTTTAAAAAACCATGTCCCTAGCTGAGACTGGAGGCAGGTGATTCAGCCTAGGCTTAGCAATGGTGCCAATGAAAACGTGTGGAGGCAGCCATTTTCTGGCACTTTTGTGCTCCCCTTGGGATGCCTTTCGCAGCTGCCGTGTGCCTGGAGCTCAGAGCTTGCTGGTTTAAAAAGCTCTACACCTAGGCGTAACCCTAACCCTAACCATAACACTGGTCATTTAAATCAGCCTGGGTTTAGGAATTATCCCAAGGGAAAAGCTGTGGAGACAGCCATGTTGTGGCACTTTTGCGCTCCCCTTGGGATGCCTTTCACAGCTGCAGTGTGCTTGGAGCACAGGGCTTCCTGGTGTAAAAAACCACAACTTTAGCCCAAACTGGAGGCTTCTAAATCAGCCTTCGTTTCGGGACGTCCCCAAGGAAAAAGCTGTGGAGGCAGGCATGTTGAGGCACTTCTGCGCTCTTCTTGGGTAGTCCTTCGCAGCTGCTGTGTTCTTGGAACTCAGGGCTTTCTGGTTAAAAGAACACTAACCCTAGGCCTAACTCAAACCTTAAGCCTAGGAAGGAAAATCAGCCTATGATTCGGGATGGTCTCATGGAAATAGCAGTGGAGGCAGCCAAGTTGTGTCACTTTTGCGCTCCCCTTGGGATGCCTTTAACAGCTGCAGTGTGCCTGGAGCACAGGGCTTCCTGGTTTTAAAAGTCCTAGGCCTAGGCCTAACAGTAACCCTAGGAAGGTAAATCAGCCGGGTATTAGGGTTCTTCCTAAGGAAAAAGCTGTGAAAGCAGCCATGTTGTGGCACTTCACCGCTCCCTTTGGGATGCCTTTGGCAGATGCAGTAAGCCAGGAACTCAGGGCTTCCTGGTTAAAAAAATCCTAGCCCTAGGCTGAGCCCTAACCCTAACCCTAGGCAGATAAATCAGCCTAGGTATAGGGATGGTGCCAAGGAAAAAGCTGTGAAAGCTGCCATGTTGTTGCACTTTTGTACTCCCTTTGGGATGCCTGTCACAGCTGCCGTGTGCCTGGAGCTCAGGGCTTCCTGGTTTAAAAAACCATGTCCCTAGCTGAGACTGGAGGCAGGTGATTCAGCCTAGGCTTAGCAATGGTGCCAATGAAAACGTGTGGAGGCAGCCATTTTCTGGCACTTTTGTGCTCCCCTTGGGATGCCTTTCACAGCTGCCGTGTGCCTGGAGCTCAGAGCTTGCTGGTTTAAAAAGCTCCACACCTAGGCATAACCCTTACCCTAACCGTAACACTGGTCATATAAATCAGCCTGGGTTTAGGAATTATCCCAAGGGAAAAGCTGTGGAGACAGCCATGTTGTGGCACTTTTGCGCTCCCCTTGGGATGCCTTTCACAGCTGCAGTGAGCTTAGAGCACAGGGCTTCCTGGTGTAAAAAACCACAACTTTAGCCCAAACTGGAGGCTTCTAAATCAGCCTTCGTTTCGTGATATCCCCAAGGAAAAAGCTGTGGAGGCAGGCATGTTGAGGCACTTCTGCGCTCTTCTTGGGTAGTCCTTCGCAGCTGCTGTGCTCTTGGAACTCAGGGCTTTCTGGTTAAAAGAACACTAACCCTAGGCCTAACTCAAACCTTAAGCCTAGGAAGGAAAATCAGCCTATGATTCGGGATGGTCTCATGGAAATAGCAGTGGAGGCAGCCAAGTTGTGTCACTTTTGCGCTCCCCTTGGGATGCCTTTAACAGCTGCAGTGTGCCTGGAGCACAGGGCTTCCTGGTTTTAAAAGTCATAGGCCTAAGCCTAACAGTAACCCTAGGAAGGTAAATCAGCCGGGTAATAGGGCTCTTCCTAAGGAAAAAGCTGTGAAAGCAGCCAAGTTGTGGCACTTCTGCGCTCCCCTTGGGATGCCTTTAACAGCTGCAGTGTGCCTGGAGCACAGGGCTTCCTGGTTTTAAAAGTCCTAGGCCTAGGCCTAACAGTAACCCTAGGAAGGTAAATCAGCCGGGTGTTAGGGTTCTTCCTAAGGAAAAAGCTGTGAAAGCTGCCATGTTGTGGCACTTCTGCACTCCCTTTGGGATGCCTTTGGCAGATGCAGTAAGCCTGGAACTCAGGGCTTCCTGGTTAAAAAAATCCTTGCCCTTGGCTGAGCCCTAGCCCTAACCCTAGGCAGATAAATCAGCCTAGGTATAGGGATGGTGCCAAGGAAAAAGCTGTGAAAGCTGCCATGTTGTTGCACTTTTGTACTCCCCTTGGGATGCCTTTCACAGCTGCCGTGTGCCTGGAGCTCAGGGCTTCCTGGTTTAAAAAACCATGTCCCTAGCTGAGACTGGAGGCAGGTGATTCAGCCTAGGCTTAGCAATGGTGCCAATGAAAACGTGTGGAGGCAGCCATTTTCTGGCACTTTTGTGCTCCCCTTGGGATGCCTTTCGCAGCTGCCGTGTGCCTGGAGCTCAGAGCTTGCTGGTTTAAAAAGCTCTACACCTAGGCGTAACCCTAACCCTAACCGTAACGCTGGTCATTTAAATCAGCCTGGGTTTAGGAATTATCCCAAGGGAAAAGCAGTGGAGACAGCCATGTTGTGGCACTTTTGCGCTCCCCTTGGGATGCCTTTCACAGCTGCAGTGTGCCTGGAGCACAGGGCTTCCTGGTTTAAATGTCCTAGGCCTAAGCCTAACAGTAACCCTAGGAAGGTAAATCAGCCGGGTATTAGGGTTCTTCCTAAGGAAAAAGCTGTGAAAGCAGCCATGTTGTGGCACTTCTGCGCTCCCCTTGGGATGCCTTTAACAGCTGCAGTGTGCCTGGAGCACAGGGCTTCCTGGTTTTAAAAGTCCTAGGCCTAGGCCTAACAGTAACCCTAGGTAGGTAAATCAGCCGGGTATTAGGGTTCTTCCTAAGGAAAAAGCTGTGAAAGCTGCCATGTTGTGGCACTTCTGCACTCCCTTTGGGATGCCTTTGGCAGATGCAGTAAGCCTGGAACTCAGGGCTTCCTGGTTAAAAAAGTCTTGCCCTTGGCTGAGCCCTAACCCTAACCCTAGGCAGATAAATCAGCCTAGGTATAGGGATGGTGCCAAGGAAAAAGCTGTGAAAGCTGCCATGTTGTTGCACTTTTGTACTCCCCTTGGGATGCCTTTCACAGCTGCCAAGTGCCTGGAGCTCAGGGCTTCCTGGTTTAAAAAACCATGTCCCTAGCTGAGACTGGAGGCAGGTGATTCAGCCTAGGCTTAGCAATGGTGCCAATGAAAACGTGTGGAGGCAGCCATTTTCTGGCACTTTTGTGCTCCCCTTGGGATGCCTTTCGCAGCTGCCGTGTGCCTGGAGCTCAGAGCTTGCTGGTTTAAAAAGCTCTACACCTAGGCGTAACCCTAACCCTAACCGTAACACTGGTCATTTAAATCAGCCTGGGTTTAGGAATTATCCCAAGGGAAAAGCTGTGGAGACAGCCATGTTGTGGCACTTTTGCGCTCCCCTTGGGATGCCTTTCACAGCTGCAGTGTGCTTAGAGCACAGGGCTTCCTGGTGTAAAAAACCAAAACTTTAGCCAAAACTGGAGGCTTCTAAATCAGCCTTCGTTTCGGGACGTCCTCAAAGAAAAAGCTGTGGAGGCAGGCATGTTGAGGCACTTCTGCGCTCTTCTTGGGTAGTCCTTCGCAGCTGCTGTGTTCTTGGAACTCAGGGCTTTCTGGTTAAAAGAACACTAACCCTAGGCCTAACTCAAACCTTAAGCCTAGGAAGGAAAATCAGCCTATGATTCGGGATGGTCTCATGGAAATAGCAGTGGAGGCAGCCAAGTTGTGTCACTTTTGCGCTCCCCTTGGGATGCCTTTAACAGCTGCAGTGTGCCTGGAGCACAGGGCTTCCTGGTTTTAAAAGTCCTAGGCCTAAGCCTAACAGTAACCCTAGGAAGGTAAATCAGCCGGGTATTAGGGTTCTTCCTAAGGAAAAAGCTGTGAAAGCAGCCATGTTGTGGCACTTCTGCGCTCCCTTTGGGATGCCTTTGGCAGATGCAGTAAGCCTGGAACTCAGGGCTTCCTGGTTAAAAAAATCCTAGCCCTAGGCTGAGCCCTAACCCTAACCCTAGGCAGATAAATCAGCCTAGGTATAGGGATGGTTCCAAGGAAAAAGCTGTGAAAGCTGCCATGTTGTTGCACTTTTGTACTCCCCTTGGGATGCCTTTCACAGCTGCCGTGTGCCTGGAGCTCAGGGCTTCCTGGTTTAAAAAACCATGTCCCTAGCTGAGACTGGAGGCAGGTGATTCAGCCTAGGCTTAGCAATGGTGCCAACGAAAACGTGTGGAGGCAGCCATTTTCTGGCCCTTTTGTGCTCCCCTTGGGATGCCTTTCGCAGCTGCCGTGTGCCTGGAGCTCAGAGCTTGCTGGTTTAAAAAGCGCTACACCTAGGCCTAACCCTAACCCTAACCGTAACACTGGTCATTTAAATCAGCCTGGGTTTAGGAATTATCCCAAGGGAAAAGCTGTGGAGACAGCCATGTTGTGGCACTTTTGCGCTCCCCTTGGATGCCTTTCACAGCTGCAGTGAGCTTGGAGCACAGGGCTTCCTGGTGTAAAAAACCACAACTTTAGCCCAAACTGGAGGCTTCTAAATCAGCCTTCGTTTCGGGACGTCCCCAAGGAAAAAGCTGTGGAGGCAGGCATGTTGAGGCACTTCTGCGCTCTTCTTGGGTAGTCCTTCGCAGCTGCTGTGTTCTTGGAACTCAGGGCTTTCTGGTTAAAAGTACACTAACCCTAGGCCTAACTCAAACCTTAAGCCTAGGAAGGAAAATCAACCTATGATTCGGGATGGTCTCATGGAAATAGCAGTGGAGGCAGCCAAGTTGTGTCACTTTTGCGCTCCCCTTGGGATGCCTTTAACAGCTGCAGTGTGCCTGGAGCACAGGGCTTCCTGGTCTTATAAGTCCTAGGCCTAAGCCTAACAGTAACCCTAGGAAGGTAAATCAGCCGGGTATTAGGGTTCTTCCTAAGGAACAAGCTGTGAAAGCAGCCATGTTGTGGCACTTCTGCGCTCCCCTTGGGATGCCTTTAACAGCTGCAGTGGGCCTGGAGCACAGGGCTTCCTGGTTTTAAAAGTCCTTGGCCTAGGCCTCACTGTAACCCTAGGAAGGTAAATCAGCCGGGTATTAGGGTTCTTCCTAAGGAAAAAGCTGTGAAAGCAGCCATGTTGTGGCACTTCTGCACTCCCTTTGGGATGCCTTTGGCAGATGCAGTAAGCCTGGAACTCAGGGCTTCCTGGTTAAAAAAAGCCTTGCCCTTGGCTGAGCCCTAACCCTAACCCTAGGCAGATAAATCAGCCTAGGTATAGGGATGGTGCCAAGGAAAAAGCTGTGAAAGCTGCCATGTTGTTGCACTTTTTTACTCCCCTTGGGATGCCTTTCACAGCTGCCGTGTGCCTGGAGCACAGGGCTTCCTGGTTTTAAAAGTCCTAGGCCTAGGCCTCACAGTAACCCTAGGAAGGTAAATCAGCCGAGTATTAGGGTTCTTCCTAAGGAAAAAGCTGTGAAAGCAGCCATGTTGTGGCACTTCACCGCTCCCTTTGGGATGCCTTTGGCAGATGCAGTAAGCCTGGAACTCAGGGCTTCCTGGTTAAAAAAATCCTTGCCCTTGGCTGAGCCCTAACCCTAACCCTAGGCAGATAAATCAGCCTAGGTATAGGGATGGTGCCAAGGAAAAAGCTGTGAAAGCTGCCATGTTGTTGCACTTTTGTACTCCCCTTGGGATGCCTTAAACAGCTGCCGTGTGCCTGGAGCTCAGGGCTTCCTGGTTTAAAAAACCATGTCCCTAGCTGAGACTGGAGGCATGTGATTCAGCCTAGGCTTAGCAATGGTGCCAATGAAAACGTGTGGAGGCAGCCATTTTCTGGCACTTTTGTGCTCCCCTTGGGATGCCTTTCGCAGCTGCCGTGTGCCTGGAGCTCAGAGCTTGCTGGTTTAAAAAGCTCTACACCTAGGTGTAACCCTAACCCTAACCGTAACACTGGTCATTTAAATCAGCCTGGGTTTAGGAATTATCCCAAGGGAAAAGCTGTGGAGACAGCCATGTTGTGGCACTTTTGCGCTCCCCTTGGGATGCCTTTCACAGCTGCAGTGAGCTTGGAGCACAGGGCTTCCTGGTGTAAAAAACCACAACTTTAGCCCAAACTGGAGGCTTCTAAATCAGCCTTCGTTTCGGGACGTCCCCAAGGAAAAAGCTGTGGAGGCAGGCATGTTGAGGCACTTCTGCGCTCTTCTTGGGTAGTCCTTCGCAGCTGCTGTGTTCTTGGAACTCAGGGCTTTCTGGTTAAAAGAACACTAACCCTAGGCCTAACTCAAACCTTAAGCCTAGG
Source organism: Ammospiza caudacuta (assembly GCF_027887145.1). Classification (NCBI taxonomy): domain Eukaryota; kingdom Metazoa; phylum Chordata; class Aves; order Passeriformes; family Passerellidae; genus Ammospiza; species Ammospiza caudacuta. The sequence continues at coordinate 1,110,638 of NW_026683131.1, read as the reverse complement.
AAGGAAAATCAGCCTATGATTCGGGATGGTCTCATGGAAATAGCAGTGGAGGCAGCCAAGTTGTGTCACTTTTGCGCTCCCCTTGGGATGCCTTTAACAGCTGCAGTGTGCCTGGAGCACAGGGCTTCCTGGTTTTAAAAGTCCTAGGCCTAAGCCTAACAGTAACCCTAGGAAGGTAAATCAGCCGGGTATTAGGGTTCTTCCTAAGGAAAAAGCTGTGAAAGCAGCCATGTTGTGGCACTTCTGCGCTCCCCTTGGGATGCCTTTAACAGCTGCAGTGTGCCTGGAGCACAGGGCTTCCTGGTTTTAAAAGTCCTAGGCCTAGGCCTAACAGTAACCCTAGGAAGGTAAATCAGCCGGGTATTAGGGTTCTTCCTAAGGAAAAAGCTGTGAAAGCTGCCATGTTGTGGCACTTCTGCACTCCCTTTGGGATGCCTTTGGCAGATGCAGTAAGCCTGGAACTCAGGGCTTCCTGGTTAAAAAAGCCTTGCCCTTGGCTGAGCCCTAACCCTAACCCTAGGCAGATAAATCAGCCTAGGTTTAGGGATGGTGCCAAGGAAAAAGCTGTGAAAGCTGCCATGTTGTTGCACTTTTGTACTCCCCTTGGGATGCCTTTCACAGCTGCCAAGTGCCTGGAGCTCAGGGCTTCCTGGTTTAAAAAACCATGTCCCTAGCTGAGACTGGAGGCAGGTGATTCAGCCTAGGGTTAGCAATGGTGCCAATGAAAACGTGTGGAGGCAGCCATTTTCTGGCACTTTTGTGCTCCCCTTGGGATGCCTTTCGCAGCTGCCGTGTGCCTGGAGCTCAGAGCATGCTGGTTTAAAAAGCTCTACACCTAGGCGTAACCCTAACCCTAACCGTAACACTGGTCATTTAAATCAGCCTGGGTTTAGGAATTATCCCAAGGGAAAAGCTGTGGAGACAGCCATGTTGTGGCACTTTTGCGCTCCCCTTGGCATGCCTTTCACAGCTGCAGTGTGCTTGGAGCACAGGGCTTCCTGGTTTTAAACGTCCTAGGCCTAGGCCTTACAGTAACCCTAAAAAGATAAATCAGCCGGGTATTAGGGTTCTTCCTAAGGAAAAAGCTGTGAAAGCAGCCATGTTGTGGCACTTCACCGCTCCCTTTGGGATGCCTTTGGCAGATGCAGTAAGCCTGGAACTCAGGGCTTCCTGCTTAAAAAAATCCTAGCCCTAGGCTGAGCCCTAACCCTAACCCTAGGCAGATAAATCAGCCTAGGTATAGGGATGGTGCCAAGGAAAAAGCTGTGAAAGCTGCCATGTTGTTGCACTTTTGTACTCCCCTTGGGATGCCTTTCACAGCTGCCGTGTGCCTGGAGCTCAGAGCTTGCTGGTTTAAAAAGCTCTACACCTAGGCGTAACCCTAACCCTAACCGTAACACTGGTCATTTAAATCAGCCTGGGTTTAGGAATTATCCCAAGGGAAAAGCTGTGGAGACAGCCATGTTGTGGCACTTTTGCGCTCCCCTTGGGATGCCTTTCACAGCTGCAGTGTGCTTGGAGCACAGGGCTTCCTGGTGTAAAAAACCACAACTTTAGCCCAAACTGGAGGCTTCTAAATCAGCCTCCATTTCGGGACGTCCCCAAAGGAAAAGCTGTGGAGGCAGGCATGTTGAGGCACTTCTGCGCTCTTCTTGGGTAGTCCTTCGCAGCTGCTGTGTTCTTGGAACTCAGGGCTTTCTGGTTAAAAGAACACTAACCCTAGGCCTAACTCAAACCTTAAGCCTAGGAAGGAAAATCAGCCTATGATTCGGGATGGTCTCATGGAAATAGCAGTGGAGGCAGCCAAGTTGTGTCACTTTTGCGCTCCCCTTGGGATGCCTTTAACAGCTGCAGTGTGCCTGGAGCACAGGGCTTCCTGGTTTTAAAAGTCCTAGGCCTAAGCCTAACAGTAACCCTAGGAAGGTAAATCAGCCGGGTATTAGGGTTCTTCCTGAGGAAAAAGCTGTGAAAGCAGCCATGTTGTGGACCTTCTGCGCTCCCTTTGGGATGCCTTTGGCAGATGCAGTAAGCCTGGAACTCAGGGCTTCCTGGTTAAAAAAATCCTTGCCCTTGGCTGAGCCCTAACCCTAACCCTAGGCTGATAAATCAGCCTAGGTATAGGGATGGTGCCAAGGAAAAAGCTGTGAAAGCTGCCATGTTGTTGCACTTTTTTACTCCCCTTGGGATGCCTTTCACAGCTGCCGTGTGCCTGGAGCACAGGGCTTCCTGGTTTTAAAAGTCCTAGGCCTAGGCCTCACAGTAACCCTAGGAAGGTAAATCAGCCGGGTATTAGGGTTCTTCCTAAGGAAAAAGCTGTGAAAGCAGCCATGTTGTGGCACTTCACCGCTCCCTTTGGGATGCCTTTGGCAGATGCAGTAAGCCTGGAACTCAGGGCTTCCTGGTTAAAAAAATCCTTGCCCTTGGCTGAGCCCTAACCCTAACCCTAGGCAGATAAATCAGCCTAGGTATAGGGATGGTGCCAAGGAAAAAGCTGTGAAAGCTGCCATGTTGTTGCACTTTTGTACTCCCCTTGGGATGCCTTAAACAGCTGCCGTGTGCCTGGAGCTCAGGGCTTCCTGGTTTAAAAAACCATGTCCCTAGCTGAGACTGGAGGCATGTGATTCAGCCTAGGCTTAGCAATGGTGCCAATGAAAACGTGTGGAGGCAGCCATTTTCTGGCACTTTTGTGCTCCCCTTGGGATGCCTTTCGCAGCTGCCGTGTGCCTGGAGCTCAGAGCTTGCTGGTTTAAAAAGCTCTACACCTAGGTGTAACCCTAACCCTAACCGTAACACTGGTCATTTAAATCAGCCTGGGTTTAGGAATTATCCCAAGGGAAAAGCTGTGGAGACAGCCATGTTGTGGCACTTTTGCGCTCCCCTTGGGATGCCTTTCACAGCTGCAGTGAGCTTGGAGCACAGGGCTTCCTGGTGTAAAAAACCACAACTTTAGCCCAAACTGGAGGCTTCTAAATCAGCCTTTGTTTCGGGACGTCCCCAAGGAAAAAGCTGTGGAGGCAGGCATGTTGAGGCACTTCTGCGCTCTTCTTGGGTAGTCCTTCGCAGCTGCTGTGTTCTTGGAACTCAGGGCTTTCTGGTTAAAAGAACACTAACCCTAGGCCTAACTCAAACCTTAAGCCTAGGAAGGAAAATCAGCCTATGATTCGGGATGGTCTCATGGAAATAGCAGTGGAGGCAGCCAAGTTGTGTCACTTTTGCGCTCCCCTTGGGATGCCTTTAACAGCTGCAGTGTGCCTGGAGCACAGGGCTTCCTGGTTTTAAAAGTCCTAGGCCTAAGCCTAACAGTAACCCTAGGAAGGTAAATCAGCCGGGTATTAGGGTTCTTCCTAAGGAAAAAGCTGTGAAAGCAGCCATGTTGTGGCACTTCTGCGCTCCCCTTGGGATGCCTTTAACAGCTGCAGTGTGCCTGGAGCACAGGGCTTCCTGGTTTTAAATGTCCTAGGCCTAGGCCTAACAGTAACCCTAGGAAGGTAAATCAGCCGGGTATTAGGGTTCTTCCTAAGGAAAAAGCTGTGAAAGCTGCCATGTTGTGGCACTTCTGCACTCCCTTTGGGATGCCTTTGGCAGATGCAGTAAGCCTGGAACTCAGGGCTTCCTGGTTAAAAAAGCCTTGCCCTTGGCTGAGCCCTAACCCTAACCCTAGGCAGATAAATCAGCCTAGGTTTAGGGATGGTGCCAAGGAAAAAGCTGTGAAAGCTGCCATGTTGTTGCACTTTTGTACTCCCCTTGGGATGCCTTTCACAGCTGCCAAGTGCCTGGAGCTCAGGGCTTCCTGGTTTAAAAAACCATGTCCCTAGCTGAGACTGGAGGCAGGTGATTCAGCCTAGGGTTAGCAATGGTGCCAATGAAAACGTGTGGAGGCAGCCATTTTCTGGCACTTTTGTGCTCCCCTTGGGATGCCTTTCGCAGCTGCCGTGTGCCTGGAGCTCAGAGCATGCTGGTTTAAAAAGCTCTACACCTAGGCGTAACCCTAACCCTAACCGTAACACTGGTCATTTAAATCAGCCTGGGTTTAGGAATTATCCCAAGGGAAAAGCTGTGGAGACAGCCATGTTGTGGCACTTTTGCGCTCCCCTTGGCATGCCTTTCACAGCTGCAGTGTGCTTGGAGCACAGGGCTTCCTGGTTTTAAACGTCCTAGGCCTAGGCCTTACAGTAACCCTAAAAAGATAAATCAGCCGGGTATTAGGGTTCTTCCTAAGGAAAAAGCTGTGAAAGCAGCCATGTTGTGGCACTTCACCGCTCCCTTTGGGATGCCTTTGGCAGATGCAGTAAGCCTGGAACTCAGGGCTTCCTGCTTAAAAAAATCCTAGCCCTAGGCTGAGCCCTAACCCTAACCCTAGGCAGATAAATCAGCCTAGGTATAGGGATGGTGCCAAGGAAAAAGCTGTGAAAGCTGCCATGTTGTTGCACTTTTGTACTCCCCTTGGGATGCCTTTCACAGCTGCCGTGTGCCTGGAGCTCAGAGCTTGCTGGTTTAAAAAGCTCTACACCTAGGCGTAACCCTAACCCTAACCGTAACACTGGTCATTTAAATCAGCCTGGGTTTAGGAATTATCCCAAGGGAAAAGCTGTGGAGACAGCCATGTTGTGGCACTTTTGCGCTCCCCTTGGGATGCCTTTCACAGCTGCAGTGTGCTTGGAGCACAGGGCTTCCTGGTGTAAAAAACCACAACTTTAGCCCAAACTGGAGGCTTCTAAATCAGCCTCCATTTCGGGACGTCCCCAAAGGAAAAGCTGTGGAGGCAGGCATGTTGAGGCACTTCTGCGCTCTTCTTGGGTAGTCCTTCGCAGCTGCTGTGTTCTTGGAACTCAGGGCTTTCTGGTTAAAAGAACACTAACCCTAGGCCTAACTCAAACCTTAAGCCTAGGAAGGAAAATCAGCCTATGATTCGGGATGGTCTCATGGAAATAGCAGTGGAGGCAGCCAAGTTGTGTCACTTTTGCGCTCCCCTTGGGATGCCTTTAACAGCTGCAGTGTGCCTGGAGCACAGGGCTTCCTGGTTTTAAAAGTCCTAGGCCTAAGCCTAACAGTAACCCTAGGAAGGTAAATCAGCCGGGTATTAGGGTTCTTCCTGAGGAAAAAGCTGTGAAAGCAGCCATGTTGTGGCACTTCACCGCTCCCTTTGGGATGCCTTTGGCAGATGCAGTAAGCCTGGAACTCAGGGCTTCCTGGTTAAAAAAATCCTTGCCCTTGGCTGAGCCCTAACCCTAACCCTAGGCTGATAAATCAGCCTAGGTATAGGGATGGTGCCAAGGAAAAAGCTGTGAAAGCTGCCATGTTGTTGCACTTTTTTACTCCCCTTGGGATGCCTTTCACAGCTGCCGTGTGCCTGGAGCACAGGGCTTCCTGGTTTTAAAAGTCCTAGGCCTAGGCCTCACAGTAACCCTAGGAAGGTAAATCAGCCGGGTATTAGGGTTCTTCCTAAGGAAAAAGCTGTGAAAGCAGCCATGTTGTGGCACTTCACCGCTCCCTTTGGGATGCCTTTGGCAGATGCAGTAAGCCTGGAACTCAGGGCTTCCTGGTTAAAAAAATCCTTGCCCTTGGCTGAGCCCTAACCCTAACCCTAGGCAGATAAATCAGCCTAGGTATAGGGATGGTGCCAAGGAAAAAGCTGTGAAAGCTGCCATGTTGTTGCACTTTTGTACTCCCCTTGGGATGCCTTAAACAGCTGCCGTGTGCCTGGAGCTCAGGGCTTCCTGGTTTAAAAAACCATGTCCCTAGCTGAGACTGGAGGCATGTGATTCAGCCTAGGCTTAGCAATGGTGCCAATGAAAACGTGTGGAGGCAGCCATTTTCTGGCACTTTTGTGCTCCCCTTGGGATGCCTTTCGCAGCTGCCGTGTGCCTGGAGCTCAGAGCTTGCTGGTTTAAAAAGCTCTACACCTAGGTGTAACCCTAACCCTAACCGTAACACTGGTCATTTAAATCAGCCTGGGTTTAGGAATTATCCCAAGGGAAAAGCTGTGGAGACAGCCATGTTGTGGCACTTTTGCGCTCCCCTTGGGATGCCTTTCACAGCTGCAGTGAGCTTGGAGCACAGGGCTTCCTGGTGTAAAAAACCACAACTTTAGCCCAAACTGGAGGCTTCTAAATCAGCCTTCGTTTCGGGACGTCCCCAAGGAAAAAGCTGTGGAGGCAGGCATGTTGAGGCACTTCTGCGCTCTTCTTGGGTAGTCCTTCGCAGCTGCTGTGTTCTTGGAACTCAGGGCTTTCTGGTTAAAAGAACACTAACCCTAGGCCTAACTCAAACCTTAAGCCTAGGAAGGAAAATCAGCCTATGATTCGGGATGGTCTCATGGAAATAGCAGTGGAGGCAGCCAAGTTGTGTCACTTTTGCGCTCCCCTTGGGATGCCTTTAACAGCTGCAGTGTGCCTGGAGCACAGGGCTTCCTGGTTTTAAAAGTCCTAGGCCTAAGCCTAACAGTAACCCTAGGAAGGTAAATCAGCCGGGTATTAGGGTTCTTCCTGAGGAAAAAGCTGTGAAAGCAGCCATGTTGTGGACCTTCTGCGCTCCCTTTGGGATGCCTTTGGCAGATGCAGTAAGCCTGGAACTCAGGGCTTCCTGGTTAAAAAAATCCTTGCCCTTGGCTGAGCCCTAACCCTAACCCTAGGCTGATAAATCAGCCTAGGTATAGGGATGGTGCCAAGGAAAAAGCTGTGAAAGCTGCCATGTTGTTGCACTTTTTTACTCCCCTTGGGATGCCTTTCACAGCTGCCGTGTGCCTGGAGCACAGGGCTTCCTGGTTTTAAAAGTCCTAGGCCTAGGCCTCACAGTAACCCTAGGAAGGTAAATCAGCCGGGTATTAGGGTTCTTCCTAAGGAAAAAGCTGTGAAAGCAGCCATGTTGTGGCACTTCTGCGCTCCCTTTGGGATGCCTTTGGCAGATGCAGTAAGCCTGGAACTCAGGGCTTCCTGCTTAAAAAAATCCTTGCCCTTGGCTGAGCCCTAACCCTAACCCTAGGCAGATAAATCAGCCTAGGTATAGGGATGGTGCCAAGGAAAAAGCTGTGAAAGCTGCCATGTTGTTGCACTTTTGTACTCCCCTTGGGATGCCTTAAACAGCTGCCGTGTGCCTGGAGCTCAGGGCTTCCTGGTTTAAAAAACCATGTCCCTAGCTGAGACTGGAGGCATGTGATTCAGCCTAGGCTTAGCAATGGTGCCAATGAAAACGTGTGGAGGCAGCCATTTTCTGGCACTTTTGTGCTCCCCTTGGGATGCCTTTCACAGCTGCCGTGTGCCTGGAGCTCAGAGCTTGCTGGTTTAAAAAGCTCTACACCTAGGTGTAACCCTAACCCTAACCGTAACACTGGTCATTTAAATCAGCCTGGGTTTAGGAATTATCCCAAGGGAAAAGCTGTGGAGACAGCCATGTTGTGGCACTTTTGCGCTCCCCTTGGGATGCCTTTCACAGCTGCAGTGAGCTTGGAGCACAGGGCTTCCTGGTGTAAAAAACCACAACTTTAGCCCAAACTGGAGGCTTCTAAATCAGCCTTCGTTTCGGGACGTCCCCAAGGAAAAAGCTGTGGAGGCAGGCATGTTGAGGCACTTCTGCGCTCTTCTTGGGTAGTCCTTCGCAGCTGCTGTGTTCTTGGAACTCAGGGCTTTCTGGTTAAAAGAACACTAACCCTAGGCCTAACTCAAACCTTAAGCCTAGGAAGGAAAATCAGCCTATGATTCGGGATGGTCTCATGGAAATAGCAGTGGAGGCAGCCAAGTTGTGTCACTTTTGCGCTCCCCTTGGGATGCCTTTAACAGCTGCAGTGTGCCTGGAGCACAGGGCTTCCTGGTTTTAAAAGTCCTAGGCCTAAGCCTAACAGTAACCCTAGGAAGGTAAATCAGCCGGGTATTAGGGTTCTTCCTAAGGAAAAAGCTGTGAAAGCAGCCATGTTGTGGCACTTCTGCGCTCCCCTTGGGATGCCTTTAACAGCTGCAGTGTGCCTGGAGCACAGGGCTTCCTGGTTTTAAAAGTCCTAGGCCTAGGCCTAACAGTAACCCTAGGAAGGTAAATCAGCCGGGTATTAGGGTTCTTCCTAAGGAAAAAGCTGTGAAAGCTGCCATGTTGTGGCACTTCACCGCTCCCTTTGGGATGCCTTTGGCAGATGCAGTAAGCCTGGAACTCAGGGCTTCCTGGTTAAAAAAGCATTGCCCTTGGCTGAGCCCTAACCCTAACCCTAGGCAGATAAATCAGCCTAGGTTTAGGGATGGTGCCAAGGAAAAAGCTGTGAAAGCTGCCATGTTGTTGCACTTTTGTACTCCCCTTGGGATGCCTTTCACAGCTGCCAAGTGCCTGGAGCTCAGGGCTTCCTGGTTTAAAAAACCATGTCCCTAGCTGAGACTGGAGGCAGGTGATTCAGCCTAGGCTTAGCAATGGTGCCAATGAAAACGTGTGGAGGCAGCCATTTTCTGGCACTTTTGTGCTCCCCTTGGGATGCCTTTCGCAGCTGCCGTGTGCCTGGAGCTCAGAGCATGCTGGTTTAAAAAGCTCTACACCTAGGCGTAACCCTAACCCTAACCGTAACACTGGTCATTTAAATCAGCCTGGGTTTAGGAATTATCCCAAGGGAAAAGCTGTGGAGACAGCCATGTTGTGGCACTTTTGCGCTCCCCTTGGCATGCCTTTCACAGCTGCAGTGTGCTTGGAGCACAGGGCTTCCTGGTTTTAAACGTCCTAGGACTAGGCCTTACAGTAACCCTAAAAAGATAAATCAGCCGGGTATTAGGGTTCTTCCTAAGGAAAAAGCTGTGAAAGCAGCCATGTTGTGGCACTTCACCGCTCCCTTTGGGATGCCTTTGGCAGATGCAGTAAGCCTGGAACTCAGGGCTTCCTGCTTAAAAAAATCCTAGCCCTAGGCTGAGCCCTAACCCTAACCCTAGGCAGATAAATCAGCCTAGGTATAGGGATGGTGCCAAGGAAAAAGCTGTGAAAGCTGCCATGTTGTTGCACTTTTGTACTCCCCTTGGGATGCCTTTCACAGCTGCCGTGTGCCTGGAGCTCAGAGCTTGCTGGTTTAAAAAGCTCTACACCTAGGCGTAACCCTAACCCTAACCGTAACACTGGTCATTTAAATCAGCCTGGGTTTAGGAATTATCCCAAGGGAAAAGCTGTGGAGACAGCCATGTTGTGGCACTTTTGCGCTCCCCTTGGGATGCCTTTCACAGCTGCAGTGTGCTTGGAGCACAGGGCTTCCTGGTGTAAAAAACCACAACTTTAGCCCAAACTGGAGGCTTCTAAATCAGCCTCCATTTCGGGACGTCCCCAAAGGAAAAGCTGTGGAGGCAGGCATGTTGAGGCACTTCTGCGCTCTTCTTGGGTAGTCCTTCGCAGCTGCTGTGTTCTTGGAACTCAGGGCTTTCTGGTTAAAAGAACACTAACCCTAGGCCTAACTCAAACCTTAAGCCTAGGAAGGAAAATCAGCCTATGATTCGGGATGGTCTCATGGAAATAGCAGTGGAGGCAGCCAAGTTGTGTCACTTTTGCGCTCCCCTTGGGATGCCTTTAACAGCTGCAGTGTGCCTGGAGCACAGGGCTTCCTGGTTTTAAAAGTCCTAGGCCTAAGCCTAACAGTAACCCTAGGAAGGTAAATCAGCCGGGTATTAGGGTTCTTCCTGAGGAAAAAGCTGTGAAAGCAGCCATGTTGTGGACCTTCTGCGCTCCCTTTGGGATGCCTTTGGCAGATGCAGTAAGCCTGGAACTCAGGGCTTCCTGGTTAAAAAAATCCTTGCCCTTGGCTGAGCCCTAACCCTAACCCTAGGCTGATAAATCAGCCTAGGTATAGGGATGGTGCCAAGGAAAAAGCTGTGAAAGCTGCCATGTTGTTGCACTTTTTTACTCCCCTTGGGATGCCTTTCACAGCTGCCGTGTGCCTGGAGCACAGGGCTTCCTGGTTTTAAAAGTCCTAGGCCTAGGCCTCACAGTAACCCTAGGAAGGTAAATCAGCCGGGTATTAGGGTTCTTCCTAAGGAAAAAGCTGTGAAAGCAGCCATGTTGTGGCACTTCACCGCTCCCTTTGGGATGCCTTTGGCAGATGCAGTAAGCCTGGAACTCAGGGCTTCCTGGTTAAAAAAATCCTTGCCCTTGGCTGAGCCCTAACCCTAACCCTAGGCAGATAAATCAGCCTAGGTATAGGGATGGTGCCAAGGAAAAAGCTGTGAAAGCTGCCATGTTGTTGCACTTTTGTACTCCCCTTGGGATGCCTTAAACAGCTGCCGTGTGCCTGGAGCTCAGGGCTTCCTGGTTTAAAAAACCATGTCCCTAGCTGAGACTGGAGGCATGTGATTCAGCCTAGGCTTAGCAATGGTGCCAATGAAAACGTGTGGAGGCAGCCATTTTCTGGCACTTTTGTGCTCCCCTTGGGATGCCTTTCGCAGCTGCCGTGTGCCTGGAGCTCAGAGCTTGCTGGTTTAAAAAGCTCTACACCTAGGTGTAACCCTAACCCTAACCGTAACACTGGTCATTTAAATCAGCCTGGGTTTAGGAATTATCCCAAGGGAAAAGCTGTGGAGACAGCCATGTTGTGGCACTTTTGCGCTCCCCTTGGGATGCCTTTCACAGCTGCAGTGAGCTTGGAGCACAGGGCTTCCTGGTGTAAAAAACCACAACTTTAGCCCAAACTGGAGGCTTCTAAATCAGCCTTCGTTTCGGGACGTCCCCAAGGAAAAAGCTGTGGAGGCAGGCATGTTGAGGCACTTCTGCGCTCTTCTTGGGTAGTCCTTCGCAGCTGCTGTGTTCTTGGAACTCAGGGCTTTCTGGTTAAAAGAACACTAACCCTAGGCCTAACTCAAACCTTAAGCCTAGGAAGGAAAATCAGCCTATGATTCGGGATGGTCTCATGGAAATAGCAGTGGAGGCAGCCAAGTTGTGTCACTTTTGCGCTCCCCTTGGGATGCCTTTAACAGCTGCAGTGTGCCTGGAGCACAGGGCTTCCTGGTTATAAAAGTCCTAGGCCTAAGCCTAACAGTAACCCAAGGAAGGTAAATCAGCCGGGTATTAGGGTTCTTCCTGAGGAAAAAGCTGTGAAAGCAGCCATGTTGTGGACCTTCTGCGCTCCCTTTGGGATGCCTTTGGCAGATGCAGTAAGCCTGGAACTCAGGGCTTCCTGGTTAAAAAAATCCTTGCCCTTGGCTGAGCCCTAACCCTAACCCTAGGCTGATAAATCAGCCTAGGTATAGGGATGGTGCCAAGGAAAAAGCTGTGAAAGCTGCCATGTTGTTGCACTTTTTTACTCCCCTTGGGATGCCTTTCACAGCTGCCGTGTGCCTGGAGCACAGGGCTTCCTGGTTTTAAAAGTCCTAGGCCTAGGCCTCACAGTAACCCTAGGAAGGTAAATCAGCCGGGTATTAGGGTTCTTCCTAAGGAAAAAGCTGTGAAAGCAGCCATGTTGTGGCACTTCACCGCTCCCTTTGGGATGCCTTTGGCAGATGCAGTAAGCCTGGAACTCAGGGCTTCCTGGTTAAAAAAATCCTTGCCCTTGGCTGAGCCCTAACCCTAACCCTAGGCAGATAAATCAGCCTTGGTATAGGGATGGTGCCAAGGAAAAAGCTGTGAAAGCTGCCATGTTGTTGCACTTTTGTACTCCCCTTGGGATGCCTTAAACAGCTGCCGTGTGCCTGGAGCTCAGGGCTTCCTGGTTTAAAAAACCATGTCCCTAGCTGAGACTGGAGGCATGTGATTCAGCCTAGGCTTAGCAATGGTGCCAATGAAAACGTGTGGAGGCAGCCATTTTCTGGCACTTTTGTGCTCCCCTTGGGATGCCTTTCGCAGCTGCCGTGTGCCTGGAGCTCAGAGCTTGCTGGTTTAAAAAGCTCTACACCTAGGTGTAACCCTAACCCTAACCGTAACACTGGTCATTTAAATCAGCCTGGGTTTAGGAATTATCCCAAGGGAAAAGCTGTGGAGACAGCCATGTTGTGGCACTTTTGCGCTCCCCTTGGGATGCCTTTCACAGCTGCAGTGAGCTTGGAGCACAGGGCTTCCTGGTGTAAAAAACCACAACTTTAGCCCAAACTGGAGGCTTCTAAATCAGCCTTCGTTTCGGGACGTCCCCAAGGAAAAAGCTGTGGAGGCAGGCATGTTGAGGCACTTCTGCGCTCTTCTTGGGTAGTCCTTCGCAGCTGCTGTGTTCTTGGAACTCAGGGCTTTCTGGTTAAAAGAACACTAACCCTAGGCCTAACTCAAACCTTAAGCCTAGGAAGGAAAATCAGCCTATGATTCGGGATGGTCTCATGGAAATAGCAGTGGAGGCAGCCAAGTTGTGTCACTTTTGCGCTCCCCTTGGGATGCCTTTAACAGCTGCAGTGTGCCTGGAGCACAGGGCTTCCTGGTTTTAAAAGTCCTAGGCCTAAGCCTAACAGTAACCCTAGGAAGGTAAATCAGCCGGGTATTAGGGTTCTTCCTAAGGAAAAAGCTGTGAAAGCAGCCATGTTGTGGCACTTCTGCGCTCCCCTTGGGATGCCTTTAACAGCTGCAGTGTGCCTGGAGCACAGGGCTTCCTGGTTTTAAAAGTCCTAGGCCTAGGCCTAACAGTAACCCTAGGAAGGTAAATCAGCCGGGTATTAGGGTTCTTCCTAAGGAAAAAGCTGTGAAAGCTGCCATGTTGTGGCACTTCTGCACTCCCTTTGGGATGCCTTTGGCAGATGCAGTAAGCCTGGAACTCAGGGCTTCCTGGTTAAAAAAGCCTTGCCCTTGGCTGAGCCCTAACCCTAACCCTAGGCAGATAAATCAGCCTAGGTTTAGGGATGGTGCCAAGGAAAAAGCTGTGAAAGCTGCCATGTTGTTGCACTTTTGTACTCCCCTTGGGATGCCTTTCACAGCTGCCAAGTGCCTGGAGCTCAGGGCTTCCTGGTTTAAAAAACCATGTCCCTAGCTGAGACTGGAGGCAGGTGATTCAGCCTAGGGTTAGCAATGGTGCCAATGAAAACGTGTGGAGGCAGCCATTTTCTGGCACTTTTGTGCTCGACCTTGGGATGCCTTTCGCAGCTGCCGTGTGCCTGGAGCTCAGAGCATGCTGGTTTAAAAAGCTCTACACCTAGGCGTAACCCTAACCCTAACCGTAACACTGGTCATTTAAATCAGCCTGGGTTTAGGAATTATCCCAAGGGAAAAGCTGTGGAGACAGCCATGTTGTGGCACTTTTGCGCTCCCCTTGGCATGCCTTTCACAGCTGCAGTGTGCTTGGAGCACAGGGCTTCCTGGTTTTAAACGTCCTAGGCCTAGGCCTTACAGTAACCCTAAAAAGATAAATCAGCCGGGTATTAGGGTTCTTCCTAAGGAAAAAGCTGTGAAAGCAGCCATGTTGTGGCACTTCACCGCTCCCTTTGGGATGCCTTTGGCAGATGCAGTAAGCCTGGAACTCAGGGCTTCCTGCTTAAAAAAATCCTAGCCCTAGGCTGAGCCCTAACCCTAACCCTAGGCAGATAAATCAGCCTAGGTATAGGGATGGTGCCAAGGAAAAAGCTGTGAAAGCTGCCATGTTGTTGCACTTTTGTACTCCCCTTGGGATGCCTTTCACAGCTGCCGTGTGCCTGGAGCTCAGAGCTTGCTGGTTTAAAAAGCTCTACACCTAGGCGTAACCCTAACCCTAACCGTAACACTGGTCATTTAAATCAGCCTGGGTTTAGGAATTATCCCAAGGGAAAAGCTGTGGAGACAGCCATGTTGTGGCACTTTTGCGCTCCCCTTGGGATGCCTTTCACAGCTGCAGTGTGCTTGGAGCACAGGGCTTCCTGGTGTAAAAAACCACAACTTTAGCCCAAACTGGAGGCTTCTAAATCAGCCTCCATTTCGGGACGTCCCCAAAGGAAAAGCTGTGGAGGCAGGCATGTTGAGGCACTTCTGCGCTCTTCTTGGGTAGTCCTTCGCAGCTGCTGTGTTCTTGGAACTCAGGGCTTTCTGGTTAAAAGAACACTAACCCTAGGCCTAACTCAAACCTTAAGCCTAGGAAGGAAAATCAGCCTATGATTCGGGATGGTCTCATGGAAATAGCAGTGGAGGCAGCCAAGTTGTGTCACTTTTGCGCTCCCCTTGGGATGCCTTTAACAGCTGCAGTGTGCCTGGAGCACAGGGCTTCCTGGTTTTAAAAGTCCTAGGCCTAAGCCTAACAGTAACCCTAGGAAGGTAAATCAGCCGGGTATTAGGGTTCTTCCTGAGGAAAAAGCTGTGAAAGCAGCCATGTTGTGGACCTTCTGCGCTCCCTTTGGGATGCCTTTGGCAGATGCAGTAAGCCTGGAACTCAGGGCTTCCTGGTTAAAAAAATCCTTGCCCTTGGCTGAGCCCTAACCCTAACCCTAGGCTGATAAATCAGCCTAGGTATAGGGATGGTGCCAAGGAAAAAGCTGTGAAAGCTGCCATGTTGTTGCACTTTTTTACTCCCCTTGGGATGCCTTTCACAGCTGCCGTGTGCCTGGAGCACAGGGCTTCCTGGTTTTAAAAGTCCTAGGCCTAGGCCTCACAGTAACCCTAGGAAGGTAAATCAGCCGGGTATTAGGGTTCTTCCTAAGGAAAAAGCTGTGAAAGCAGCCATGTTGTGGCACTTCACCGCTCCCTTTGGGATGCCTTTGGCAGATGCAGTAAGCCTGGAACTCAGGGCTTCCTGGTTAAAAAAATCCTTGCCCTTGGCTGAGCCCTAACCCTAACCCTAGGCAGATAAATCAGCCTAGGTATAGGGATGGTGCCAAGGAAAAAGCTGTGAAAGCTGCCATGTTGTTGCACTTTTGTACTCCCCTTGGGATGCCTTAAACAGCTGCCGTGTGCCTGGAGCTCAGGGCTTCCTGGTTTAAAAAACCATGTCCCTAGCTGAGACTGGAGGCATGTGATTCAGCCTAGGCTTAGCAATGGTGCCAATGAAAACGTGTGGAGGCAGCCATTTTCTGGCACTTTTGTGCTCCCCTTGGGATGCCTTTCGCAGCTGCCGTGTGCCTGGAGCTCAGAGCTTGCTGGTTTAAAAAGCTCTACACCTAGGTGTAACCCTAACCCTAACCGTAACACTGGTCATTTAAATCAGCCTGGGTTTAGGAATTATCCCAAGGGAAAAGCTGTGGAGACAGCCATGTTGTGGCACTTTTGCGCTCCCCTTGGGATGCCTTTCACAGCTGCAGTGAGCTTGGAGCACAGGGCTTCCTGGTGTAAAAAACCACAACTTTAGCCCAAACTGGAGGCTTCTAAATCAGCCTTCGTTTCGGGACGTCCCCAAGGAAAAAGCTGTGGAGGCAGGCATGTTGAGGCACTTCTGCGCTCTTCTTGGGTAGTCCTTCGCAGCTGCTGTGTTCTTGGAACTCAGGGCTTTCTGGTTAAAAGAACACTAACCCTAGGCCTAACTCAAACCTTAAGCCTAGGAAGGAAAATCAGCCTATGATTCGGGATGGTCTCATGGAAATAGCAGTGGAGGCAGCCAAGTTGTGTCACTTTTGCGCTCCCCTTGGGATGCCTTTAACAGCTGCAGTGTGCCTGGAGCACAGGGCTTCCTGGTTTTAAAAGTCCTAGGCCTAAGCCTAACAGTAACCGTAGGAAGGTAAATCAGCCGGGTATTAGGGTTCTTCCTGAGGAAAAAGCTGTGAAAGCAGCCATGTTGTGGACCTTCTGCGCTCCCTTTGGGATGCCTTTGGCAGATGCAGTAAGCCTGGAACTCAGGGCTTCCTGGTTAAAAAAATCCTTGCCCTTGGCTGAGCCCTAACCCTAACCCTAGGCTGATAAATCAGCCTAGGTATAGGGATGGTGCCAAGGAAAAAGCTGTGAAAGCTGCCATGTTGTTGCACTTTTTTACTCCCCTTGGGATGCCTTTCACAGCTGCCGTGTGCCTGGAGCACAGGGCTTCCTGGTTTTAAAAGTCCTAGGCCTAGGCCTCACAGTAACCCTAGGAAGGTAAATCAGCCGGGTATTAGGGTTCTTCCTAAGGAAAAAGCTGTGAAAGCAGCCATGTTGTGGCACTTCACCGCTCCCTTTGGGATGCCTTTGGCAGATGCAGTAAGCCTGGAACTCAGGGCTTCCTGGTTAAAAAAATCCTTGCCCTTGGCTGAGCCCTAACCCTAACCCTAGGCAGATAAATCAGCCTAGGTATAGGGATGGTGCCAAGGAAAAAGCTGTGAAAGCTGCCATGTTGTTGCACTTTTGTACTCCCCTTGGGATGCCTTAAACAGCTGCCGTGTGCCTGGAGCTCAGGGCTTCCTGGTTTAAAAAACCATGTCCCTAGCTGAGACTGGAGGCATGTGATTCAGCCTAGGCTTAGCAATGGTGCCAATGAAAACGTGTGGAGGCAGCCATTTTCTGGCACTTTTGTGCTCCCCTTGGGATGCCTTTCGCAGCTGCCGTGTGCCTGGAGCTCAGAGCTTGCTGGTTTAAAAAGCTCTACACCTAGGTGTAACCCTAACCCTAACCGTAACACTGGTCATTTAAATCAGCCTGGGTTTAGGAATTATCCCAAGGGAAAAGCTGTGGAGACAGCCATGTTGTGGCACTTTTGCGCTCCCCTTGGGATGCCTTTCACAGCTGCAGTGAGCTTGGAGCACAGGGCTTCCTGGTGTAAAAAACCACAACTTTAGCCCAAACTGGAGGCTTCTAAATCAGCCTTCGTTTCGGGACGTCCCCAAGGAAAAAGCTGTGGAGGCAGGCATGTTGAGGCACTTCTGCGCTCTTCTTGGGTAGTCCTTCGCAGCTGCTGTGTTCTTGGAACTCAGGGCTTTCTGGTTAAAAGAACACTAACCCTAGGCCTAACTCAAACCTTAAGCCTAGGAAGGAAAATCAGCCTATGATTCGGGATGGTCTCATGGAAATAGCAGTGGAGGCAGCCAAGTTGTGTCACTTTTGCGCTCCCCTTGGGATGCCTTTAACAGCTGCAGTGTGCCTGGAGCACAGGGCTTCCTGGTTTTAAAAGTCCTAGGCCTAAGCCTAACAGTAACCCTAGGAAGGTAAATCAGCCGGGTATTAGGGTTCTTCCTAAGGAAAAAGCTGTGAAAGCAGCCATGTTGTGGCACTTCTGCGCTCCCCTTGGGATGCCTTTAACAGCTGCAGTGTGCCTGGAGCACAGGGCTTCCTGGTTTTAAAAGTCCTAGGCCTAGGCCTAACAGTAACCCTAGGAAGGTAAATCAGCCGGGTATTAGGGTTCTTCCTAAGGAAAAAGCTGTGAAAGCTGCCATGTTGTGGCACTTCTGCACTCCCTTTGGGATGCCTTTGGCAGATGCAGTAAGCCTGGAACTCAGGGCTTCCTGGTTAAAAAAGCCTTGCCCTTGGCTGAGCCCTAACCCTAACCCTAGGCAGATAAATCAGCCTAGGTTTAGGGATGGTGCCAAGGAAAAAGCTGTGAAAGCTGCCATGTTGTTGCACTTTTGTACTCCCCTTGGGATGCCTTTCACAGCTGCCAAGTGCCTGGAGCTCAGGGCTTCCTGGTTTAAAAAACCATGTCCCTAGCTGAGACTGGAGGCAGGTGATTCAGCCTAGGGTTAGCAATGGTGCCAATGAAAACGTGTGGAGGCAGCCATTTTCTGGCACTTTTGTGCTCCCCTTGGGATGCCTTTCGCAGCTGCCGTGTGCCTGGAGCTCAGAGCATGCTGGTTTAAAAAGCTCTACACCTAGGCGTAACCCTAACCCTAACCGTAACACTGGTCATTTAAATCAGCCTGGGTTTAGGAATTATCCCAAGGGAAAAGCTGTGGAGACAGCCATGTTGTGGCACTTTTGCGCTCCCCTTGGCATGCCTTTCACAGCTGCAGTGTGCTTGGAGCACAGGGCTTCCTGGTTTTAAACGTCCTAGGCCTAGGCCTTACAGTAACCCTAAAAAGATAAATCAGCCGGGTATTAGGGTTCTTCCTAAGGAAAAAGCTGTGAAAGCAGCCATGTTGTGGCACTTCACCGCTCCCTTTGGGATGCCTTTGGCAGATGCAGTAAGCCTGGAACTCAGGGCTTCCTGCTTAAAAAAATCCTAGCCCTAGGCTGAGCCCTAACCCTAACCCTAGGCAGATAAATCAGCCTAGGTATAGGGATGGTGCCAAGGAAAAAGCTGTGAAAGCTGCCATGTTGTTGCACTTTTGTACTCCCCTTGGGATGCCTTTCACAGCTGCCGTGTGCCTGGAGCTCAGGGCTTCCTGGTTTAAAAAACCATGTCCCTAGCTGAGACTGGAGGCAGGTGATTCAGCCTAGGCTTAGCAATGGTGCCAACGAAAACGTGTGGAGGCAGCCATTTTCTGGCCCTTTTGTGCTCCCCTTGGGATGCCTTTCGCAGCTGCCGTGTGCCTGGAGCTCAGAGCTTGCTGGTTTAAAAAGCTCTACACCTAGGCCTAACCCTAACCCTAACCGTAACACTGGTCATATAAATCAGCCTGGGTTTAGGAATTATCCCAAGGGAAAAGCTGTGGAGACAGCCATGTTGTGGCACTTTTGTGCTTCCCTTGGGATGCCTTTCACAGCTGCAGTGTGCTTAGAGCACAGGGCTTCCTGGTGTAAAAAACCACAACTTTAGGCCAAACTGGAGGCTTCTAAATCAGCCTTCGTTTCGGGACGTCCTCAAAGAAAAAGCTGTGGAGGCAGGCATGTTGAGGCACTTCTGCGCTCTTCTTGGGTAGTCCTTCGCAGCTGCTGTGTTCTTGGAACTCAGGGCTTTCTGGTTAAAAGAACACTAACCCTAGGCCTAACTCAAACCTTAAGCCTAGGAAGGAAAATCAGCCTATGATTCGGGATGGTCTCATGGAAATAGCAGTGGAGGCAGCCAAGTTGTGTCACTTTTGCGCTCCCCTTGGGATGCCTTTAACAGCTGCAGTGTGCCTGGAGCACAGGGCTTCCTGGTTTTAAAAGTCCTAGGCCTAGGCCTAACAGTAACCCTAGGAAGGTAAATCAGCCGGGTATTAGGGTTCTTCCTAAGGAAAAAGCTGTGAAAGCAGCCATGTTGTGGCACTTCACCGCTCCCTTTGGGATGCCTTTGGCAGATTCAGTAAGCCTGGAACTCAGGGCTTCCTGGTTAAAAAAATCCTAGCCCTAGGCTGAGCCCTAACCCTAACCCTAGGCAGATAAATCAGCCTAGGTATAGGGATGGTGCCAAGGAAAAAGCTGTGAAAGCTGCCATGTTGTTGCACTTTTGTACTCCCTTTGGGATGCCTGTCACAGCTGCCGTGTGCCTGGAGCTCAGGGCTTCCTGGTTTAAAAAACCATGTCCCTAGCTGAGACTGGAGGCAGGTGATTCAGCCTAGGCTTAGCAATGGTGCCAATGAAAACGTGTGGAGGCAGCCATTTTCTGGCACTTTTGTGCTCCCCTTGGGATGCCTTTCGCAGCTGCCGTGTGCCTGGAGCTCAGAGCTTGCTGGTTTAAAAAGCTCTACACCTAGGTGTAACCCTAACCCTAACCGTAACACTGGTCATTTAAATCATCCTGGGTTTAGGAATTATCCCAAGGGAAAAGCTGTGGAGACAGCCATGTTGTGGCACTTTTGCGCTCCCCTTGGATGCCTTTCACAGCTGCAGTGAGCTTGGAGCACAGGGCTTCCTGGTGTAAAAAACCACAACTTTAGCCCAAACTGGAGGCTTCTAAATCAGCCTTCGTTTCGGGACGTCCCCAAGGAAAAAGCTGTGGAGGCAGGCATGTTGAGGCACTTCTGCGCTCTTCTTGGGTAGTCCTTCGCAGCTGCTGTGTTCTTGGAACTCAGGGCTTTCTGGTTAAAAGAACACTAACCCTAGGCCTAACTCAAACCTTAAGCCTAGGAAGGAAAATCAGCCTATGATTCGGGATGGTCTCATGGAAATAGCAGTGGAGGCAGCCAAGTTGTGTCACTTTTGCGCTCCCCTTGGGATGCCTTTCACAGCTGCAGTGTGCCTGGAGCACAGGGCTTCCTGGTTTTAAAAGTCCTAGGCCTAAGCCTAACAGTAACCCTAGGAAGGTAAATCAGCCGGGTATTAGGGTTCTTCCTAAGGAAAAAGCTGTGAAAGCAGCCATGTTGTGGCACTTCTGCGCTCCCCTTGGGATGCCTTTAACAGCTGCAGTGGGCCTGGAGCACAGGGCTTCCTGGTTTTAAAAGTCCTAGGCCTAGGCCTAACAGGAACCCTAGGAAGGTAAATCAGCCGGGTATTAGGGTTCTTCCTAAGGAAAAAGCTGTGAAAGCAGCCATGTTGTGGCACTTCTGCACTCCCTTTGGGATGCCTTTGGCAGATGCAGTAAGCCTGGAACTCAGGGCTTCCTGGTTAAAAAAAGCCTTGCCCTTGGCTGAGCCCTAACCCTAACCCTAGGCAGATAAATCAGCCTAGGTATAGGGATGGTGCCAAGGAAAAAGCTGTGAAAGCTGCCATGTTGTTGCACTTTTGTACTCCCCTTGGGATGCTTTAAACAGCTGCCAAGTGCCTGGAGCTCAGGGCTTCCTGGTTTAAAAAACCATGTCCCTAGCTGAGACTGGAGGCAGGTGATTCAGCCTAGGCTTAGCAATGGTGCCAATGAAAACGTGTGGAGGCAGCCATTTTCTGGCACTTTTGTGCTCCCCTTGGGATGCCTTTCGCAGCTGCCGTTTGCCTGGAGCTCAGAGCTTGCTGGTTTAAAAAGCTCTACACCTAGGCGTAACCCTAACCCTAACCATAACACTGGTCATTTAAATCAGCCTGGGTTTAGGAATTATCCCAAGGGAAAAGCTGTGGAGACAGCCATGTTGTGGCACTTTTGCGCTCCCCTTGGGATGCCTTTCACAGCTGCAGTGTGCTTGGAGCACAGGGCTTCCTGGTGTAAAAAACCACAACTTTAGCCCAAACTGGAGGCTTCTAAATCAGCCTTCGTTTCGGGACACCCCAAGGAAAAAGCTGTGGAGGCAGGCATGTTGAGGCACTTCTGCGCTCTTCTTGGGTAGTCCTTCGCAGCTGCTGTGTTCTTGGAACTCAGGGCTTTCTGGTTAAAAGAACACTAACCCTAGGCCTAACTCAAACCTTAAGCCTAGGAAGGAAAATCAGCCTATGATTCGGGATGGTCTCATGGAAATAGCAGTGGAGGCAGCCAAGTTGTGTCACTTTTGCGCTCCCCTTGGGATGCCTTTAACAGCTGCAGTGTGCCTGAAGCACAGGGCTTCCTGGTTTTAAAAGTCCTAGGCCTAGGCCTAACAGTAAGCCTAGGAAGGTAAATCAGCCGGGTATTAGGGTTCTTCCTAAGGAAAAAGCTGTGAAAGCAGCCATGTTGTGGCACTTTACCGCTCCCTTTGGGATGCCTTTGGCAGATGCAGTAAGCCAGGAACTCAGGGCTTCCTGGTTAAAAAAATACTAGCCCTAGGCTGAGCCCTAACCCTAACCCTAGGCAGATAAATCAGCCTAGGTATAGGGATGGTGCCAAGGAAAAAGCTGTGAAAGCTGCCATGTTGTTGCACTTTTGTACTCCCTTTGGGATGCCTTTCACAGCTGCCGTGTGCCTGGAGCTCAGGGCTTCCTGGTTTAAAAAACCATGTCCCTAGCTGAGACTGGAGGCAGGTGATTCAGCCTAGGGTTAGCAATGGTGCCAATGAAAACGTGTGGAGGCAGCCATTTTCTGGCACTTTTGTGCTCCCCTTGGGATGCCTTTCACAGCTGCCGTGTGCCTGGAGCTCAGAGCTTGCTGGTTTAAAAAGCTCCACACCTAGGCATAACCCTTACCCTAACCGTAGCACTGGTCATATAAATCAGCCTGGGTTTAGGAATTATCCCAAGGGAAAAGCTGTGGAGACAGCCATGTTGTGGCACTTTTGCGCTCCCCTTGGGATGCCTTTCACAGCTGCAGTGAGCTTGGAGCACAGGGCTTCCTGGTGTAAAAAACCACAACTTTAGCCCAAACTGGAGGCTTCTAAATCAGCCTTCGTTTCGGGACGTCCCCAAGGAAAAAGCTGTGGAGGCAGGCATGTTGAGGCACTTCTGCGCTCTTCTTGGGTAGTCCTTCGCAGCTGCTGTGCTCTTGGAACTCAGGGCTTTCTGGTTAAAAGAACACTAACCCTAGGCCTAACTCAAACCTTAAGCCTAGGAAGGAAAATCAGCCTATGATTCGGGATGGTCTCATGGAAATAGCAGTGGAGGCAGCCAAGTTGTGTCACTTTTGCGCTCCCCTTGGGATGCCTTTAACAGCTGCAGTGTGCCTGGAGCAAAGGGCTTCCTGGTTTTAAAAGTCCTAGGCCTAACCCTAACAGTAACCCTAGGAAGGTAAATCAGCCAGGTAATAGGGCTCTTCCTAAGGAAAAAGCTGTGAAAGCAGACAAGTTGTGGCACTTCACCGCTCCCTTTGGGATGCCTTTGGCAGATGCAGTAAGCCAGGAACTCAGGGCTTCCTGGTTAAAAAAATCCTAGCCCTAGGCTGAGCCCTAACCCTAACCCTAGGCAGATAAATCAGCCTAGGTATAGGGATGGTGCCAAGGAAAAAGCTGTGAAAGCTGCCATGTTGTTGCACTTTTGTACTCCCCTTGGGATGCCTGTCACAGCTGCCGTGTGCCTGGAGCTCAGGGCTTCCTGGTTTAAAAAACCATGTCCCTAGCTGAGACTGGAGGCAGGTGATTCAGCCTAGGCTTAGCAATGGTGCCAATGAAAACGTGTGGAGGCAGCCATTTTCTGGCACTTTTGTGCTCCCCTTGGGATGCCTTTCACAGCTGCCGTGTGCCTGGAGCTCAGAGCTTGCTGGTTTAAAAAGCTCCACACCTAGGCATAACCCTTACCCTAACCGTAACACTGGTCATATAAATCAGCCTGGGTTTAGGAATTATCCCAAGGGAAAAGCTGTGGAGACAGCCATGTTGTGGCACTTTTGCGCTCCCCTTGGGATGCCTTTCACAGCTGCAGTGAGCTTGGAGCACAGGGCTTCCTGGTGTAAAAAACCACAACTTTAGCCCAAACTGGAGGCTTCTAAATCAGCCTTCGTTTCGTGATATCCCCAAGGAAAAAGCTGTGGAGGCAGGCATGTTGAGGCACTTCTGCGCTCTTCTTGGGTAGTCCTTCGCAGCTGCTGTGCTCTTGGAACTCAGGGCTTTCTGGTTAAAAGAACACTAACCCTAGGCCTAACTCAAACCTTAAGCCTAGGAAGGAAAATCAGCCTATGATTCGGGATGGTCTCATGGAAATAGCAGTGGAGGCAGCCAAGTTGTGTCACTTTTGCGCTCCCCTTGGGATGCCTTTAACAGCTGCAGTGTGCCTGGAGCACAGGGCTTCCTGGTTTTAAAAGTCCTAGGCCTAAGCCTAACAGTAACCCTAGGAAGGTAAATCAGCCGGGTAATAGGGCTCTTCCTAAGGAAAAAGCTGTGAAAGCAGCCAAGTTGTGGCACTTCTGCGCTCCCCTTGGGATGCCTTTAACAGCTGCAGTGTGCCTGGAGCACAGGGCTTCCTGGTTTTAAAAGTCCTAGGCCTAGGCCTAACAGTAACCCTAGGAAGGTAAATCAGCCGGGTGTTAGGGTTCTTCCTAAGGAAAAAGCTGTGAAAGCAGCCATGTTGTGGCACTTCTGCACTCCCTTTGGGATGCCTTTGGCAGATGCAGTAAGCCTGGAACTCAGGGCTTCCTGGTTAAAAAAATCCTTGCCCTTGGCTGAGCCCTAACCCTAACCCTAGGCAGATAAATCAGCCTAGGTATAGGGATGGTGCCAAGGAAAAAGCTGTGAAAGCTGCCATGTTGTTGCACTTTTGTACTCCCCTTGGGATGCCTTTCACAGCTGCCGTGTGCCTGGAGCTCAGGGCTTCCTGGTTTAAAAAACCATGTCCCTAGCTGAGACTGGAGGCAGGTGATACAGCCTAGGCTTAGCAATGGTGCCAATGAAAACGTGTGGAGGCAGCCATTTTCTGGCACTTTTGTGCTCCCCTTGGGATGCCTTTCGCAGCTGCCGTGTGCCTGGAGCTCAGAGCTTGCTGGTTTAAAAAGCTCTACACCTAGGCGTAACCCTAACCCTAACCGTAACACTGGTCATTTAAATCAGCCTGGGTTTAGGAATTATCCCAAGGGAAAAGCTGTGGAGACAGCCATGTTGTGGCACTTTTGCGCTCCCCTTGGGATGCCTTTCACAGCTGCAGTGTGCCTGGAGCACAGGGCTTCCTGGTTTAAATGTCCTAGGCCTAAGCCTAACAGTAACCCTAGGAAGGTAAATCAGCCGGGTATTAGGGTTCTTCCTAAGGAAAAAGCTGTGAAAGCAGCCATGTTGTGGACCTTCTGGGCTCCCTTTGGGATGCCTTTGGCAGATGCAGTAAGCCTGGAACTCAGGGCTTCCTGGTTAAAAAAAGCCTTGCCCTTGGCTGAGCCCTAACCCTAACCCTAGGCAGATAAATCAGCCTAGGTATAGGGATGGTGCCAAGGAAAAAGCTGTGAAAGCTGCCATGTTGTTGCACTTTTGTACTCCCCTTGTGATGCCTTTCACAGCTGCCAAGTGCCTGGAGCTCAGGGCTTCCTGGTTTAAAAAACCATGTCCCTAGCTGAGACTGGAGGCCGGTAATTCAGCCTAGGCTTAGCAATGGTGCCAATGAAAACGTGTGGAGGCAGCCATTTTCTGGCACTTTTACGCTCCCCTTGGGATGCCTTTTACAGCTGCAGTGTGCTTAGAGCAAAGGGCTTGCTGGTTTAAAAAGCTCTACACCTAGGCGTAACCCTAACCCTAACCGTAACACTGGTCATTTAAATCAGCCTGGGTTTAGGAATTATCCCAAGGGAAAAGCTGTGGAGACAGCCATGTTGTGGCACTTTTACGCTCCCCTTGGGATGCCTTTCACAGCTGCAGTGTGCTTAGAGCACAGGGCTTCCTGGTTAAAAAACCACAACTTTAGCCCAAACTGGAGGCTTCTAAATCAGCCTTCGTTTCGGGATATCCCCAAGGAAAAAGCTGTGGAGGAAGGCACGTTGAGGCACTTCGGCGCTCTTCTTGGGTAGTCCTTCGCAGCTGCTGTGTTCTTGGAACTCAGGGCTTTCTGGTTAAAAGAACACTAACCCTAGGCCTAACTCAAACCTTAAGCCTAGGAAGGAAAATCAGCCTATGATTCGGGATGGTCTCATGGAAATAGCAGTGGAGGCAGCCAAGTTGTGTCACTTTTGCGCTCCCCTTGGGATGCCTTTAACAGCTGCAGTGTGCCTGGAGCACAGGGCTTCCTGGTTTTAAAAGTCCTAGGCCTAAGCCTAACAGTAACCCTAGGAAGATAAATCAGCCGGGTATTAGGGTTCTTCCTAAGGAAAAAGCTGTGAAAGCAGCCATGTTGTGGCACTTCTGCGCTCCCTTTGGGATGCCTTTGGCATATGCAGTAAGCCTGGAACTCAGGGCTTCCTGGTTAAAAAAATCCTTGCCCTTGGCTGAGCCCTAACCCTAACCCTAGGCACTTAAATCAGCATAGGTATAGGGATGGTGCCAAGGAAAAAGCTGTGAAAGCTGCCATGTTGTTGCACTTTTTTACTCCCCTTGGGATGCCTTTCACAGCTGCCGTGTGCCTGGAGCTCAGGGCTTCCTGGTTTAAAAAACCATGTCCCTAGCTGAGACTGGAGGCAGGTAATTCAGCCTAGGCTTAGCAATGGTGCCAATGAAAACGTGTGGAGGCAGCCATTTTCTGGCACTTTTGTGCTCCCCTTGGGATGCCTTTCGCAGCTGCCGTGTGCCTGGAGCTCAGAGCTTGCTGGTTTAAAAAGCTCTACACCTAGGCGTAACCCTAACCCTAACCGTAACACTGGTCATTTAAATCAGCCTGGGTTTAGGAATTATCCCAAGGGAAAAGCTGTGGAGACAGCCATGTTGTGGCACTTTTGCGCTCCCCTTGGGATGCCTTTCACAGCTGCAGTGAGCTTGGAGCACAGGGCTTCCTGGTGTAAAAAACCACAACTTTAGCCCAAACTGGAGGTTTCGAATTCAGCCTTCGTTTCGGGACGTCCCCAAGGAAAAAGCTGTGGAGGCAGGCATGTTGAGGCACTTCTGCGCTCTTCTTGGGTAGTCCTTCGCAGCTGCTGTGTTCTTGGAACTCAGGGCTTTCTGGTTAAAAGAACACTAACCCTAGGCCTAACTCAAACCTTAAGCCTAGGAAGGAAAATCAGCCTATGATTCGGGATGGTCTCATGGAAATAGCAGTGGAGGCAGCCAAGTTGTGTCACTTTTGCGCTCCCCTTGGGATGCCTTTAACAGCTGCAGTGTGCCTGGAGCACAGGGCTTCCTGGTTTAAAAGTCCTAGGCCTAAGCCTAACAGTAACCCTAGGAAGGTAAATCAGCCGGGTATTAGGGTTCTTCCTAAGGAAAAAGCTGTGAAAGCAGCCATGTTGTGGCACTTCTGCGCTCCCTTTGGGATGCCTTTGGCAGATGCAGTAAGCCTGGAACTCAGGGCTTCCTGGTTAAAAAAATCCTTGCCCTTGGCTGAGCCCTAACCCTAACCCTAGGCAGATAAATCAGCCTAGGTTTAGGGATGGTGCCAAGGAAAAAGCTGTGAAAGCTGCCATGTTGTTGCACTTTTGTACTCCCCTTGGGATGCCTTTCACAGCTGCCGTGTGCCTGGAGCTCAGGGCTTCCTGCTTTAAAAAACAATGTCCCTAGCTGAGACTGGAGGCAGGTGATTCAGCCTAGGCTTAGCAATGGTGCCAATGAAAACGTGTGGAGGCAGCCATTTTCTGGCACTTTTGTGCTCCCCTTGGGATGCCTTTCGCAGCTGCCGTGTGCCTGGAGCTCAGAGCTTGCTGCTTCCAAAAGCTCTACACCTAGGCGTAACCCTAACCCTAACCGTAACACTGGTCATTTAAATCAGCCTGGGTTTAGGAATTATCCCAAGGGAAAAGCTGTGGAGACAGCCATGTTGTGGCACTTTTGCGCTCCCCTTGGGATGCCTTTCACAGCTGCAGTGAGCTTGGAGCACAGGGCTTCCTGGTGTAAAAAACCACAACTTTAGCCCAAACTGGAGGCTTCTAAATCAGCCTTCGTTTCGGGACGTCCTCAAAGAAAAAGCTGTAAAGGCAGGCATGTTGAGGCACTTCTGCGCTCTTCTTGGGTAGTCCTTCGCAGCTGCTGTGCTCTTGGAACTCAGGGCTTTCTGGTTAAAAGAACACTAACCCTAGGCCTAACTCAAACCTTAAGCCTAGGAAGGAAAATCAGACTATGATTCGGGATGGTCTCATGGAAATAGCAGTGGAGGCAGCCAAGTTGTGTCACTTTTGCGCTCCCCTTGGGATGCCTTTAACAGCTGCAGTGTGCCTGGAGCACAGGGCTTCCTGGTTTTAAAAGTCCTAGGCCTAAGCCTAACAGTAACCCTAGGAAGGTAAATCAGCCGGGTAATAGGGCTCTTCCTAAGGAAAAAGCTGTGAAAGCAGCCAAGTTGTGGCACTTCTGCGCTCCCCTTGGGATGCCTTTAACAGCTGCAGTGTGCCTGGAGCACAGGGCTTCCTGGTTTTTAAAGTCCTAGGCCTAGGCCTAACAGTAACCCTAGGAAGGTAAATCAGCCGGGTGTTAGGGTTCTTCCTAAGGAAAAAGCTGTGAAAGCAGCCATGTTGTGGCACTTCTGCACTCCCTTTGGGATGCCTTTGGCAGATGCAGTAAGCCTGGAACTCAGGGCTTCCTGGTTAAAAAAATCCTTGCCCTTGGCTGAGCCCTAACCCTAACCCTAGGCAGATAAATCAGCCTAGGTATAGGGATGGTGCCAAGGAAAAAGCTGTGAAAGCTGCCATGTTGTTGCACTTTTGTACTCCCCTTGGGATGCCTTTCACAGCTGCCGTGTGCCTGGAGCTCAGGGCTTCCTGGTTTAAAAAACCATGTCCCTAGCTGAGACTGGAGGCAGGTGATACAGCCTAGGCTTAGCAATGGTGCCAATGAAAACGTGTGGAGGCAGCCATTTTCTGGCACTTTTGTGCTCCCCTTGGGATGCCTTTCGCAGCTGCCGTGTGCCTGGAGCTCAGAGCTTGCTGGTTTAAAAAGCTCTACACCTAGGCGTAACCCTAACCCTAAACGTAACACTGGTCATTTAAATCAGCCTGGGTTTAGGAATTATCCCAAGGGAAAAGCTGTGGAGACAGCCATGTTGTGGCACTTTGGCGCTCCCCTTGGGATGCCTTTCACAGCTGCAGTGTGCTTGGAGCACAGGGCTTCCTGGTGCAAAAAACCACAACTTTAGCCCAAACTGGAGGCTTCTAAATCAGCCTTCGTTTCGGGACGTCCCCAAGGAAAAAGCTGTGGAGGCAGTCATGTTGAGGCACTTCTGCGCTCTTCTTGGGTAGTCCTTCGCAGCTGCTGTGTTCTTGGAACTCAGGGCTTTCTGGTTAAAAGAACACTAACCCTAGGCCTAACTCAAACCTTAAGCCTAGGAAGGAAAATCAGCCTATGATTCGGGATGGTCTCATGGAAATAGCAGTGGAGGCAGCCAAGTTGTGTCACTTTTGCGCTCCCCTTGGGATGCCTTTCACAGCTGCAGTGTGCCTGGAGCACAGGGCTTCCTGGTTTTAAAAGTCCTAGGCCTAAGCCTAACAGTAACCCTAGGAAGGTAAATCAGCCGGGTATTAGGGTTCTTCCTAAGGAAAAAGCTGTGAAAGCAGCCATGTTGTGGCACTTCTGCGCTCCCTTTGGGATGCCTTTGGCAGATGCAGTAAGCCTGGAACTCAGGGCTTCCTGCTTAAAAAAAGCCTTGCCCTTGGCTGAGCCCTAACCCTAACCCTAGGCAGATAAATCAGCCTAGGTATAGGGATGGTGCCAAGGAAAAAGCTGTGAAAGCTGCCATGTTGTTGCACTTTTGTACTCCCCTTGTGATGCCTTTCACAGCTGCCAAGTGCCTGGAGCTCAGGGCTTCCTGGTTTAAAAAACCATGTCCCTAGCTGAGACTGGAGGCAGGTAATTCAGCCTAGGCTTAGCAATGGTGCCAATGAAAACGTGTGGAGGCAGCCATTTTCTGGCACTTTTACGCTCCCCTTGGGATGCCTTTCACAGCTGCAGTGTGCTTAGAGCAAAGGGCTTGCTGGTTTAAAAAGCTCTACACCTAGGCGTAACCCTAACCCTAACCGTAACACTGGTCATTTAAATCAGCCTGGGTTTAGGAATTATCCCAAGGGAAAAGCTGTGGAGACAGCCATGTTGTGGCACTTTTACGCTCCCCTTGGGATGCCTTTCACAGCTGCAGTGTGCTTAGAGCACAGGGCTTCCTGGTTTAAAAAACCACAACTTTAGCCCAAACTGGAGGCTTCTAAATCAGCCTTCGTTTCGGGATATCCCCAAGGAAAAAGCTGTGGAGGAAGGCACGTTGAGGCACTTCGGCGCTCTTCTTGGGTAGTCCTTCGCAGCTGCTGTGTTCTTGGAACTCAGGGCTTTCTGGTTAAAAGAACACTAACCCTAGGCCTAACTCAAACCTTAAGCCTAGGAAGGAAAATCAGCCTATGATTCGGGATGGTCTCATGGAAATAGCAGTGGAGGCAGCCAAGTTGTGTCACTTTTGCGCTCCCCTTGGGATGCCTTTAACAGCTGCAGTGTGCCTGGAGCACAGGGCTTCCTGGTTTTAAAAGTCCTAGGCCTAAGCCTAACAGTAACCCTAGGAAGGTAAATCAGCCGGGTATTAGGGTTCTTCCTAAGGAAAAAGCTGTGAAAGCAGCCATGTTGTGGCACTTCTGCGCTCCCTTTGGGATGCCTTTGGCAGATGCAGTAAGCCTGGAACTCAGGGCTTCCTGGTTAAAAAAATCCTTGCCCTTGGCTGAGCCCTAACCCTAACCCTAGGCACTTAAATCAGCATAGGTATAGGGATGGTGCCAAGGAAAAAGCTGTGAAAGCTGCCATGTTGTTGCACTTTTTTACTCCCCTTGGGATGCCTTTCACAGCTTCCGTGTGCCTGGAGCTCAGGGCTTCCTGGTTTAAAAAACCATGTCCCTAGCTGAGACTGGAGGCAGGTAATTCAGCCTAGGCTTAGCAATGGTGCCAATGAAAACGTGTGGAGGCAGCCATTTTCTGGCACTTTTGTGCTCCCCTTGGGATGCCTTTCGCAGCTGCCGTGTGCCTGGAGCTCAGAGCTTGCTGGTTTAAAAAGCTCTACACCTAGGCGTAACCCTAACCCTAACCGTAACACTGGTCATTTAAATCAGCCTGGGTTTAGGAATTATCCCAAGGGAAAAGCTGTGGAGACAGCCATGTTGTGGCACTTTTGCGCTCCCCTTGGGATGCCTTTCACAGCTGCAGTGAGCTTGGAGCACAGGGCTTCCTGGTGTAAAAAACCACAACTTTAGCCCAAACTGGAGGCTTCTAAATCAGCCTTCGTTTCGGGACGTCCCCAAGGAAAAAGCTGTGGAGGCAGGCATGTTGAGGCACTTCTGCGCTCTTCTTGGGTAGTCCTTCGCAGCTGCTGTGTTCTTGGAACTCAGGGCTTTCTGGTTAAAAGAACACTAACCCTAGGCCTAACTCAAACCTTAAGCCTAGGAAGGAAAATCAGCCTATGATTCGGGATGGTCTCATGGAAATAGCAGTGGAGGCAGCCAAGTTGTGTCACTTTTGCGCTCCCCTTGGGATGCCTTTAACAGCTGCAGTGTGCCTGGAGCACAGGGCTTCCTGGTTTAAAAGTCCTAGGCCTAAGCCTAACAGTAACCCTAGGAAGGTAAATCAGCCGGGTATTAGGGTTCTTCCTAAGGAAAAAGCTGTGAAAGCAGCCATGTTGTGGCACTTCTGCGCTCCCTTTGGGATGCCTTTGGCAGATGCAGTAAGCCTGGAACTCAGGGCTTCCTGGTTAAAAAAATCCTTGCCCTTGGCTGAGCCCTAACCCTAACCCTAGGCAGATAAATCAGCATAGGTATAGGGATGGTGCCAAGGAAAAAGCTGTGAAAGCTGCCATGTTGTTGCACTTTTGTACTCCCCTTGGGATGCCTTTCACAGCTGCCGTGTGCCTGGAGCTCAGGGCTTCCTGCTTTAAAAAACAATGTCCCTAGCTGAGACTGGAGGCAGGTAATTCAGCCTAGGCTTAGCAATGGTGCCAATGAAAACGTGTGGAGGCAGCCATTTTCTGGCACTTTTGTGCTCCCCTTGGGATGCCTTTCGCAGCTGCCGTGTGCCTGGAGCTCAGAGCTTGCTGCTTCCAAAAGCTCTACACCTAGGCGTAACCCTAACCCTAACCGTAACACTGGTCATTTAAATCAGCCTGGGTTTAGGAATTATCCCAAGGGAAAAGCTGTGGAGACAGCCATGTTGTGGCACTTTTGCGCTCCCCTTGGGATGCCTTTCACAGCTGCAGTGAGCTTGGAGCACAGGGCTTCCTGGTGTAAAAAACCACAACTTTAGCCCAAACTGGAGGCTTCTAAATCAGCCTTCGTTTCGGGACGTCCTCAAAGAAAAAGCTGTAAAGGCAGGCATGTTGAGGCACTTCTGCGCTCTTCTTGGGTAGTCCTTCGCAGCTGCTGTGTTCTTGGAACTCAGGGCTTTCTGGTTAAAAGAACACTAACCCTAGGCCTAACTCAAACCTTAAGCCTAGGAAGGAAAATCAGCCTATGATTCGGGATGGTCTCATGGAAATAGCAGTGGAGGCAGCCAAGTTGTGTCACTTTTGCGCTCCCCTTGGGATGCCTTTAACAGCTGCAGTGTGCCTGGAGCACAGGGCTTCCTGGTTTTAAAAGTCCTAGGCCTAAGCCTAACAGTAACCCTAGGAAGGTAAATCAGCCGGGTATTAGGGTTCTTCCTAAGGAAAAAGCTGTGACAGCAGCCATGTTGTGGACCTTCTGCGCTCCCTTTGGGATGCCTTTGGCAGATGCAGTAAGCCTGGAACACAGGGCTTCCTGGTTAAAAAAATCCTTGCCCTTGGCTGAGCCCTAACCCTAACCCTAGGCAGATAAATCAGCCTAGGTATAGGGATGGTGCCAAGGAAAAAGCTGTGAAAGCTGCCATGTTGTTGCACTTTTGTACTCCCTTTGGGATGCCTGTCACAGCTGCCGTGTGCCTGGAGCTCAGGGCTTCCTGGTTTAAAAAACCATGTCCCTAGCTGAGACTGGAGGCAGGTGATTCAGCCTAGGCTTAGCAATGGTGCCAATGAAAACGTGTGGAGGCAGCCATTTTCTGGCACTTTTGTGCTCCCCTTGGGATGCCTTTCACAGCTGCCGTGTGCCTGGAGCTCAGAGCTTGCTGGTTTAAAAAGCTCCACACCTAGGCATAACCCTTACCCTAACCGTAACACTGGTCATATAAATCAGCCTGGGTTTAGGAATTATCCCAAGGGAAAAGCTGTGGAGACAGCCATGTTGTGGCACTTTTGCGCTCCCCTTGGGATGCCTTTCACAGCTGCAGTGAGCTTAGAGCACAGGGCTTCCTGGTGTAAAAAACCACAACTTTAGCCCAAACTGGAGGCTTCTAAATCAGCCTTCGTTTCGTGATATCCCCAAGGAAAAAGCTGTGGAGGCAGGCATGTTGAGGCACTTCTGCGCTCTTCTTGGGTAGTCCTTCGCAGCTGCTGTGCTCTTGGAACTCAGGGCTTTCTGGTTAAAAGAACACTAACCCTAGGCCTAACTCAAACCTTAAGCCTAGGAAGGAAAATCAGCCTATGATTCGGGATGGTCTCATGGAAATAGCAGTGGAGGCAGCCAAGTTGTGTCACTTTTGCGCTCCCCTTGGGATGCCTTTAACAGCTGCAGTGTGCCTGGAGCACAGGGCTTCCTGGTTTTAAAAGTCCTAGGCCTAAGCCTAACAGTAACCCTAGGAAGGTAAATCAGCCGGGTAATAGGGCTCTTCCTAAGGAAAAAGCTGTGAAAGCAGCCAAGTTGTGGCACTTCTGCGCTCCCCTTGGGATGCCTTTAACAGCTGCAGTGTGCCTGGAGCACAGGGCTTCCTGGTTTTAAAAGTCCTAGGCCTAGGCCTAACAGTAACCCTAGGAAGGTAAATCAGCCGGGTGTTAGGGTTCTTCCTAAGGAAAAAGCTGTGAAAGCAGCCATGTTGTGGCACTTCTGCACTCCCTTTGGGATGCCTTTGGCAGATGCAGTAAGCCTGGAACTCAGGGCTTCCTGGTTAAAAAAATCCTTGCCCTTGGCTGAGCCCTAACCCTAACCCTAGGCAGATAAATCAGCCTAGGTATAGGGATGGTGCCAAGGAAAAAGCTGTGAAAGCTGCCATGTTGTTGCACTTTTGTACTCCCCTTGGGATGCCTTAAACAGCTGCCGTGTGCCTGGAGCTCAGGGCTTCCTGGTTTAAAAAACCATGTCCCTAGCTGAGACTGGAGGCAGGTGATACAGCCTAGGCTTAGCAATGGTGCCAATGAAAACGTGTGGAGGCAGCCATTTTCTGGCACTTTTGTGCTCCCCTTGGGATGCCTTTCGCAGCTGCCGTGTGCCTGGAGCTCAGAGCTTGCTGGTTTAAAAAGCTCTACACCTAGGCGTAACCCTAACCCTAAACGTAACACTGGTCATTTAAATCAGCCTGGGTTTAGGAATTATCCCAAGGGAAAAGCTGTGGAGACAGCCATGTTGTGGCACTTTGGCGCTCCCCTTGGGATGCCTTTCACAGCTGCAGTGTGCTTGGAGCACAGGGCTTCCTGGTGCAAAAAACCACAACTTTAGCCCAAACTGGAGGCTTCTAAATCAGCCTTCGTTTCGGGACGTCCCCAAGGAAAAAGCTGTGGAGGCAGTCATGTTGAGGCACTTCTGCGCTCTTCTTGGGTAGTCCTTCGCAGCTGCTGTGTTCTTGGAACTCAGGGCTTTCTGGTTAAAAGAACACTAACCCTAGGCCTAACTCAAACCTTAAGCCTAGGAAGGAAAATCAGCCTATGATTCGGGATGGTCTCATGGAAATAGCAGTGGAGGCAGCCAAGTTGTGTCACTTTTGCGCTCCCCTTGGGATGCCTTTCACAGCTGCAGTGTGCCTGGAGCACAGGGCTTCCTGGTTTTAAAAGTCCTAGGCCTAAGCCTAACAGTAACCCTAGGAAGGTAAATCAGCCGGGTATTAGGGTTCTTCCTAAGGAAAAAGCTGTGAAAGCAGCCATGTTGTGGCACTTCTGCGCTCCCTTTGGGATGCCTTTGGCAGATGCAGTAAGCCTGGAACTCAGGGCTTCCTGCTTAAAAAAATCCTTGCCCTTGGCTGAGCCCTAACCCTAACCCTAGGCAGATAAATCAGCCTAGGTATAGGGATGGTGCCAAGGAAAAAGCTGTGAAAGCTGCCATGTTGTTGCACTTTTGTACTCCCCTTGGGATGCCTTTCACAGCTGCCAAGTGCCTGGAGCTCAGGGCTTCCTGGTTTAAAAAACCATGTCCCTAGCTGAGACTGGAGGCCGGTAATTCAGCCTAGGCTTAGCAATGGTGCCAATGAAAACGTGTGGAGGCAGCCATTTTCTGGCACTTTTGTGCTCCCCTTGGGATGCCTTTCGCAGCTGCCGTGTGCCTGGAGCTCAGAGCTTGCTGGTTTAAAAAGCTCTACACCTAGGCGTAACCCTAACCCTAACCGTAACACTGGTCATTTAAATCAGCCTAGGTTTAGGAATAATCCCAAGGGAAAAGCTGTGGAGACAGCCATGTTGTGGCACTTTTGCGCTCCCCTTGGGATGCCTTTCACAGCTGCAGTGTGCCTGGAGCACAGGGCTTCCTGCTGTAAAAAACCACAGCTTTAGCCCAAACTGGAGGCTTCTAAATCAGCCTTCGTTTCGGGACGTCCCCAAGGAAAAAGCTGTGGAGGCAGGCATGTTGAGGCACTTCTGCGCTCTTCTTGGGTAGTCCTTCGCAGCTGCTGTGTTCTTGGAACTCAGGGCTTTCTGGTTAAAAGAACACTAACCCTAGGCCTAACTCAAACCTTAAGCCTAGGAAGGAAAATCAGACTATGATTCGGGATGGTCTCATGGAAATAGCAGTGGAGGCAGCCAAGTTGTGTCACTTTTGCGCTCCCCTTGGGATGCCTTTCACAGCTGCAGTGTGCCTGGAGCACAGGGCTTCCTGGTTTTAAAAGTCCTAGGCCTAAGCCTAACAGTAACCCTAGGAAGGTAAATCAGCCGGGTATTAGGGTTCTTCCTAAGGAAAAAGCTGTGAAAGCAGCCATGTTGTGGCACTTCTGCGCTCCCTTTGGGATGCCTTTGGCAGATGCAGTAAGCCTGGAACTCAGGGCTTCCTGGTTGAAAAAATGCTAGCCCTAGGCTGAGCCCTAACCCTAACCCTAGGCAGATAAATCAGCCTAGGTATAGGGATGGTGCCAAGGAAAAAGCTGTGAAAGCTGCCATGTTGTTGCACTTTTGTACTCCCCTTGGGATGCCTTTCACAGCTGCCAAGTGCCTGGAGCTCAGGGCTTCCTGGTTTAAAAAACCATGTCCCTAGCTGAGACTGGAGGCCGGTAATTCAGCTTAGGCTTAGCAATGGTGCCAATGAAAACGTGTGGAGGCAGCCATTTTCTGGCACTTTTGTGCTCCCCTTGGGATGCCTTTCGCAGCTGCCGTGTGCCTGGAGCTCAGAGCTTGCTGGTTTAAAAAGCTCTACACCTAGGCGTAACCCTAAACCTAACCGTAACACTGGTCATTTAAATCAGCCTAGGTTTAGGAATAATCCCAAGGGAAAAGCTGTGGAGACAGCCATGTTGTGGCACTTTTGCGCTCCCCTTGGGATGCCTTTCACAGCTGCAGTGTGCTTAGAGCACAGGGCTTCCTGGTGTAAAAAACCACAACTTTAGCCCAAACTGGAGGCTTCTAAATCAGCCTTCGTTTCGGGACGTCCCCAAGGAAAAAGCTGTGGAGGCAGGCATGTTGAGGCACTTCTGCGCTCTTCTTGGGTAGTCCTTCGCAGCTGCTGTGTTCTTGGAACTCAGGGCTTTCTGGTTAAAAGAACACTAACCCTAGGCCTAACTCAAACCTTAAGCCTAGGAAGGAAAATCAGACTATGATTTGGGATGGTCTCATGGAAATAGCAGTGGAGGCAGCCAAGTTGTGTCACTTTTGCGCTCCCCTTGGGATGCCTTTCACAGCTGCAGTGTGCCTGGAGCACAGGGCTTCCTGGTTTTAAAAGTCCTAGGCCTAAGCCTAACAGTAACCCTAGGAAGGTAAATCAGCCGGGTATTAGGGTTCTTCCTAAGGAAAAAGCTGTGAAAGCAGCCATGTTGTGGCACTTCTGCGCTCCCTTTGGGATGCCTTTGGCAGATGCAGTAAGCCTGGAACTCAGGGCTTCCTGGTTGAAAAAATGCTAGCCCTAGGCTGAGCCCTAACCCTAACCCTAGGCAGATAAATCAGCCTAGGTATAGGGATGGTGCCAAGGAAAAAGCTGTGAAAGCTGCCATGTTGTTGCACTTTTGTACTCCCCTTGGGATGCCTTTCACAGCTGCCGTGTGCCTGGAGCTTAGGGCTTCCTGGTTTATAAAACCATGTCCCTAGCTGAGACTGGAGGCAGTTGATTCAGTCTAGGCTTAGCAATGGTGCCAATGAAAACGTGTGGAGGCAGCCATTTTCTGGCACTTTTGTGCTCCCCTTGGGATGCCTTTCGCAGCTGCCGTGTGCCTGGAGCTCAGAGCTTGCTGGTTTAAAAATCTCTACACCTAGGCGTAACCCTAACCCTAACCCTAACCGTAACACTGGTCATTTAAATCAGCCTGGGTTTAGGAATTATCCCAAGGGAAAAGCTGTGGAGACAGCCATGTTGTGGCACTTTTGCGCTCCCCTTGGGATGCCTTTCACAGTTGCAGTGTGCTTGGAGCACAGGGCTTCCTGGTGTAAAAAACCACAACTTTAGCCCAAACTGGAGGCTTCTAAATCAGCCTTCGTTTCGGGACGTCCCCAAGGAAAAAGCTGTGGAGGCAGGCATGTTGTGGCACTTCTGCGCTCTTCTTGGGCAGTCCTTCGCAGCTGCTGTGTTCTTGGAACTCAGGGCTTTCTGGTTAAAAGAACACTAACCCTAGGCCTAACTCAAACCTTAAGCCTAGGAAGGAAAATCAGCCTATGATTCGGGATGGTCTCATGGAAATAGCAGTGGAGGCAGCCAAGTTGTGTCACTTTTGCGCTCCCCTTGGGATGCCTTTCACAGCTGCAGTGTGCCTGGAGCACAGGGCTTCCTGGTTTTAAAAGTCCTAGGCCTAAGCCTAACAGTAACCCTAGGAAGATAAATCAGCCGGGTATTAGGGTTCTTCCTAAGGAAAAAGCTGTGAAAGCAGCCATGTTGTGGCACTTCTGCGCTCCCTTTGGGATGCCTTTGGCAGATGCAGTAAGCCTGGAACTCAGGGCTTCCTGGTTAAAAAAATCCTAGCCCTAGGCTGAGCCCTAACCCTAACCCTAGGCAGATAAATCAGCCTAGGTATAGGGATGGAGCCAAGGAAAAAGCTGTGAAAGCTGCCATGTTGTTGCACTTTTGTACTCCCCTTGGGATGCCTTTCACAGCTGCCGTGTGCCTGGAGCTCAGGGCTTCCTGGTTTAAAAAACCATGTCCCTAGCTGAGACTGGAGGCAGGTGATTCAGCCTAGGCTTAGCAATGGTGCCAATAAAAACGTGTGGAGGCAGCCATTTTCTGGCACTTTTGTGCTCCCCTTGGGATGCCTTTCGCAGCTGCCGTGTGCCTGGAGCTCAGAGCTTGCTGGTTTAAAAAGCTCTACACCTAGGCGTAACCCTAACCCTAACCGTAACACTGGTCATTTAAATCAGCCTGGGTTTAGGAATTATCCCAAGGGAAAAGCTGTGGAGACAGCCATGTTGTGGCACTTTTGCGCTCCCCTTGGGATGCCTTTCACAGCTGCAGTGTGCTTGGAGCACAGGGCTTCCTGGTGTAAAAAACCACAACTTTAGCCCAAACTGGAGGCTTCTAAATCAGCCTTCGTTTCGGGACGTCCCCAAGGAAAAAGCTGTGGAGGCAGGCATGTTGTGGCACTTCTGCGCTCTTCTTGGGCAGTCCTTCGCAGCTGCTGTGTTCTTGGAACTCAGGGCTTTCTGGTTAAAAGAACACTAACCCTAGGCCTAACTCAAACCTTAAGCCTAGGAAGGAAAATCAGCCTATGATTCGGGATGGTCTCATGGAAATAGCAGTGGAGGCAGCCAAGTTGTGTCACTTTTGCGCTCCCCTTGGGATGCCTTTCACAGCTGCAGTGTGCCTGGAGCACAGGGCTTCCTGGTTTTAAAAGTCCTAGGCCTAAGCCTAACAGTAACCCTAGGAAGGTAAATCAGCCGGGTATTAGGGTTCTTCCTAAGGAAAAAGCTGTGAAAGCAGCCATGTTGTGGCACTTCTGCGCTCCCTTTGGGATGCCTTTGGCAGATGCAGTAAGCCTGGAACTCAGGGCTTCCTGCTGAAAAAAATCCTAGCCCTAGGCTGAGCCCTAACCCTAACCCTAGGCAGATAAATCAGCCTAGGTATAGGGATGGTGCCAAGGAAAAAGCTGTGAAAGCTGCCATGTTGTTGCACTTTTGTACTCCCCTTGGGATGCCTTTCACAGCTGCCGTGTGCCTGGAGCTCAGGGCTTCCTGGTTTAAAAAACCATGTCCCTAGGTGAGACTGGAGGCAGGTGATTCAGCCTAGGCTTAGCAATGGTGCCAATAAAAACGTGTGGAGGCAGCCATTTTCTGGCACTTTTGTGCTCCCCTTGGGATGCCTTTCGCAGCTGCCGTGTGCCTGGAGCTCAGAGCTTGCTGGTTTAAAAAGCTCTACACCTAGGCGTAACCCTAACCCTAACCGTAACACTGGTCATTTAAATCAGCCTGGGTTTAGGAATTATCCCAAGGGAAAAGCTGTGGAGACAGCCATGTTGTGGCACTTTTGCGCTCCCCTTGGGATGCCTTTCACAGCTGCAGTGTGCTTGGAGCACAGGGCTTCCTGGTTTAAAAAACCACAACTTTAGCCCAAACTGGAGGCTTCTAAATCAGCCTTCGTTTCGGGACGTCCCCAAGGAAAAAGCTGTGGAGGCAGGCATGTTGTGGCACTTCTGCGCTCTTCTTGGGCAGTCCTTCGCAGCTGCTGTGCTCTTGGAACTCAGGGCTTTCTGGTTAAAAGAACACTAACCCTAGGCCTAACTCAAACCTTAAGCCTAGGAAGGAAAATCAGCCTATGATTCGGGATGGTCTCATGGAAATAGCAGTGGAGGCA
Organism: Ammospiza caudacuta; assembly: GCF_027887145.1. Taxonomy (NCBI): domain Eukaryota; kingdom Metazoa; phylum Chordata; class Aves; order Passeriformes; family Passerellidae; genus Ammospiza; species Ammospiza caudacuta. Next base: position 1,071,766 of record NW_026683131.1, on the reverse strand, counting down.
GCCAAGTTGTGTCACTTTTGCGCTCCCCTTGGGATGCCTTTAACAGCTGCAGTGTGCCTGGAGCACAGGGCTTCCTGGTTTTAAAAGTCCTAGGCCTAAGCCTAACAGAAACCCTAGGAAGGTAAATCAGCCGGGTATTAGGGTTCTTCCTAAGGAAAAAGCTGTGAAAGCAGCCATGTTGTGGACCTTCTGCGCTCCCTTTGGGATGCCTTTGGCAGATGCTGTAAGCCTGGAACTCAGGGCTTCCTGCTTAAAAAAATCCTAGCCCTAGGCTGAGCCCTAACCCTAACCCTAGGCAGATAAATCAGCCTGGGTATAGGGATGGTGCCAAGGAAAAAGCTGTGAAAGCTGCCATGTTGTTGCACTTTTGTACTCCCCTTGGGATGCCTTTCACAGCTGCCGTGTGCCTGGAGCTCAGGGCTTCCTGGTTTAAAAAACCATGTCCCTAGCCGAGACTGGAGGCAGGTAATTCAGTCTAGGCTTAGCAATGGTGCCAATGAAAACGTGTGGAGGCAGCCATTTTCTGGCACTTTTGTGCTCCCCTTGGGATGCCTTTCGCAGCTGCCGTGTGCCTGGAGCTCAGAGCTTGCTGGTTTAAAAAGCTCTACACCTAGGCGTAACCCTAACCCTAACCGTAACACTGGTCATTTAAATCAGCCTGGGTTTAGGAATTATCCCAAGGGAAAAAGCTGTGGAGACAGCCATGTTGTGGCACTTTTGCGCTCCCCTTGGGATGCCTTTCACAGCTGCAGTGTGCTTGGAGCACAGGGCTTCCTGGTGTAAAAAACCACAACTTTAGCCCAAACTGGAGGCTTCTAAATCAGCCTTCGTTTCGGGACGTCCCCAAGGAAAAAGCTGTGGAGGCAGGCATGTTGAGGCACTTCTGCGCTCTTCTTGGGTAGTCCTTCGCAGCTGCTGTGTTCTTGGAACTCAGGGCTTTCTGGTTAAAAGAACACTAACCCTAGGCCTAACTCAAACCTTAAGCCTAGGAAGGAAAATCAGCCTATGATTCGGGATAGTCTCATGGAAATAGCAGTGGAGGCAGCCAAGTTGTGTCACTTTTGCGCTCCCCTTGGGATGCCTTTAACAGCTGCAGTGTGCCTGGAGCACAGGGCTTCCTGGTTTTAAAAGTCCTAGGCCTAAGCCTAACAGTAACCCTAGGAAGGTAAATCAGCCGGGTATTAGGGTTCTTCCTAAGGAAAAAGCTGTGAAAGCAGCCATGTTGTGGACCTTCTGCGCTCCCTTTGGGATGCCTTTGGCAGATGCAGTAAGCCTGGAACTCAGGGCTTCCTGCTTAAAAAAATCCTAGCCCTAGGCTGAGCCCTAACCCTAACCCTAGGCAGATAAATCAGCCTAGGTATAGGGATGGTGCCAAGGAAAAAGCTGTGAAAGCTGCCATGTTGTTGCACTTTTGTACTCCCCTTGGGATGCCTTTCACAGCTGCCGTGTGCCTGGAGCTCAGGGCTTCCTGGTTTAAAAAACAATGTCCCTAGCTGAGACTGGAGGCAGGTGATTCAGCCTAGGCTTAGCAATGGTGCCAATGAAAACGTGTGGAGGCAGCCATTTTCTGGCACTTTTGTGCTCCCCTTGGGATGCCTTTCACAGCTGCCGTGTGCCTGGAGCTCAGAGCTTGCTGGTTTAAAAAGCTCTACACCTAGGCCTAACCCTAACCCTAACCGTAACACTGGTCATTTAAATCAGCCTGGGTTTAGAAATTATCCCGAGGGAAAAGCTGTGGAGACAGCCATGTTGTGGCACTTTTGCGCTCCCCTTGGGATGCCTTTCACAGCTGCAGTGAGCTTGGAGCACAGGGCTTCCTGGTGTAAAAAACCACAGCTTTTGCCCAAACTGGAGGCTTCTAAATCAGCCTTCGTTTCGGGACGTCCCCAAGGAAAAAGCTGTGGAGGCAGGCATGTTGAGGCACTTCTGCGCTCTTCTTGGGTAGTCCTTCGCAGCTGCTGTGTTCTTGGAACTCAGGGCTTTCTGGTTAAAAGAACACTAACCCTAGGCCTAACTCAAACCTTAAGCCTAGGAAGGAAAATCAGCCTATGATTCTTGATGGTCTCATGGAAATAGCAGTGGAGGCAGCCAAGTTGTGTCACTTTTGCGCTCCCCTTGGGATGCCTTTAACAGCTGCAGTGTGCCTGGAGCACAGGGCTTCCTGGTTTTAAAAGTCCTAGGCCTAAGCCTAACAGTAACCCTAGGAAGGTAAATCAGCCGGGTATTAGGGTTCTTCCTAAGGAAAAAGCTGTGAAAGCAGCCATGTTGTGGCACTTCACCGCTCCCTTTGGGATGCCTTTGGCAGATGCAGTAAGCCTGGAACTCAGGGCTTCCTGGTTAAAAAAATCCTAGCCCTAGGCTGAGCCCTAACCCTAACCCTAGGCAGATAAATCAGCCTAGGTATAGGGATGGTGCCAAGGAAAAAGCTGTGAAAGCTGCCATGTTGTTGCACTTTTGTACTCCCCTTGGGATGCCTTTCACAGCTGCCGTGTGCCTGGAGCTCAGGGCTTCCTGGTTTAAAAAACAATGTCCCTAGCTGAGACTGGAGGCAGGTGATTCAGCCTAGGCTTAGCAATGGTGCCAATGAAAACGTGTGGAGGCAGCCATTTTCTGGCACTTTTGTGCTCCCCTTGGGATGCCTTTCGCAGCTGACATGTGCCTGGAGCTCAGAGCTTGCTGGTTTAAAAAGCTCTACACCTAGGCGTAACCCTAACCCTAAACGTAACACTGGTCATTTAAATCAGCCTGGGTTTAGGAATTATCCCAAGGGAAAAGCTGTGGAGACAGCCATGTTGTGGCACTTTTGCGCTCCCCTTGGGATGCCTTTCACAGCTGCAGTGTGCTTGGAGCACAGGGCTTCCTGGTGCAAAAAACCACAACTTTAGCCCAAACTGGAGGCTTCTAAATCAGCCTTCGTTTCGGGACGTCCCCAAGGAAAAAGCTGTGGAGGCAGTCATGTTGAGGCACTTCTGCGCTCTTCTTGGGTAGTCCTTCGCAGCTGCTGTGTTCTTGGAACTCAGGGCTTTCTGGTTAAAAGAACACTAACCCTAGGCCTAACTCAAACCTTAAGCCTAGGAAGGAAAATCAGCCTATGATTCGGGATGGTCTCATGGAAATAGCAGTGGAGGCAGCCAAGTTGTGTCACTTTTGCGCTCCCCTTGGGATGCCTTTCACAGCTGCAGTGTGCCTGGAGCACAGGGCTTCCTGGTTTTAAAAGTCCTAGGCCTAAGCCTAACAGTAACCCTAGGAAGGTAAATCAGCCGGGTATTAGGGTTCTTCCTAAGGAAAAAGCTGTGAAAGCAGCCATGTTGTGGCACTTCTGCGCTCCCTTTGGGATGCCTTTGGCAGATGCAGTAAGCCTGGAACTCAGGGCTTCCTGCTTAAAAAAATCCTTGCCCTTGGCTGAGCCCTAACCCTAACCCTAGGCAGATAAATCAGCCTAGGTATAGGGATGGTGCCAAGGAAAAAGCTGTGAAAGCTGCCATGTTGTTGCACTTTTGTACTCCCCTTGGGATGCCTTTCACAGCTGCCAAGTGCCTGGAGCTCAGGGCTTCCTGGTTTAAAAAACCATGTCCCTAGCTGAGACTGGAGGCCGGTAATTCAGCCTAGGCTTAGCAATGGTGCCAATGAAAACGTGTGGAGGCAGCCATTTTCTGGCACTTTTGTGCTCCCCTTGGGATGCCTTTCGCAGCTGCCGTGTGCCTGGAGCTCAGAGCTTGCTGGTTTAAAAAGCTCTACACCTAGGCGTAACCCTAACCCTAACCGTAACACTGGTCATTTAAATCAGCCTAGGTTTAGGAATAATCCCAAGGGAAAAGCTGTGGAGACAGCCATGTTGTGGCACTTTTGCGCTCCCCTTGGGATGCCTTTCACAGCTGCAGTGTGCCTGGAGCACAGGGCTTCCTGCTGTAAAAAACCACAGCTTTAGCCCAAACTGGAGGCTTCTAAATCAGCCTTCGTTTCGGGACGTCCCCAAGGAAAAAGCTGTGGAGGCAGGCATGTTGAGGCACTTCTGCGCTCTTCTTGGGTAGTCCTTCGCAGCTGCTGTGTTCTTGGAACTCAGGGCTTTCTGGTTAAAAGAACACTAACCCTAGGCCTAACTCAAACCTTAAGCCTAGGAAGGAAAATCAGCCTATGATTCGGGATGGTCTCATGGAAATAGCAGTGGAGGCAGCCAAGTTGTGTCACTTTTGCGCTCCCCTTGGGATGCCTTTCACAGCTGCAGTGTGCCTGGAGCACAGGGCTTCCTGGTTTTAAAAGTCCTAGGCCTAAGCCTAACAGTAACCCTAGGAAGGTAAATCAGCCGGGTATTAGGGTTCTTCCTAAGGAAAAAGCTGTGAAAGCAGCCATGTTGTGGCACTTCTGCGCTCCCTTTGGGATGCCTTTGGCAGATGCAGTAAGCCTGGAACTCAGGGCTTCCTGGTTGAAAAAATGCTAGCCCTAGGCTGAGCCCTAACCCTAACCCTAGGCAGATAAATCAGCCTAGGTATAGGGATGGTGCCAAGGAAAAAGCTGTGAAAGCTGCCATGTTGTTGCACTTTTGTACTCCCCTTGGGATGCCTTTCACAGCTGCCAAGTGCCTGGAGCTCAGGGCTTCCTGGTTTAAAAAACCATGTCCCTAGCTGAGACTGGAGGCCGGTAATTCAGCTTAGGCTTAGCAATGGTGCCAATGAAAACGTGTGGAGGCAGCCATTTTCTGGCACTTTTGTGCTCCCCTTGGGATGCCTTTCGCAGCTGCCGTGTGCCTGGAGCTCAGAGCTTGCTGGTTTAAAAAGCTCTACACCTAGGCGTAACCCTAAACCTAACCGTAACACTGGTCATTTAAATCAGCCTAGGTTTAGGAATAATCCCAAGGGAAAAGCTGTGGAGACAGCCATGTTGTGGCACTTTTGCGCTCCCCTTGGGATGCCTTTCACAGCTGCAGTGTGCTTAGAGCACAGGGCTTCCTGTTGTAAAAAACCACAACTTTAGCCCAAACTGGAGGCTTCTAAATCAGCCTTCGTTTCGGGACGTCCCCAAGGAAAAAGCTGTGGAGGCAGGCATGTTGAGGCACTTCTGCGCTCTTCTTGGGTAGTCCTTCGCAGCTGCTGTGTTCTTGGAACTCAGGGCTTTCTGGTTAAAAGAACACTAACCCTAGGCCTAACTCAAACCTTAAGCCTAGGAAGGAAAATCAGCCTATGATTTGGGATGGTCTCATGGAAATAGCAGTGGAGGCAGCCAAGTTGTGTCACTTTTGCGCTCCCCTTGGGATGCCTTTCACAGCTGCAGTGTGCCTGGAGCACAGGGCTTCCTGGTTTTAAAAGTCCTAGGCCTAAGCCTAACAGTAACCCTAGGAAGGTAAATCAGCCGGGTATTAGGGTTCTTCCTAAGGAAAAAGCTGTGAAAGCAGCCATGTTGTGGCACTTCTGCGCTCCCTTTGGGATGCCTTTGGCAGATGCAGTAAGCCTGGAACTCAGGGCTTCCTGGTTGAAAAAATGCTAGCCCTAGGCTGAGCCCTAACCCTAACCCTAGGCAGATAAATCAGCCTAGGTATAGGGATGGTGCCAAGGAAAAAGCTGTGAAAGCTGCCATGTTGTTGCACTTTTGTACTCCCCTTGGGATGCCTTTCACAGCTGCCGTGTGCCTGGAGCTTAGGGCTTCCTGGTTTATAAAACCATGTCCCTAGCTGAGACTGGAGGCAGTTGATTCAGTCTAGGCTTAGCAATGGTGCCAATGAAAACGTGTGGAGGCAGCCATTTTCTGGCACTTTTGTGCTCCCCTTGGGATGCCTTTCGCAGCTGCCGTGTGCCTGGAGCTCAGAGCTTGCTGGTTTAAAAATCTCTACACCTAGGCGTAACCCTAACCCTAACCCTAACCGTAACACTGGTCATTTAAATCAGCCTGGGTTTAGGAATTATCCCAAGGGAAAAGCTGTGGAGACAGCCATGTTGTGGCACTTTTGCGCTCCCCTTGGGATGCCTTTCACAGTTGCAGTGTGCTTGGAGCACAGGGCTTCCTGGTGTAAAAAACCACAACTTTAGCCCAAACTGGAGGCTTCTAAATCAGCCTTCGTTTCGGGACGTCCCCAAGGAAAAAGCTGTGGAGGCAGGCATGTTGTGGCACTTCTGCGCTCTTCTTGGGCAGTCCTTCGCAGCTGCTGTGTTCTTGGAACTCAGGGCTTTCTGGTTAAAAGAACACTAACCCTAGGCCTAACTCAAACCTTAAGCCTAGGAAGGAAAATCAGCCTATGATTCGGGATGGTCTCATGGAAATAGCAGTGGAGGCAGCCAAGTTGTGTCACTTTTGCGCTCCCCTTGGGATGCCTTTCACAGCTGCAGTGTGCCTGGAGCACAGGGCTTCCTGGTTTTAAAAGTCCTAGGCCTAAGCCTAACAGTAACCCTAGGAAGATAAATCAGCCGGGTATTAGGGTTCTTCCTAAGGAAAAAGCTGTGAAAGCAGCCATGTTGTGGCACTTCTGCGCTCCCTTTGGGATGCCTTTGGCAGATGCAGTAAGCCTGGAACTCAGGGCTTCCTGGTTAAAAAAATCCTAGCCCTAGGCTGAGCCCTAACCCTAACCCTAGGCAGATAAATCAGCCTAGGTATAGGGATGGTGCCAAGGAAAAAGCTGTGAAAGCTGCCATGTTGTTGCACTTTTGTACTCCCCTTGGGATGCCTTTCACAGCTGCCGTGTGCCTGGAGCTCAGGGCTTCCTGGTTTAAAAAACCATGTCCCTAGCTGAGACTGGAGGCAGGTGATTCAGCCTAGGCTTAGCAATGGTGCCAATAAAAACGTGTGGAGGCAGCCATTTTCTGGCACTTTTGTGCTCCCCTTGGGATGCCTTTCGCAGCTGCCGTGTGCCTGGAGCTCAGAGCTTGCTGGTTTAAAAAGCTCTACACCTAGGCGTAACCCTAACCCTAACCGTAACACTGGTCATTTAAATCAGCCTGGGTTTAGGAATTATCCCAAGGGAAAAGCTGTGGAGACAGCCATGTTGTGGCACTTTTGCGCTCCCCTTGGGATGCCTTTCACAGCTGCAGTGTGCTTGGAGCACAGGGCTTCCTGGTTTAAAAAACCACAACTTTAGCCCAAACTGGAGGCTTCTAAATCAGCCTTCGTTTCGGGACGTCCCCAAGGAAAAAGCTGTGGAGGCAGGCATGTTGTGGCACTTCTGCGCTCTTCTTGGGCAGTCCTTCGCAGCTGCTGTGTTCTTGGAACTCAGGGCTTTCTGGTTAAAAGAACACTAACCCTAGGCCTAACTCAAACCTTAAGCCTAGGAAGGAAAATCAGCCTATGATTCGGGATGGTCTCATGGAAATAGCAGTGGAGGCAGCCAAGTTGTGTCACTTTTGCGCTCCCCTTGGGATGCCTTTCACAGCTGCAGTGTGCCTGGAGCACAGGGCTTCCTGGTTTTAAAAGTCCTAGGCCTAAGCCTAACAGTAACCCTAGGAAGGTAAATCAGCCGGGTATTAGGGTTCTTCCTAAGGAAAAAGCTGTGAAAGCAGCCATGTTGTGGCACTTCTGCGCTCCCTTTGGGATGCCTTTGGCAGATGCAGTAAGCCTGGAACTCAGGGCTTCCTGGTTAAAAAAATCCTAGCCCTAGGCTGAGCCCTAACCCTAACCCTAGGCAGATAAATCAGCCTAGGTATAGGGATGGTGCCAAGGAAAAAGCTGTGAAAGCTGCCATGTTGTTGCACTTTTGTACTCCCCTTGGGATGCCTTTCACAGCTGCCGTGTGCCTGGAGCTCAGGGCTTCCTGGTTTAAAAAACCATGTCCCTAGGTGAGACTGGAGGCAGGTGATTCAGCCTAGGCTTAGCAATGGTGCCAATAAAAACGTGTGGAGGCAGCCATTTTCTGGCACTTTTGTGCTCCCCTTGGGATGCCTTTCGCAGCTGCCGTGTGCCTGGAGCTCAGAGCTTGCTGGTTTAAAAAGCTCTACACCTAGGCGTAACCCTAACCCTAACCGTAACACTGGTCATTTAAATCAGCCTGGGTTTAGGAATTATCCCAAGGGAAAAGCTGTGGAGACAGCCATGTTGTGGCACTTTTGCGCTCCCCTTGGGATGCCTTTCACAGCTGCAGTGTGCTTGGAGCACAGGGCTTCCTGGTGTAAAAAACCACAACTTTAGCCCAAACTGGAGGCTTCTAAATCAGCCTTCGTTTCGGGACGTCCCCAAGGAAAAAGCTGTGGAGGCAGGCATGTTGTGGCACTTCTGCGCTCTTCTTAGGCAGTCCTTCGCAGCTGCTGTGTTCTTGGAACTCAGGGCTTTCTGGTTAAAAGAACACTTACCCTAGGCCTAACTCAAACCTTAAGCCTAGGAAGGAAAATCAGCCTATGATTCGGGATGGTCTCATGGAAATAGCAGTGGAGGCAGCCAAGTTGTGTCACTTTTGCGCTCCCCTTGGGATGCCTTTCACAGCTGCAGTGTGCCTGGAGCACAGGGCTTCCTGGTTTTAAAAGTCCTAGGCCTAAGCCTAACAGTAACCCTAGGAAGGTAAATCAGCCGGGTATTAGGGTTCTTCCTAAGGAAAAAGCTGTGAAAGCAGCCATGTTGTGGCACTTCTGCGCTCCCTTTGGGATGCCTTTGGCAGATGCAGTAAGCCTGGAACTCAGGGCTTCCTGGTTAAAATAATCCTAGCCCTAGGCTGAGCCCTAACCCTAACCCTAGGCAGATAAATCAGCCTAGGTATAGGGATGGTGCCAAGGAAAAAGCTGTGAAAGCTGCCATGTTGTTGCACTTTTGTACTCCCCTTGGGATGCCTTAAACAGCTGCCAAGTGCCTGGAGCTCAGGGCTTCCTGGTTTAAAAAACCATGTCCCTAGCTGAGACTGGAGGCAGGTAATTCAGCCTAGGCTTAGCAATGGTGCCAATGAAAACATGTGGAGGCAGCCATTTTCTTTCACTTTTGTGCTCCCCTTGGGATGCCTTTCGCAGCTGCCGTGTGCCTGGAGCTCAGAGCTTGCTGGTTTAAAAAGCTCTACACCTAGGCGTAACCCTAACCCTAACCGTAACACTGGTCATTTAAATCAGCCTGGGTTTAGGAATTATCCCAAGGGAAAAGCTGTGGAGACAGCCATGTTGTGGCACTTTTGCGCTCCCCTTGGGATGCCTTTCACAGCTGCAGTGTGCTTGGAGCACAGGGCTTCCTGGTTTAAAAAACCACAACTTTAGCCCAAACTGGAGGCTTCTAAATCAGCCTTCGTTTCGGGACGTCCCCAAGGAAAAAGCTGTGGAGGCAGGCATGTTGTGGCACTTCTGCGCTCTTCTTGGGCAGTCCTTCGCAGCTGCTGTGCTCTTGGAACTCAGGGCTTTCTGGTTAAAAGAACACTAACCCTAGGCCTAACTCAAACCTTAAGCCTAGGAAGGAAAATCAGCCTATGATTCGGGATGGTCTGATGGAAATAGCAGTGGAGGCAGCCAAGTTGTGTCACTTTTGCGCTCCCCTTGGGATGCCTTTAACAGCTGCAGTGTGCCTGGAGCACAGGGCTTCCTGGTTTTAAAAGTCCTAGGCCTAAGCCTAACAGAAACCCTAGGAAGGTAAATCAGCCGGGTATTAGGGTTCTTCCTAAGGAAAAAGCTGTGAAAGCAGCCATGTTGTGGACCTTCTGCGCTCCCTTTGGGATGCCTTTGGCAGATGCTGTAAGCCTGGAACTCAGGGCTTCCTGCTTAAAAAAATCCTAGCCCTAGGCTGAGCCCTAACCCTAACCCTAGGCAGATAAATCAGCCTGGGTATAGGGATGGTGCCAAGGAAAAAGCTGTGAAAGCTGCCATGTTGTTGCACTTTTGTACTCCCCTTGGGATGCCTTTCACAGCTGCCGTGTGCCTGGAGCTCAGGGCTTCCTGGTTTAAAAAACCATGTCCCTAGCCGAGACTGGAGGCAGGTAATTCAGTCTAGGCTTAGCAATGGTGCCAATGAAAACGTGTGGAGGCAGCCATTTTCTGGCACTTTTGTGCTCCCCTTGGGATGCCTTTCGCAGCTGCCGTGTGCCTGGAGCTCAGAGCTTGCTGGTTTAAAAAGCTCTACACCTAGGCGTAACCCTAACCCTAACCGTAACACTGGTCATTTAAATCAGCCTGGGTTTAGGAATTATCCCAAGGGAAAAAGCTGTGGAGACAGCCATGTTGTGGCACTTTTGCGCTCCCCTTGGGATGCCTTTCACAGCTGCAGTGTGCTTGGAGCACAGGGCTTCCTGGTGTAAAAAACCACAACTTTAGCCCAAACTGGAGGCTTCTAAATCAGCCTTCGTTTCGGGACGTCCCCAAGGAAAAAGCTGTGGAGGCAGGCATGTTGAGGCACTTCTGCGCTCTTCTTGGGTAGTCCTTCGCAGCTGCTGTGTTCTTGGAACTCAGGGCTTTCTGGTTAAAAGAACACTAACCCTAGGCCTAACTCAAACCTTAAGCCTAGGAAGGAAAATCAGCCTATGATTCGGGATAGTCTCATGGAAATAGCAGTGGAGGCAGCCAAGTTGTGTCACTTTTGCGCTCCCCTTGGGATGCCTTTAACAGCTGCAGTGTGCCTGGAGCACAGGGCTTCCTGGTTTTAAAAGTCCTAGGCCTAAGCCTAACAGTAACCCTAGGAAGGTAAATCAGCCGGGTATTAGGGTTCTTCCTAAGGAAAAAGCTGTGAAAGCAGCCATGTTGTGGACCTTCTGCGCTCCCTTTGGGATGCCTTTGGCAGATGCAGTAAGCCTGGAACTCAGGGCTTCCTGGTTAAAAAAATCCTAGCCCTAGGCTGAGCCCTAACCCTAACCCTAGGCAGATAAATCAGCCTAGGTATAGGGATGGTGCCAAGGAAAAAGCTGTGAAAGCTGCCATGTTGTTGCACTTTTGTACTCCCCTTGGGATGCCGTTCACAGCTGTCGTGTGCCTGGAGCTCAGGGCTTCCTGGTTTAAAAATCCATGTCCCTAGCTGAGACTGGTGGCAGGTGATTCAGCCTAGGCTTAGCAATGGTGCCAATGAAAACGTGTGGAGGCAGCCATTTTCTGGCACTTTTGTGCTCCCCTTGGGATGCCTTTCACAGCTGCCGTGTGCCTGGAGCTCAGAGCTTGCTGGTTTAAAAAGCTCTACACCTAGGCGTAACCCTAAACCTAACCGTAACACTGGTCATTTAAATCAGCCTGGGTTTAGGAATTATCCCAAGGGAAAAAGCTGTGGAGACAGCCATGTTGTGGCACTTTTGCGCTCCCCTTGGGATGCCTTTCACAGCTGCAGTGTGCTTGGAGCACAGGGCTTCCTGGTTTAAAAAACCACAACTTTAGCCCAAACTGGAGGCTTCTAAATCAGCCTTCGTTTCGGGACGTCCCTAAGGAAAAAGCTGTGGAGGCAGGCATGTTGAGGCACTTCTGCGCTCTTCTTGGGTAGTCCTTCACAGCTGCTGTGTTCTTGGAACTCAGGGCTTTCTGGTTAAAAGAACACTAACCCTAGGCCTAACTCAAACCTTAAGACTAGGAAGGAAAATCAGCCTATGATTCGGGATGGTCGCATGGAAATAGCAGTGGAGGCAGCCAAGTTGTGTCACTTTTGCGCTCCCCTTGGGATGCCTTTAACAGCTGCAGTGTGCCTGGAGCACAGGGCTTCCTGGTTTTAAAAGTCCTAGGCCTAAGCCTAACAGTAACCCTAGGAAGGTAAATCAGCCGGGTATTAGGGTTCTTCCTAAGGAAAAAGCTGTGAAAGCAGCCATGTTGTGGACCTTCTGCGCTCCCTTTGGGATGCCTTTGGCAGATGCAGTAAGCCTGGAACTCAGGGCTTCCTGCTTAAAAAAATCCTAGCCCTAGGCTGAGCCCTAACCCTAACCCTAGGCAGATAAATCAGCCTAGGTATAGGGATGGTGCCAAGGAAAAAGCTGTGAAAGCTGCCATGTTGTTGCACTTTTGTACTCCCCTTGGGATGCCTTTCACAGCTGCCAAGTGCCTGGAGCTCAGGGCTTCCTGGTTTAAAAATCCATGTCCCTAGCTGAGACTGGTGGCAGGTGATTCAGCCTAGGCTTAGCAATGGTGCCAATGAAAACGTGTGGAGGCAGCCATTTTCTGGCACTTTTGTGCTCCCCTTGGGATGCCTTTCGCAGCTGCCGTGTGCCTGGAGCTCAGAGCTTGCTGGTTTAAAAAGCTCTACACCTAGGCGTAACCCTAACCCTAACCGTAACACTGGTCATTTAAATCAGCCTGGGTTTAGGAATTATCCCAAGGGAAAAAGCTGTGGAGACAGCCATGTTGTGGCATTTTTGCGCTCCCCTTGGGATGCCTTTCACAGCTGCAGTGTGCTTGGAGCACAGGGCTTCCTGGTGTAAAATACCACAACTTTAGCCCAAACTGGAGGCTTCTAAATCAGCCTTCGTTTCGGGACGTCCCCAAGGAAAAAGCTGTGGAGGCAGGCATGTTGAGGCACTTCTGCGCTCTTCTTGGGTAGTCCTTCGCAGCTGCTGTGTTCTTGGAACTCAGGGCTTTCTGGTTAAAAGAACACTAACCCTAGGCCTAACTCAAACCTTAAGCCTAGGAAGGAAAATCAGCCTATGATTCGGGATGGTCTCATGGAAATAGCAGTGGAGGCAGCCAAGTTGTGTCACTTTTGCGCTCCCCTTGGGATGCCTTTAACAGCTGCAGTGTGCCTGGAGCACAGGGCTTCCTGGTTTTAAAAGTCCTAGGCCTAAGCCTAACAGTAACCCTAGGAAGGTAAATCAGCCGGGTGTTAGGGTTCTTCCTAAGGAAAAAGCTGTGAAAGCAGCCATGTTGTGGCACTTCTGCGCTCCCTTTGGGATGCCTTTGGCAGATGCAGTAAGCCTGGAACTCAGGGCTTCCTGCTTAAAAAAATCCTAGCCCTAGGCTGAGCCCTAACCCTAACCCTAGGCAGATAAATCAGCCTAGGTATAGGGATGGTGCCAAGGAAAAAGCTGTGAAAGCTGCCATGTTGTTGCACTTTTGTACTCCCCTTGGGATGCCGTTCACAGCTGTCGTGTGCTTGGAGCTCAGGGCTTCCTGGTTTAAAAAACCATGTCCCTAGCTGAGACTGGAGGCAGGTGATTCAGCCTAGGCTTAGCAATGGTGCCAATGAAAACGTGTGGAGGCAGCCATTTTCTGGCACTTTTGTGCTCCCCTTGGGATGCCTTTCGCAGCTGCCATGTGCCTGGAGCTCAGAGCTTGCTGGTTTAAAAAGCTCTACACCTAGGCGTAACCCTAACCCTAACCGTAACACTGGTCATTTAAATCAGCCTGGGTTTAGGAATTATCCCAAGGGAAAAAGCTGTGGAGACAGCCATGTTGTGGCACTTTTGCGCTCCCCTTGGGATGCCTTTCACAGCTGCAGTGTGCTTGGAGCACAGGGCTTCCTGGTTTAAAAAACCACAATTTTAGCCCAAACTGGAGGCTTCTAAATCAGCCTTCGTTTCGGGACGTCCCTAAGGAAAAAGCTGTGGAGGCAGGCATGTTGAGGCACTTCTGCGCTCTTCTTGGGTAGTCCTTCGCAGCTGCTGTGTTCTTGGAACTCAGGGCTTTCTGGTTAAAAGAACACTAACCCTAGGCCTAACTCAAACCTTAAGCCTAGGAAGGAAAATCAGCCTATGATTCGGGATGGTCTCATGGAAATAGCAGTGGAGGCAGCCAAGTTGTGTCACTTTTGCGCTCCCCTTGGGATGCCTTTCACAGCTGCAGTGTGCCTGAAGCACAGGGCTTCCTGGTTTTAAAAGTCCTAGGCCTAAGCCTAACAGTAACCCTAGGAAGGTAAATCAGCCGGGTATTAGGGTTCTTCCTAAGGAAAAAGCTGTGAAAGCAGCCATGTTGTGGACCTTCTGCGCTCCCTTTGGGATGCCTTTGGCAGATGCAGTAAGCCTGGAACTCAGGGCTTCCTGGTTAAAAAAATCCTAGCCCTAGGCTGAGCCCTAACCCTAACCCTAGGCAGATAAATCAGCCTAGGTATAGGGATGGTGCCAAGGAAAAAGCTGTGAAAGCTGCCATGTTGTTGCACTTTTGTACTCCCCTTGGGATGCCGTTCACAGCTGTCGTGTGCTTGGAGCTCAGGGCTTCCTGGTTTAAAAAACCATGTCCCTAGCTGAGACAGGAGGCAGGTGATTCAGCCTAGGCTTAGCAATGGTGCCAATGAAAACGTGTGGAGGCAGCCATTTTCTGGCACTTTTGTGCTCCCCTTGGGATGCCTTTCGCAGCTGCCATGTGCCTGGAGCTCAGAGCTTGCTGGTTTAAAAAGCTCTACACCTAGGCGTAACCCTAACCCTAACCGTAACACTGGTCATTTAAATCAGCCTGGGTTTAGGAATTATCCCAAGGGAAAAAGCTGTGGAGACAGCCATGTTGTGGCACTTTTGCGCTCCCCTTGGGATGCCTTTCACAGCTGCAGTGTGCTTGGAGCACAGGGCTTCCTGCTTTAAAAAACCACAACTTTAGCCCAAACTGGAGGCTTCTAAATCAGCCTTCGTTTCGGGACGTCCCTAAGGAAAAAGCTGTGGAGGCAGGCATGTTGAGGCACTTCTCCGCTCTTCTTGGGTAGTCCTTCACAGCTGCTGTGTTCTTGGAACTCAGGGCTTTCTGGTTAAAAGAACACTAACCCTAGGCCTAACTCAAACCTTAAGACTAGGAAGGAAAATCAGCCTATGATTCGGGATGGTCTCATGGAAATAGCAGTGGAGGCAGCCAAGTTGTGTCACTTTTGCGCTCCCCTTGGGATGCCTTTAACAGCTGCAGTGTGCCTGGAGCACAGGGCTTCCTGGTTTTAAAAGTCCTAGGCCTAGGCCTAACAGTAACCCTAGGAAGGTAAATCAGCCGGGTATTAGGGTTCTTCCTAAGGAAAAAGCTGTGAAAGCAGCCATGTTGTGGCACTTCACCGCTCCCTTTGGGATGCCTTTGGCAGATGCAGTAAGCCTGGAACTCAGGGCTTCCTGGTTAAAAAAATCCTAGCCCTAGGCTGAGCCCTAACCCTAACCCTAGGCAGATAAATCAGCCTAGGTATAGGGATGGTGCCAAGGAAAAAGCTGTGAAAGCTGCCATGTTGTTGCACTTTTGTACTCCCCTTGGGATGCCTTTCACAGCTGCCGTGTGCCTGGAGCTCAGGGCTTCCTGGTTTAAAAAACAATGTCCCTAGCTGAGACTGGTGGCAGGTGATTCAGCCTAGGCTTAGCAATGGTGCCAATGAAAACGTGTGGAGGCAGCCATTTTCTGGCACTTTTGTGCTCCCCTTGGGATGCCTTTCGCAGCTGCCGTGTGCCTGGAGCTCAGAGCTTGCTGGTTTAAAAAGCTCTACACCTAGGCGTAACCCTAACCCTAACCGTAACACTGGTCATTTAAATCAGCCTGGGTTTAGGAATTATCCCAAGGGAAAAGCTGTGGAGACAGCCATGTTGTGGCACTTTTGCGCTCCCCTTGGGATGCCTTTCACAGCTGCAGTGTGCTTGGAGCACAGGGCTTCCTGGTGTAAAAAACCACAACTTTAGCCCAAACTGGAGGCTTCTAAATCAGCCTTCGTTTCGGGACGTCCCCAAGGAAAAAGCTGTGGAGGCAGGCATGTTGAGGCACTTCTGCGCTCTTCTTGGGTAGTCCTTCGCAGCTGCTGTGTTCTTGGAACTCAGGGCTTTCTGGTTAAAAGAACACTAACCCTAGGCCTAACTCAAACCTTAAGCCTAGGAAGGAAAATCAGCCTATGATTCGGGATGGTCTAATGGAAATAGCAGTGGAGGAAGCCAAGTTGTGTCACTTTTGCGCTCCCCTTGGGATGCCTTTCACAGCTGCAGTGTGCCTGGAGCACAGGGCTTCCTGGTTTTAAAAGTCCTAGGCCTAAGCCTAACAGTAACCCTAGGAAGGTAAATCAGCCGGGTATTAGGGTTCTTCCTAAGGAAAAAGCTGTGGAAGCAGCCATGTTGTGGACCTTCTGCGCTCCCTTTGGGATGCCTTTGGCAGATGCAGTAAGCCTGGAACTCAGGGCTTCCTGGTTAAAAAAATCCTAGCCCTAGGCTGAGCCCTAACCCTAACCCTAGGCAGATAAATCAGCCTAGGTATAGGGATGGTGCCAAGGAAAAAGCTGTGAAAGCTGCCATGTTGTTGCACTTTTGTACTCCCCTTGGGATGCCTTTCACAGCTGCCGTGTGCCTGGAGCTCAGGGCTTCTTGGTTTAAAAAACCATGTCCCTAGCTGAGACAGGAGGCAGGTGATTCAGCCTAGGCTTAGCAATGGTGCCAATGAAAACGTGTGGAGGCAGCCATTTTCTGGCACTTTTGTGCTCCCCTTGGGATGCCTTTCGCAGCTGCCGTGTGCCTGGAGCTCAGAGCTTGCTGGTTTAAAAAGCTCTACACCTAGGCGTAACCCTAACCCTAACCGTAACACTGGTCATTTAAATCAGCCTGGGTTTAGGAATTATCCCAAGGGAAAAAGCTGTGGAGACAGCCATGTTGTGGCATTTTTGCGCTCCCCTTGGGATGCCTTTCACAGCTGCAGTGTGCTTGGAGCACAGGGCTTCCTGGTGTAAAATACCACAACTTTAGCCCAAACTGGAGGCTTCTAAATCAGCCTTCGTTTCGGGACGTCCCCAAGGAAAAAGCTGTGGAGGCAGGCATGTTGAGGCACTTCTGCGCTCTTCTTGGGTAGTCCTTCGCAGCTGCTGTGTTCTTGGAACTCAGGGCTTTCTGGTTAAAAGAACACTAACCCTAGGCCTAACTCAAACCTTAAGCCTAGGAAGGAAAATCAGCCTATGATTCGGGATGGTCTCATGGAAATAGCAGTGGAGGCAGCCAAGTTGTGTCACTTTTGCGCTCCCCTTGGGATGCCTTTAACAGCTGCAGTGTGCCTGGAGCACAGGGCTTCCTGGTTTTAAAAGTCCTAGGCCTAAGCCTAACAGTAACCCTAGGAAGGTAAATCAGCCGGGTGTTAGGGTTCTTCCTAAGGAAAAAGCTGTGAAAGCAGCCATGTTGTGGCACTTCTGCGCTCCCTTTGGGATGCCTTTGGCAGATGCAGTAAGCCTGGAACTCAGGGCTTCCTGCTTAAAAAAATCCTAGCCCTAGGCTGAGCCCTAACCCTAACCCTAGGCAGATAAATCAGCCTAGGTATAGGGATGGTGCCAAGGAAAAAGCTGTGAAAGCTGCCATGTTGTTGCACTTTTGTACTCCCCTTGGGATGCCGTTCACAGCTGTCGTGTGCTTGGAGCTCAGGGCTTCCTGGTTTAAAAAACCATGTCCCTAGCTGAGACTGGAGGCAGGTGATTCAGCCTAGGCTTAGCAATGGTGCCAATGAAAACGTGTGGAGGCAGCCATTTTCTGGCACTTTTGTGCTCCCCTTGGGATGCCTTTCGCAGCTGCCATGTGCCTGGAGCTCAGAGCTTGCTGGTTTAAAAAGCTCTACACCTAGGCGTAACCCTAACCCTAACCGTAACACTGGTCATTTAAATCAGCCTGGGTTTAGGAATTATCCCAAGGGAAAAAGCTGTGGAGACAGCCATGTTGTGGCACTTTTGCGCTCCCCTTGGGATGCCTTTCACAGCTGCAGTGTGCTTGGAGCACAGGGCTTCCTGGTTTAAAAAACCACAATTTTAGCCCAAACTGGAGGCTTCTAAATCAGCCTTCGTTTCGGGACGTCCCTAAGGAAAAAGCTGTGGAGGCAGGCATGTTGAGGCACTTCTGCGCTCTTCTTGGGTAGTCCTTCGCAGCTGCTGTGTTCTTGGAACTCAGGGCTTTCTGGTTAAAAGAACACTAACCCTAGGCCTAACTCAAACCTTAAGCCTAGGAAGGAAAATCAGCCTATGATTCGGGATGGTCTCATGGAAATAGCAGTGGAGGCAGCCAAGTTGTGTCACTTTTGCGCTCCCCTTGGGATGCCTTTCACAGCTGCAGTGTGCCTGAAGCACAGGGCTTCCTGGTTTTAAAAGTCCTAGGCCTAAGCCTAACAGTAACCCTAGGAAGGTAAATCAGCCGGGTATTAGGGTTCTTCCTAAGGAAAAAGCTGTGAAAGCAGCCATGTTGTGGACCTTCTGCGCTCCCTTTGGGATGCCTTTGGCAGATGCAGTAAGCCTGGAACTCAGGGCTTCCTGGTTAAAAAAATCCTAGCCCTAGGCTGAGCCCTAACCCTAACCCTAGGCAGATAAATCAGCCTAGGTATAGGGATGGTGCCAAGGAAAAAGCTGTGAAAGCTGCCATGTTGTTGCACTTTTGTACTCCCCTTGGGATGCCGTTCACAGCTGTCGTGTGCTTGGAGCTCAGGGCTTCCTGGTTTAAAAAACCATGTCCCTAGCTGAGACAGGAGGCAGGTGATTCAGCCTAGGCTTAGCAATGGTGCCAATGAAAACGTGTGGAGGCAGCCATTTTCTGGCACTTTTGTGCTCCCCTTGGGATGCCTTTCGCAGCTGCCATGTGCCTGGAGCTCAGAGCTTGCTGGTTTAAAAAGCTCTACACCTAGGCGTAACCCTAACCCTAACCGTAACACTGGTCATTTAAATCAGCCTGGGTTTAGGAATTATCCCAAGGGAAAAAGCTGTGGAGACAGCCATGTTGTGGCACTTTTGCGCTCCCCTTGGGATGCCTTTCACAGCTGCAGTGTGCTTGGAGCACAGGGCTTCCTGCTTTAAAAAACCACAACTTTAGCCCAAACTGGAGGCTTCTAAATCAGCCTTCGTTTCGGGACGTCCCTAAGGAAAAAGCTGTGGAGGCAGGCATGTTGAGGCACTTCTCCGCTCTTCTTGGGTAGTCCTTCACAGCTGCTGTGTTCTTGGAACTCAGGGCTTTCTGGTTAAAAGAACACTAACCCTAGGCCTAACTCAAACCTTAAGACTAGGAAGGAAAATCAGCCTATGATTCGGGATGGTCTCATGGAAATAGCAGTGGAGGCAGCCAAGTTGTGTCACTTTTGCGCTCCCCTTGGGATGCCTTTAACAGCTGCAGTGTGCCTGGAGCACAGGGCTTCCTGGTTTTAAAAGTCCTAGGCCTAGGCCTAACAGTAACCCTAGGAAGGTAAATCAGCCGGGTATTAGGGTTCTTCCTAAGGAAAAAGCTGTGAAAGCAGCCATGTTGTGGCACTTCTGCGCTCCCTTTGGGATGCCTTTGGCAGATGCAGTAAGCCTGGAACTCAGGGCTTCCTGCTTAAAAAAATCCTAGCCCTAGGCTGAGCCCTAACCCTAACCCTAGGCAGATAAATCAGCCTAGGTATAGGGATGGTGCCAAGGAAAAAGCTGTGAAAGCTGCCATGTTGTTGCACTTTTGTACTCCCCTTGGGATGCCTTTCACAGCTGCCGTGTGCCTGGAGCTCAGGGCTTCCTGGTTTAAAAATCCATGTCCCTAGCTGAGACTGGTGGCAGGTGATTCAGCCTAGGCTTAGCAATGGTGCCAATGAAAACGTGTGGAGGCAGCCATTTTCTGGCACTTTTGTGCTCCCCTTGGGATGCCTTTCGCAGCTGCCGTGTGCCTGGAGCTCAGAGCTTGCTGGTTTAAAAAGCTCTACACCTAGGCGTAACCCTAACCCTAACCGTAACACTGGTCATTTAAATCAGCCTGGGTTTAGGAATTATCCCAAGGGAAAAGCTGTGGAGACAGCCATGTTGTGGCACTTTTGCGCTCCCCTTGGGATGCCTTTCACAGCTGCAGTGTGCTTGGAGCACAGGGCTTCCTGGTGTAAAAAACCACAACTTTAGCCCAAACTGGAGGCTTCTAAATCAGCCTTCGTTTCGGGACGTCCCCAAGGAAAAAGCTGTGGAGGCAGGCATGTTGAGGCACTTCTGCGCTCTTCTTGGGTAGTCCTTCGCAGCTGCTGTGTTCTTGGAACTCAGGGCTTTCTGGTTAAAAGAACACTAACCCTAGGCCTAACTCAAACCTTAAGCCTAGGAAGGAAAATCAGCCTATGATTCGGGATGGTCTAATGG
Source organism: Ammospiza caudacuta (assembly GCF_027887145.1). Taxonomy (NCBI): domain Eukaryota; kingdom Metazoa; phylum Chordata; class Aves; order Passeriformes; family Passerellidae; genus Ammospiza; species Ammospiza caudacuta. Next base: position 1,051,951 of record NW_026683131.1, on the reverse strand, counting down.
AAATAGCAGTGGAGGAAGCCAAGTTGTGTCACTTTTGCGCTCCCCTTGGGATGCCTTTCACAGCTGCAGTGTGCCTGGAGCACAGGGCTTCCTGGTTTTAAAAGTCCTAGGCCTAAGCCTAACAGTAACCCTAGGAAGGTAAATCAGCCGGGTATTAGGGTTCTTCCTAAGGAAAAAGCTGTGGAAGCAGCCATGTTGTGGACCTTCTGCGCTCCCTTTGGGATGCCTTTGGCAGATGCAGTAAGCCTGGAACTCAGGGCTTCCTGGTTAAAAAAATCCTAGCCCTAGGCTGAGCCCTAACCCTAACCCTAGGCAGATAAATCAGCCTAGGTATAGGGATGGTGCCAAGGAAAAAGCTGTGAAAGCTGCCATGTTGTTGCACTTTTGTACTCCCCTTGGGATGCCTTTCACAGCTGCCGTGTGCCTGGAGCTCAGGGCTTCTTGGTTTAAAAAACCATGTCCCTAGCTGAGACAGGAGGCAGGTGATTCAGCCTAGGCTTAGCAATGGTGCCAATGAAAACGTGTGGAGGCAGCCATTTTCTGGCACTTTTGTGCTCCCCTTGGGATGCCTTTCGCAGCTGCCGTGTGCCTGGAGCTCAGAGCTTGCTGGTTTAAAAAGCTCTACACCTAGGCGTAACCCTAACCCTAACCGTAACACTGGTCATTTAAATCAGCCTGGGTTTAGGAATTATCCCAAGGGAAAAAGCTGTGGAGACAGCCATGTTGTGGCATTTTTGCGCTCCCCTTGGGATGCCTTTCACAGCTGCAGTGTGCTTGGAGCACAGGGCTTCCTGGTGTAAAATACCACAACTTTAGCCCAAACTGGAGGCTTCTAAATCAGCCTTCGTTTCGGGACGTCCCCAAGGAAAAAGCTGTGGAGGCAGGCATGTTGAGGCACTTCTGCGCTCTTCTTGGGTAGTCCTTCGCAGCTGCTGTGTTCTTGGAACTCAGGGCTTTCTGGTTAAAAGAACACTAACCCTAGGCCTAACTCAAACCTTAAGCCTAGGAAGGAAAATCAGCCTATGATTCGGGATGGTCTCATGGAAATAGCAGTGGAGGCAGCCAAGTTGTGTCACTTTTGCGCTCCCCTTGGGATGCCTTTAACAGCTGCAGTGTGCCTGGAGCACAGGGCTTCCTGGTTTTAAAAGTCCTAGGCCTAAGCCTAACAGTAACCCTAGGAAGGTAAATCAGCCGGGTGTTAGGGTTCTTCCTAAGGAAAAAGCTGTGAAAGCAGCCATGTTGTGGCACTTCTGCACTCCCTTTGGGATGCCTTTGGCAGATGCAGTAAGCCTGGAACTCAGGGCTTCCTGCTTAAAAAAATCCTAGCCCTAGGCTGAGCCCTAACCCTAACCCTAGGCAGATAAATCAGCCTAGGTATAGGGATGGTGCCAAGGAAAAAGCTGTGAAAGCTGCCATGTTGTTGCACTTTTGTACTCCCCTTGGGATGCCGTTCACAGCTGTCGTGTGCTTGGAGCTCAGGGCTTCCTGGTTTAAAAAACCATGTCCCTAGCTGAGACTGGAGGCAGGTGATTCAGCCTAGGCTTAGCAATGGTGCCAATGAAAACGTGTGGAGGCAGCCATTTTCTGGCACTTTTGTGCTCCCCTTGGGATGCCTTTCGCAGCTGCCATGTGCCTGGAGCTCAGAGCTTGCTGGTTTAAAAAGCTCTACACCTAGGCGTAACCCTAACCCTAACCGTAACACTGGTCATTTAAATCAGCCTGGGTTTAGGAATTATCCCAAGGGAAAAAGCTGTGGAGACAGCCATGTTGTGGCACTTTTGCGCTCCCCTTGGGATGCCTTTCACAGCTGCAGTGTGCTTGGAGCACAGGGCTTCCTGGTTTAAAAAACCACAATTTTAGCCCAAACTGGAGGCTTCTAAATCAGCCTTCGTTTCGGGACGTCCCTAAGGAAAAAGCTGTGGAGGCAGGCATGTTGAGGCACTTCTGCGCTCTTCTTGGGTAGTCCTTCGCAGCTGCTGTGTTCTTGGAACTCAGGGCTTTCTGGTTAAAAGAACACTAACCCTAGGCCTAACTCAAACCTTAAGCCTAGGAAGGAAAATCAGCCTATGATTCGGGATGGTCTCATGGAAATAGCAGTGGAGGCAGCCAAGTTGTGTCACTTTTGCGCTCCCCTTGGGATGCCTTTCACAGCTGCAGTGTGCCTGAAGCACAGGGCTTCCTGGTTTTAAAAGTCCTAGGCCTAAGCCTAACAGTAACCCTAGGAAGGTAAATCAGCCGGGTATTAGGGTTCTTCCTAAGGAAAAAGCTGTGAAAGCAGCCATGTTGTGGCACTTCTGCGCTCCCTTTGGGATGCCTTTGGCAGATGCAGTAAGCCTGGAACTCAGGGCTTCCTGGTTAAAAAAATCCTAGCCCTAGGCTGAGCCCTAACCCTAACCCTAGGCAGATAAATCAGCCTAGGTATAGGGATGGTGCCAAGGAAAAAGCTGTGAAAGCTGCCATGTTGTTGCACTTTTGTACTCCCCTTGGGATGCCGTTCACAGCTGTCGTGTGCTTGGAGCTCAGGGCTTCCTGGTTTAAAAAACCATGTCCCTAGCTGAGACAGGAGGCAGGTGATTCAGCCTAGGCTTAGCAATGGTGCCAATGAAAACGTGTGGAGGCAGCCATTTTCTGGCACTTTTGTGCTCCCCTTGGGATGCCTTTCGCAGCTGCCATGTGCCTGGAGCTCAGAGCTTGCTGGTTTAAAAAGCTCTACACCTAGGCGTAACCCTAACCCTAACCGTAACACTGGTCATTTAAATCAGCCTGGGTTTAGGAATTATCCCAAGGGAAAAAGCTGTGGAGACAGCCATGTTGTGGCACTTTTGCGCTCCCCTTGGGATGCCTTTCACAGCTGCAGTGTGCTTGGAGCACAGGGCTTCCTGCTTTAAAAAACCACAACTTTAGCCCAAACTGGAGGCTTCTAAATCAGCCTTCGTTTCGGGACGTCCCTAAGGAAAAAGCTGTGGAGGCAGGCATGTTGAGGCACTTCTCCGCTCTTCTTGGGTAGTCCTTCACAGCTGCTGTGTTCTTGGAACTCAGGGCTTTCTGGTTAAAAGAACACTAACCCTAGGCCTAACTCAAACCTTAAGACTAGGAAGGAAAATCAGCCTATGATTCGGGATGGTCTCATGGAAATAGCAGTGGAGGCCGCCAAGTTGTGTCACTTTTGCGCTCCCCTTGGGATGCCTTTAACAGCTGCAGTGTGCCTGGAGCACAGGGCTTCCTGGTTTTAAAAGTCCTAGGCCTAGGCCTAACAGTAACCCTAGGAAGGTAAATCAGCCGGGTATTAGGGTTCTTCCTAAGGAAAAAGCTGTGAAAGCAGCCATGTTGTGGCACTTCTGCGCTCCCTTTGGGATGCCTTTGGCAGATGCAGTAAGCCTGGAACTCAGGGCTTCCTGCTTAAAAAAATCCTAGCCCTAGGCTGAGCCCTAACCCTAACCCTAGGCAGATAAATCAGCCTAGGTATAGGGATGGTGCCAAGGAAAAAGCTGTGAAAGCTGCCATGTTGTTGCACTTTTGTACTCCCCTTGGGATGCCTTTCACAGCTGCCGTGTGCCTGGAGCTCAGGGCTTCCTGGTTTAAAAATCCATGTCCCTAGCTGAGACTGGTGGCAGGTGATTCAGCCTAGGCTTAGCAATGGTGCCAATGAAAACGTGTGGAGGCAGCCATTTTCTGGCACTTTTGTGCTCCCCTTGGGATGCCTTTCGCAGCTGCCGTGTGCCTGGAGCTCAGAGCTTGCTGGTTTAAAAAGCTCTACACCTAGGCGTAACCCTAACCCTAACCGTAACACTGGTCATTTAAATCAGCCTGGGTTTAGGAATTATCCCAAGGGAAAAGCTGTGGAGACAGCCATGTTGTGGCACTTTTGCGCTCCCCTTGGGATGCCTTTCACAGCTGCAGTGTGCTTGGAGCACAGGGCTTCCTGGTGTAAAAAACCACAACTTTAGCCCAAACTGGAGGCTTCTAAATCAGCCTTCGTTTCGGGACGTCCCCAAGGAAAAAGCTGTGGAGGCAGGCATGTTGAGGCACTTCTGCGCTCTTCTTGGGTAGTCCTTCGCAGCTGCTGTGTTCTTGGAACTCAGGGCTTTCTGGTTAAAAGAACACTAACCCTAGGCCTAACTCAAACCTTAAGCCTAGGAAGGAAAATCAGCCTATGATTCGGGATGGTCTAATGGAAATAGCAGTGGAGGAAGCCAAGTTGTGTCACTTTTGCGCTCCCCTTGGGATGCCTTTCACAGCTGCAGTGTGCCTGGAGCACAGGGCTTCCTGGTTTTAAAAGTCCTAGGCCTAAGCCTAACAGTAACCCTAGGAAGGTAAATCAGCCGGGTATTAGGGTTCTTCCTAAGGAAAAAGCTGTGGAAGCAGCCATGTTGTGGACCTTCTGCGCTCCCTTTGGGATGCCTTTGGCAGATGCAGTAAGCCTGGAACTCAGGGCTTCCTGGTTAAAAAAATCCTAGCCCTAGGCTGAGCCCTAACCCTAACCCTAGGCAGATAAATCAGCCTAGGTATAGGGATGGTGCCAAGGAAAAAGCTGTGAAAGCTGCCATGTTGTTGCACTTTTGTACTCCCCTTGGGATGCCTTTCACAGCTGCCGTGTGCCTGGAGCTCAGGGCTTCCTGGTTTAAAAAACCATGTCCCTAGCTGAGACAGGAGGCAGGTGATTCAGCCTAGGCTTAGCAATGGTGCCAATGAAAACGTGTGGAGGCAGCCATTTTCTGGCACTTTTGTGCTCCCCTTGGGATGCCTTTCGCAGCTGCCGTGTGCCTGGAGCTCAGAGCTTGCTGGTTTAAAAAGCTCTACACCTAGGCGTAACCCTAACCCTAACCGTAACACTGGTCATTTAAATCAGCCTGGGTTTAGGAATTATCCCAAGGGAAAAGCTGTGGAGACAGCCATGTTGTGGCACTTTTGCGCTCCCCTTTGGAAGACTTTCACAGCTGCAGTGTGCTTGGAGCACAAGGCTTCCTGGTGTAAAATACCACAACTTTAGCCCAAATTGGAGGCTTCTAAATCAGCCTTCGTTTCAAGACGTCAGCAAGGAAAAAGCTGTGGAGGCAGGCATGTTGAGGCACTTCTGCGCTCTTCTTGGGTAGTCCTTCGCAGCTGCTGTGTTCTTGGAACTCAGGGCTTTCTGGTTAAAAGAACACTAACCCTGGGCCTAACTCAAACCTTAAGCCTAGGAAGGAAAATCAGCCTATGATTCGGGATGGTCTCATGGAAATAGCAGTGGAGGCACCCAAGTTGTGTCACTTTTGCGCTCCCCTTGGGATGCCTTTCACAGCTGCAGTGTGCCTGGAGCACAGGGCTTCCTGGTTTTAAAAGTCCTAGGCCTAAGCCTAACAGTAACCCTAGGAAGGTAAATCAGCCGGGTATTAGGGTTCTTCCTAAGGAAAAAGCTGTGAAAGCAGCCATGTTGTGGACCTTCTGCGCTCCCTTTGGGATGCCTTTGGCAGATGCAGTAAGCCTGGAACTCAGGGCTTCCTGCTTAAAAAAATCCTTGCCCTTGGCTGAGCCCTAACCCTAACTCTAGGCAGATAAATCAGCCTAGGTATAGGGATGGTGCCAAGGAAAAAGCTGTGAAAGCTGCCATGTTGTTGCACTTTTGTACTCCCCTTGGGATGGCTTTCACAGCTGCCGTGTGCTTGGAGCTCAGGGCTTCCTGGTTTAAAAAACCATGTCCCAAGCTGAGACTGGAGGCAGGTGATTCAGCCTAGGCTTAGCAATGGTGACAATGAAAACGTGTGGAGGCAGCCATTTTCTGGCACTTTTGTGCTCCCCTTGGGATGCCTTTCGCAGCTGCCGTGTGCCTGGAGCTCAGAGCTTGCTGGTTTAAAAAGCTCTACACCTAGGCGTAACCCTAACCCTAACCGTAACACTGGTCATTTAAATCAGCCTGGGTTTAGGAATTATCCCAAGGGAAAAGCTGTGGAGACAGCCATGTTGTGGCACTTTTGCGCTCCCCTTGGGATGCCTTTCACAGCTGCAGTGTGCTTGGAGCACAGGGCTTCCTGGTGTAAAAAACCACAACTTTAGCCCAAACTGGAGGCTTCTAAATCAGCCTTCGTTTCGGGACGTCCCCAAGGAAAAAGCTGTGGAGGCAGGCATGTTGAGGCACTTCTGCGCTCTTCTTGGGTAGTCCTTCGCAGCTGCTGTGTTCTTGGAACTCAGGGCTTTCTGGTTAAAAGAACACTAACCCTAGGCCTAACTCAAACCTTAAGCCTAGGAAGGAAAATCAGCCTATGATTCGGGATGGTCTCATGGAAATAGCAGTGGAGGCAGCCAAGTTGTGTCACTTTTGCGCTCCCCTTGGGATGCCTTTAACAGCTGCAGTGTGCCTGGAGCACAGGGCTTCCTGGTTTTAAAAGTCCTAGGCCTGAGCCTAAGAGTAACCCTAGGAAGGTAAATCAGCCGGGTATTAGGGTTCTTCCTAAGGAAAAAGCTGTGAAAGCAGCCATGTTGTGGCACTTCTGCGCTCCCTTTGGGATGCCTTTGGCAGATGAAGTAAGCCTGGAACTCAGGGCTTCCTGGTTAAAAAAAATCCTAGCCCTAGGCTGAGCCCTAACCCTAACCCTAGGCAGATAAATCAGCCCAGGTATAGGGATGGTGCCAAGGAAAAAGCCGTGAAAGCTGCCATGTTGTTGCACTTTTGTACTCCCCTTGGGATGCCTTTCACAGCTGCCGTGTGCCTGGAGCTCAGGGCTTCCTGGTTTAAAAAACCATGTCCCAAGCTGAGACTGGAGGCAGGTGATTTAGCCTAGGCTTAGCAATGGTGCCAATGAAAACGTGTGGAGGCAGCCATTTTCTGGCACTTTTGTGCTCCCCTTGGGATGCCTTTCGCAGCTGCCGTGTGCCTGGAGCTCAGAGCTTGCTGGTTTAAAAAGCTCTACACCTAGGCGTAACCCTAACCCTAACCGTAACACTGATCATATAAATCAGCCTGGGTTTAGGAATTATCCCAAGGGAAAAGCTGTGGAGACAGCCATGTTGTGGCACTTTTGCGCTCCCCTTGGGATGCCTTTCACAGCTGCAGTGTGCTTGGAGCACAGGGCTTCCTGGTGTAAAAACCCACAACTTTAGCCTAAACTGGAGGCTTCTAAATCAGCCTTCGTTTCGGGACGTCCCCAAGGAAAAAGCTGTGGAGGCAGGCATGTTGAGGCACTTCTGCGCTCTTCTTGGGTAGTCCTTCGCAGCTGCTGTGTTCTTGGAACTCAGGGCTTTCTGGTTAAAAGAACACTAACCCTAGGCCTAACTCAAACCTTAAGCCTAGGAAGGAAAATCAGCCTATGATTCGGGATGGTCTCATGGAAATAGCAGTGGAGGCAGCCAAGTTGTGTCACTTTTGCGCTCCCCTTGGGATGCCTTTAACAGCTGCAGTGTGCCTGGAGCACAGGGCTTCCTGGTTTTAAAAGTCCTAGGCCTAAGCCTAACAGTAACCCTAGGAAGGTAAATCAGCCGGGTATTAGGGTTCTTCCTAAGGAAAAAGCTGTGAAAGCAGCCATGTTGTGGCACTTCTGCGCTCCCTTTGGGATGCCTTTGGCAGATGCAGTAAGCCTGGAACTCAGGGCTTCCTGGTTAAAAAAAATCCTAGCCCTAGGCTGAGCCCTAACCCTAACCCTAGGCAGATAAATCAGCCTAGGTATAGGGATGTTACCAAGGAAAAAGCCGTGAAAGATGCAATGTTGTTGCACTTTTGTACTCCCCTTGGGATGCCTTTCACAGCTGCCGTGTGCCTGGAGCTCAGGGCTTCCTGGTTTAAAAAACCATGTCCCTAGCTGAGACTGGAGGCAGGTGATTCAGCTAAGGCTTAGCAATGGTGCCAATGAAAACGTGTGGCGGCAGCCATTTCATGGCACTTTTGTGCTCCCCTTGGGATGCCTTTCACAGCTGCCGTGTGCCTGGAGCTCAGAGCTTGCTGGTTCAAAAAGCTCTACACCTAGGCGTAACCCTAACCCTAACCGTAACACTGGTCATTTAAATCAGCCTGGGTTTAGGAATTATCCCAAGGGAAAAGCTGTGGAGACAGCCATGTTGTGGCACTTTTGCGCTCCCCTTGGGATGCCTTTCACAGCTGCAGTGTGCTTGGAGCACAGGGCTTCCTGGTGTAAAAAACCACAACTTTAGCCCAAACTGGAGGCTTCTAAATCAGCCTTCGTTTCGGGACGTCCCCAAGGAAAAAGCTGTGGAGGCAGGCATGTTGAGGCACTTCTGCGCTCTTCTTGGGTAGTCCTTCGCAGCTGCTGTGTTCTTGGAACTCAGGGCTTTCTGGTTAAAAGAACACTAACCCTAGGCCTAACTCAAACCTTAAGCCTAGGAAGGAAAATCAGCCTATGATTCGGGATGGTCTCATGGAAATAGCAGTGGAGGCAGCCAAGTTGTGTCACTTTTGCGCTCCCCTTGGGATGCCTTTCACAGCTGCAGTGTGCCTGGAGCACAGGGCTTCCTGGTTTTAAAAGTCCTAGGCCTAAGCCTAACAGTAACCCTAGGAAGGTAAATCAGCCGGGTATTAGGGTTCTTCCTAAGGAAAAAGCTGTGAAAGCAGCCATGTTGTGGCACTTCTGCGCTCCCTTTGGGATGCCTTTGGCAGATGCAGTAAGCCTGGAACTCAGGGCTTCCTGGTTAAAAAAATCCTTGCCCTTGGCTGAGCCCTAACCCTAACCCTTGGCAGATAAATCAGCCTAGGTAGAGGGATGGTGCCAAGGAAAAAGCTGTGAAAGCTGCCATGTTGTTGCACTTTTGTACTCCCCTTGGGATGCCTTTCACAGCTGCTAAGTGCCTGGAACTCAGGGCTTCCTGGTTTAAAAAACCATGTCCCTAGCTGAGACTGGAGGCAGGTGATTCAGCCTAGGCTTAGCAATGGTGCCAATGAAAACGTGTGGAGGCAGCCATTTTCTGGCACTTTTGTGCTCCCCTTGGGATGCCTTTCGCTGCTGCCGTGTGCCTGGAGCTCAGAGCTTGCTGTTTTAAAAAGCTCTACACCTAGGCGTAACCCTAACCCTAACCGTAACACTGGTCATTTAAATCAGCCTGGGTTTAGGAATTATCCCAAGGGAAAAGCTGTGGAGACAGCCATGTTGTGGCACTTTTGCGCTCCCCTTGGGATGCATTTGGCAGATGCAGTAAGCCGGGAACTCAGGGCGTCCTGGTTAAAAAAAATCCTGGCCCTTGGCTGAGCCCTAACCCTAACCCTAGGCAGATAAATCAGCCTAGGTATAGGGATGGTGCCAAGTAAAAAGCTGTGAAAGCTGCCATGTTGTGGCACTTTTGCGCTCCCCTTGGGATGCCTTTCACAGCTGCAGTGTGCTTGGAGCACAGGGCTTCCTGGTGTAAAAAACCACAACTTTAGCCCAAACTGGAGGCTTCTAAATCAGCCTTCGTTTCGGGACGTCCTCAAAGAAAAAGCTGTGGAGGCAGGCATGTTTAGGCACTTCTGCGCTCTTCTTGGGTAGTCCTTCGCAGCTGCTGTGTTCTTGGAACTCAGGGCTTTCTGGTTAAAAGAACACTAACCCTAGGCCTAACTCAAACCTTAAGCCTAGGAAGGAAAATCAGCCTATGATTCGGGATGGTCTCATGGAAATAGCAGTGGAGGCAGCGAAGTTGTGTCACTTTTGCGCTCCCCTTGGGATGCCTTTTACAGCTGCAGTGTGCCTGGAGCTCAGGGCTTCCTGGTTTTAAAAGTCCTAGGCCAAATCCTAACAGTAGCCCTAGGAAGGTAAATCAGCCGGGTATTAGGGTTCTTCCTAAGGAAAAAGCTGTGAAAGCAGCCATGTTGTGGCACTTCTGCGCTCCCTTTGGGATGCCTTTGGCAGATGCAGTAAGCCTGGAACTCAGGGCTTCCTGGTTAAAAAAATCCTTGCCCTAGGCTGAGCCCTAACCCTAACCCTAGGCAGATAAATCAGCCTAGGTATAGGGATGGTGCCAAGGAAAAAGCTGTGAAAGCTGCCATGTTGTTGCACTTTTGTACTCCCCTTGGGATGCCTTTCACAGCTGCCGTGTGCCTGGAGCTCAGAGCTTCCTGCTTTAAAAAACCATGTCCCTAGCTGAGACTGGAGGCAGGTGATTCAGCCTTGGCTTAGCAATGGTGCCAACGAAAACGTGTGGAGGCAGCCATTTTCTGGCACTTTTGTGCTCCCCTTGGGATGCCTTTCGCAGCTGCCGTGTGCCTGGAGCTCAGAGCTTGCTGGTTTAAAAAGCTCTACACCTAGGCATAACCCTTACCCTAACCGTAACACTGGTCATATAAATCAGCCTGGGTTTAGGAATTATCCCAAGGGAAAAGCTGTGGAGACAGCCATGTTGTGGCACTTTTGTGCTCCCCTTGGGATGCCTTTCACAGCTGCAGTGTGCTTAGAGCACAGGGCTTCCTGGTGTAAAAACCCAAAACTTTAGGCCAAACTGGAGGCTTCTAAATCAGCCTTCGTTTCGGGACGTCCTCAAAGAAAAAGCTGTGGAGGCAGGCATGTTGAGGCACTTCTGCGCTCTTCTTGGGTAGTCCTTCGCAGCTGCTGTGTTCTTGGAACTCAGGGCTTTCTGGTTAAAAGAACACTAACCCTAGGCCTAACTCAAACCTTAAGCCTAGGAAGGAAAATCAGCCTATGATTCGGGATGGTCTCATGGAAATAGCAGTGGAGGCAGCCAAGTTGTGTCACTTTTGCGCTCCCCTTGGGATGCCTTTAACAGCTGCAGTGTGCCTGGAGCACAGGGCTTCATGGTTTAAATGTCCAAGGCCTAAGCCTAACAGTAACCCTAGGAAGGTAAATCAGCCAGGTATTAGGGTTCTTCCTAAGGAAAAAGCTGTGAAAGCAGCCATGTTGTGGACCTTCACCGCTCCCTTTGGGATGCCTTTGGCAGATGCAGTAAGCCAGGAACTCAGGGCTTCCTGGTTAAAAAAATCCTAGCCCTAGGCTGAGCCCTAACCCTAACCCTAGGCAGATAAATCAGCCTAGGTATAGGGATGGTGCCAAGGAAAAAGCTGTGAAAGCTGCCATGTTGTTGCACTTTTGTACTCCCTTTGTTATGCCTTTCACATCTGCCAAGTGCCTGGAGCTCAGGGATTCTTGGTTTAAAACACCATGTCCCTAGCTGAGACTGGAGGCAGGTGATTCAGCCTAGGCTTAGCAATGGTGCCAATGAAAACGTGTGGAGGCAGCCATTTTCTGGCACTTTTGTGCTCCCCTTGGGATGCCTTTCTCAGCTGCCGTGTGCCTGGAGCTCAGAGCTTGCTGGTTTAAAAAGCTCTACACCTAGGCGTAACCCTAACCCTAACCGTAACACTGGTCATTTAAATCAGCCTGGGTTTAGGAATTATCCCAAGGGAAAAGCTGTGGAGACAGCCATGTTGTGGCACTTTTGTGCTCCCCTTGGGATGCCTTTCACAGCTGCAGTGTGCTTAGAGCACAGGGCTTCCTGGTGTAAAAACCCAAAACTTTAGCCCAAACTGGAGGCTTCTAAATCAGCCTTCGTTTCGGGACGTCCTCAAAGAAAAAGCTGTGGAGGCAGGCATGTTTAGGCACTTCTGCGCTCTTCTTGGGTAGTCCTTCGCAGCTGCTGTGTTCTTGGAACTCAGGGCTTTCTGGTTAAAAGAACACTAACCCTAGGCCTAACTCAAACCTTAAGCCTAGGAAGGAAAATCAGCCTATGATTCGGGATGGTCTCATGGAAATAGCAGTGGAGGCAGCCAAGTTGTGTCACTTTTGCGCTCCCCTTGGGATGCCTTTAATAGCTGCAGTGTGCCTGAAGCACAGGGCTTCCTGGTTTTAAAAGTCCTAGGCCTAAGCCTAACAGTAACCCTAGGAAGGTAAATCAGCCGGGTATTAGGGTTCTTCCTAAGGAAAAAGCTGTGAAAGCAGCCATGTTGTGGCACTTCTGCGCTCCCTTTGGGATGCCTTTGGCAGATGCAGTAAGCCTGGAACTCAGGGCTTCCTGGTTAAAAAAATCCTTGCCCTTGGCTGAACCCTAACCCTAACCCTAGGCAGATAAATCAGCCTAGGTATAGGGATGGTGCCAAAGAAAAAGCTGTGAAAGCTGCCATGTTGTTGCACTTTTGTACTCCCCTTGGGATGCCTTTCACAGCTGCCAAGTGCCTGGAGCTCAGGGCTTCCTGGTTTAAAAAACCATGTCCCTAGCTGAGACTGGAGGCAGGTAATTCAGCCTAGGCTTAGCAAAGGTGCCAATGAAAACGTGCGGAGGCAGCCATTTTCTGGCACTTTTGTGCTCCCCTTGGGATGCCTTTTGCAGCTGCCGTGTGCCTGGAGAACAGGGCTTCCTGGTTTTAAAAGTCTTAGGCCTAAGCCTAACAGTAACCCTAGGAAGGTAAATCAGCCGGGTATTAGGGTTCTTCCTAAGGAAAAAGCTGTGAAAGCAGCCATGTTGTGGCACTTCTGCGCTCCCCTTGGGATGCCTTTCACAGCTGCAGTGTGCTTAGAGCACAGGGCTTCCTGGTGTAAAAAACCACAACTTTAGCCCAAACTGGAGGCTTCTAAATCAGCCTTCGTTTCGGGACGTCCCCAAGGAAAAAGCTGTGCAGGCAGGCATGTTGAGGCACTTCTGCGCTCTTCTTGGGTAGTCCTTTGCAGCTGCTGTGTTCTTGGAACTCAGGGCTTTCTGGTTAAAAGAACACTAACCCTAGGCCTAACTCAAACCTTAAGCCTAGGAAGGAAAATCAGCCTATGATTCGGGATGGTCTCATGGAAATAGCAGTGGAGGCAGCCCAGTTGTGTCACTTTTGCGCTCCCCTTGGGATGCCTTTCACAGCTGCAGTGTGCCAGGAGCACAGGGCTTCCTGGTTTTAAAAGTCCTAGTCCTAAGCCTAACAGTAACCCTAGGAAGGTAAATCAGCCGGGTATTAGGGTTCTTCCTAAGGAAAAAGCTGTGAAAGCAGCCATGTTGTGGCACTTCTGCGCTCCCTTTGGGATGCCTTTGGCAGATGCAGTAAGCCTGGAACTCAGGGCTTCCTGGTTAAAAAAATCCTAGCCCTAGGCTGAGCCCTAACCCTAACCCTAGGCAGATAAATCAGCCTAGGTATAGGGACGGTGCCAAGGAAAAAGCTGTGAAAGCTGCCATGTTGTTGCACTTTTGTACTCCCTTTGTTATGCCTTTCACATCTGCCAAGTGCCTGGAGCTCAGGGCTTCTTGGTTTAAAACACCATGTCCCTAGCTGAGACTGGAGGCAGGTGATTCAGCCTAGGCTTAGCAATGGTGCCAATGAAAACGTGTGGAGGCAGCCATTTTCTGGCACTTTTGTGCTCCCCTTGGGATGCCTTTCTCAGCTGCCGTGTGCCTGGAGCTCAGAGTTTGCTGGTTTAAAAAGCTCTACACCTAGGCGTAACCCTAACCCTAACCGTAACACTGGTCATTTAAATCAGCCTGGGTTTAGGAATTATCCCAAGGGAAAAGCTGTGGAGACAGCCATGTTGTGGCACTTTTGTGCTCCCCTTGGGATGCCTTTCACAGCTGCAGTGTGCTTAGAGCACAGGGCTTCCTGGTGTAAAAACCCAAAACTTTAGGCCAAACTGGAGGCTTCTAAATCAGCCTTCGTTTCGGGACGTCCTCAAAGAAAAAGCTGTGGAGGCAGGCATGTTTAGGCACTTCTGCGCTCTTCTTGGGTAGTCCTTCGCAGCTGCTGTGTTCTTGGAACTCAGGGCTTTCTGGTTAAAAGAACACTAACCCTAGGCCTAACTCAAACCTTAAGCCTAGGAAGGAAAATCAGCCTATGATTCGGGATGGTCTCATGGAAATAGCAGTGGAGGCAGCCAAGTTGTGTCACTTTTGCGCTCCCCTTGGGATGCCTTTAATAGCTGCAGTGTGCCTGAAGCACAGGGCTTCCTGGTTTTAAAAGTCCTAGGCCTAAGCCTAACAGTAACCCTAGGAAGGTAAATCAGCCGGGTATTAGGGTTCTTCCTAAGGAAAAAGCTGTGAAAGCAGCCATGTTGTGGCACTTCTGCGCTCCCTTTGGGATGCCTTTGGCAGATGCAGTAAGCCTGGAACTCAGGGCTTCCTGGTTAAAAAAATCCTTGCCCTTGGCTGAACCCTAACCCTAACCCTAGGCAGATAAATCAGCCTAGGTATAGGGATGGTGCCAAAGAAAAAGCTGTGAAAGCTGCCATGTTGTTGCACTTTTGTACTCCCCTTGGGATGCCTTTCACAGCTGCCAAGTGCCTGGAGCTCAGGGCTTCCTGGTTTAAAAAACCATGTCCCTAGCTGAGACTGGAGGCAGGTAATTCAGCCTAGGCTTAGCAAAGGTGCCAATGAAAACGTGCGGAGGCAGCCATTTTCTGGCACTTTTGTGCTCCCCTTGGGATGCCTTTTGCAGCTGCCGTGTGCCTGGGGAACAGGGCTTCCTGGTTTTAAAAGTCTTAGGCCTAAGCCTAACAGTAACCCTAGGAAGGTAAATCAGCCGGGTATTAGGGTTCTTCCTAAGGAAAAAGCTGTGAAAGCAGCCATGTTGTGGCACTTCTGCGCTCCCCTTGGGATGCCTTTCACAGCTGCAGTGTGCTTAGAGCACAGGGCTTCCTGGTGTAAAAAACCACAACTTTAGCCCAAACTGGAGGCTTCTAAATCAGCCTTCGTTTCGGGACGTCCTCAAAGAAAAAGCTGTGGAGGCAGGCATGTTGAGGCACTTCTGCGCTCTTCTTGGGTAGTCCTTCGCAGCTGCTGTGTTCTTGGAACTCAGGGCTTTCTGGTTAAAAGAACACTAACCCTAGGCCTAACTCAAACCTTAAGCCTAGGAAGGAAAATCAGCCTATGATTCGGGATGGTCTCATGGAAATAGCAGTGGAGGCAGCCCAGTTGTGTCACTTTTGCGCTCCCCTTGGGATGCCTTTAACAGCTGCAGTGTGCCTGGAGCACAGGGCTTCCTGGTTTTAAAAGTCCTAGGCCTAAGCCTAACAGTAACCCTAGGAAGGTAAATCAGCCGGTTATTAGGGTTCTTCCTAAGGAAAAAGCTGTGAAAGCAGCCATGTTGTGGCACTTCTGCGCTCCCTTTGGGATGCCTTTGGCAGATGCAGTAAGCCTGGAACTCAGGGCTTCCTGGTTAAAAAAATCCTAGCCCTAGGCTGAGCCCTAACCCTAACCCTAGGCAGATAAATCAGCCTAGGTATAGGGATGGTGCCAAGGAAAAAGCTGTGAAAGCTGCCATGTTGTTGCACTTTTGTACTCCCCTTGGGATGCCTTTCACAGCTGCCGTGTGCCTGGAGCTCAGGGCTTCCTGGTTTAAAAAACCATGTCCCTAGCTGAGACTGGAGGCAGGTGATTCAGCCGCGGCTTAGCAATGGTGCCAATGAAAACGTGTGGAGGCAGCCATTTTCTGGCCCTTTTGTGCTCCCCTTGGGATGCCTTTCGCAGCTGCCGTTTGCCTGGAGCTCAGAGCTTGCTGGTTTAAAAAGCTCTACACCTAGGCGTAACCCTAACCCTAACCGTAACACTGGTCATTTAAATCAGCCTGGGTTTAGGAATTATCCCAAGGGAAAAGCTGTGGAGACAGCCATGTTGTGGCACTTTTGCGCTCCCCTTGGGATGCCTTTCACAGCTGCAGTGTGCTTAGAGCACAGGGCTTCCTGGTGTAAAAAACCACAACTTTAGCCCAAACTGGAGGCTTCTAAATCAGCCTTCGTTTCAGGACGTCCCTAAGGAAAAAGCTGTGGAGGCAGGCATGTTGAGGCACTTCTCCGCTCTTCTTGGGTAGTACTTCGCAGCTGCTGTGTTCTTGGAACTCAGGGCTTTCTGGTTAAAAGAACACTAACCCTAGGCCTAACTCAAACCTTAAGCCTAGGAAGGAAAATCAGCCTATGATTCGGGATGGTCTCATGGAAATAGCAGTGGAGGCAGCCAAGTTGTGTGACTTTTGCGCTCCCCTTGGGATGCCTTTCACAGCTGCAGTGTGCTTGGAGCACAGGGCTTCCTGGTGTAAAAACCACAACTTTAGCCCAAACTGGAGGCTTCGAAATCAGCCTTCGTTTTGGGACGTCCCCAAGGAAAAAGCTGTGGAGGCAGGCATGTTGAGGCACTTCTGCGCTCTTCTTGGGTAGTCCTTCGCAGCTGCTGTGTTCTTGGAACTCAGGGCTTTCTGGTTAAAAGAACACTAACCCTAGGCCTAACTCAAACCTTAAGCCTAGGAAGGAAAATCAGCCTATGATTCGGGATGGTCTCATGGAAATAGCAGTGGAGGCAGCCAAGTTGTGTCACTTTTGCGCTCCCCTTGGGATGCCTTTAATAGCTGCAGTGTGCCTGAAGCACAGGGCTTCCTGGTTTTAAAAGTCCTAGGCCTAAGCCTAACAGTAACCCTAGGAAGGTAAATCAGCCGGGTATTAGGGTTCTTCCTAAGGAAAAAGCTGTGAAAGCAGCCATGTTGTGGCACTTCTGCGCTCCCTTTGGGATGCCTTTGGCAGATGCAGTAAGCCTGGAACTCAGGGCTTCCTGCTTAAAAAAATCCTAGCCCTAGGCTGAGCCCTAACCCTAACCCTAGGCAGATAAATCAGCCTAGGTATAGGGATGGTGCCAAAGAAAAAGCTGTGAAAGCTGCCATGTTGTTGCACTTTTGTACTCCCCTTGGGATGCCTTTCACAGCTGCCGTGTGCCTGGAGCTCAGGGCTTCCTGGTTTAAAAAACCATGTCCCTAGCTGAGACTGGAGGCAGGTAATTCAGCCTAGGCTTAGCAAAGGTGCCAATGAAAACGTGCGGAGGCAGCCATTTTCTGGCACTTTTGTGCTCCCCTTGGGATGCCTTTTGCAGCTGCCGTGTGCCTGGAGAACAGGGCTTCCTGGTTTTAAAAGTCTTAGGCCTAAGCCTAACAGTAACCCTAGGAAGGTAAATCAGCCGGGTATTAGGGTTCTTCCTAAGGAAAAAGCTGTGAAAGCAGCCATGTTGTGGCACTTCTGCGCTCCCCTTGGGATGCCTTTCACAGCTGCAGTGTGCTTAGAGCACAGGGCTTCCTGGTGTAAAAAACCACAACTTTAGCCCAAACTGGAGGCTTCTAAATCAGCCTTCGTTTCGGGACGTCCTCAAAGAAAAAGCTGTGGAGGCAGGCATGTTGAGGCACTTCTGCGCTCTTCTTGGGTAGTCCTTCGCAGCTGCTGTGTTCTTGGAACTCAGGGCTTTCTGGTTAAAAGAACACTAACCCTAGGCCTAACTCAAACCTTAAGCCTAGGAAGGAAAATCAGCCTATGATTCGGGATGGTCTCATGGAAATAGCAGTGGAGGCAGCCCAGTTGTGTCACTTTTGCGCTCCCCTTGGGATGCCTTTAACAGCTGCAGTGTGCCTGGAGCACAGGGCTTCCTGGTTTTAAAAGTCCTAGGCCTAAGCCTAACAGTAACCCTAGGAAGGTAAATCAGCCGGTTATTAGGGTTCTTCCTAAGGAAAAAGCTGTGAAAGCAGCCATGTTGTGGCACTTCTGCGCTCCCTTTGGGATGCCTTTGGCAGATGCAGTAAGCCTGGAACTCAGGGCTTCCTGGTTAAAATAATCCTAGCCCTAGGCTGAGCCCTAACCCTAACCCTAGGCAGATAAATCAGCCTAGGTATAGGGATGGTGCCAAGGAAAAAGCTGTGAAAGCTGCCATGTTGTTGCACTTTTGTACTCCCCTTGGGATGCCTTTCACAGCTGCCGTGTGCCTGGAGCTCAGGGCTTCCTGGTTTAAAAAACCATGTCCCTAGCTGAGACTGGAGGCAGGTGATTCATCCGAGGCTTAGCAATGGTGCCAATGAAAACGTGTGGAGGCAGCCATTTTCTGGCCCTTTTGTGCTCCCCTTGGGATGCCTTTCGCAGCTGCCGTGTGCCTGGAGCTCAGAGCTTGCTGGTTTAAAAAGCTCTACACCTAGGCGTAACCCTAACCCTAACCGTAACACTGGTCATTTAAATCAGCCTGGGTTTAGGAATTATCCCAAGGGAAAAGCTGTGGAGACAGCCATGTTGTGGCACTTTTGCGCTCCCCTTGGGATGCCTTTCACAGCTGCAGTGTGCTTAGAGCACAGGGCTTCCTGGTGTAAAAAACCAAAACTTTAGCCCAAACTGGAGGCTTCTAAATCAGCCTTCGTTTCAGGACGTCCCTAAGGAAAAAGCTGTGGAGGCAGGCATGTTGAGGCACTTCTCCGCTCTTCTTGGGTAGTACTTCGCAGCTGCTGTGTTCTTGGAACTCAGGGCTTTCTGGTTAAAAGAACACTAACCCTAGGCCTAACTCAAACCTTAAGCCTAGGAAGGAAAATCAGCCTATGATTCGGGATGGTCTCATGGAAATAGCAGTGGAGGCAGCCAAGTTGTGTGACTTTTGCGCTCCCCTTGGGATGCCTTTCACAGCTGCAGTGTGCTTGGAGCACAGGGCTTCCTGGTGTAAAAACCACAACTTTAGCCCAAACTGGAGGCTTCGAAATCAGCCTTCGTTTTGGGATATCCCCAAGGAAAAAGCTGTGGAGGCAGGCATGTTGAGGCACTTCTGCGCTCTTCTTGGGTAGTCCTTCGCAGCTGCTGTGTTCTTGGAACTCAGGGCTTTCTGGTTAAAAGAACACTAACCCTAGGCCTAACTCAAACCTTAAGCCTAGGAAGGAAAATCAGCCTATGATTCGGGATGGTCTCATGGAAATAGCAGTGGAGGCAGCCAAGTTGTGTCACTTTTGCGCTCCCCTTGGGATGCCTTTAACAGCTGCAGTGTGCCTGGAGCACAGGGCTTCCTGGTTTTAAAAGTCCTAGGCCTAAGCCTAACAGTAACCCTAGGAAGGTAAATCAGCCGGGTATTAGGGTTCTTCCTAAGGAAAAAGCTGTGAAAGCAGCCATGTTGTGGCACTTCTGCGCTCCCTTTGGGATGCCTTTGGCAGATGCAGTAAGCCTGGAACTCAGGGCTTCCTGGTTAAAAAAATCCTTGCCCTAGGCTGAGCCCTAACCCTAACCCTAGGCAGATAAATCAGCCTAGGTATAGGGATGGTGCCAAGGAAAAAGCTGTGAAAGCTGCCATGTTGTTGCACTTTTGTACTCCCCTTGGGATGCCTTTCACAGCTGCCGTGTGCCTGGAGCTCAGGGCTTCCTGGTTTAAAAAACCATGTCCCTAGCTGAGACTGGAGGCAGGTGATTCAGCCTAGGCTTAGCAATGGTGCCAATGAAAACGTGTGGAGGCAGCCATTTTCTGGCACTTTTGTGCTCCCCTTGGGATGCCTTTCGCAGCTGCCGTGTGCCTGGAGCTCAGAGCTTGCTGGTTTAAAAAGCTCTACACCTAGGCGTAACCCTAACCCTAACCGTAACACTGGTCATTTAAATCAGCCTGGGTTTAGGAATTATCCCAAGGGAAAAGCTGTGGAGACAGCCATGTTGTGGCACTTTTGCGCTCCCCTTGGGATGCCTTTCACAGCTGCAGTGTGCTTGGAGCACAGGGCTTCCTGGTGTAAAAAACCACAACTTTAGCCCAAACTGGAGGCTTCTAAATCAGCCTTCTTTTCGGGACGTCCCCAAGGAAAAAGCTGTGGAGGCAGGCATGTTGAGGCACTTCTGCGCTCTTCTTGGGTAGTCCTTCGCAGCTGCTGTGTTCTTGGAACTCAGGGCTTTCTGGTTAAAAGAACACTAACCCTAGGCCTAACTCAAACCTTAAGCCTAGGAAGGAAAATCAGCCTATGATTCGGGATGGTCTCATGGAAATAGCAGTGGAGGCAGCCAAGTTGTGTCACTTTTGCGCTCCCCTTGGGATGCCTTTAACAGCTGCAGTGTGCCTGGAGCACAGGGCTTCCTGGTTTTAAAAGTCCTAGGCCTAAGCCTAACAGTAACCCTAGGAAGGTAAATCAGCCGGGTATTAGGGTTCTTCCTAAGGAAAAAGCTGTGAAAGCAGCCATGTTGTGGCACTTCTGCGCTCCCTTTGGGATGCCTTTGGCAGATGCAGTAAGCCTGGAACTCAGGGCTTCCTGGTTAAAAAAATCCTTGCCCTTGGCTGAGCCCTAACCCTAACCCTAGGCAGATAAATCAGCCTAGGTAGAGGGATGGTGCCAAGGAAAAAGCTGTGAAAGCTGCCATGTTGTTGCACTTTTGTACTCCCCTTGGGATGCCTTTCACAGCTGCCAAGTGCCTGGAGCTCAGGGCTTCCTGGTGTAAAAAACCATGTCCCTAGCTGAGACTGGAGGCAGGTGATTCAGCCTAGGCTTAGCAATGGTGCCAATGAAAACGTGTGGAGGCAGCCATTTTCTGGCACTTTTGTGTTCCCCTTGGGATGCCTTTCGCAGCTGCCGTGTGCCTGGAGCTCAGAGCTTGCTGGTTTAAAAAGCTCTACACCTAGGCGTAACCCTAACCCTAACCGTAACACTGGTCATTTAAATCAGCCTGGGTTTAGGAATTATCCCAAGGGAAAAGCTGTGGAGACAGCCATGTTGTGGCACTTTTGCGCTCCCCTTGGGATGCCTTTCACAGCTGCAGTGTGCTTAGAGCACAGGGCTTCCTGGTGTAAAAAACCACAACTTTAGCCCGAACTGGAGGCTTCGAAATCAGCCTACGTTTCGGGACGTCCTCAGAGAAAAAGCTGTGGAGGCAGGCATGTTGAGGCACTTCTGCGCTCTTCTTGGGTAGTACTTCGCAGCTGCTGTGTTCTTGGAACTCAGGGCTTTCTGGTTAAAAGAACACTAACCCTAGGCCTAACTCAAACCTTAAGCCTAGGAAGGAAAATCAGCCTATGATTCGGGATGGTCTCATGGAAATAGCAGTGGAGGCAGCCAAGTTGTGTCACTTTTGCGCTCCCCTTGGGATGCCTTTAACAGCTGCAGTGTGCCTGGAGCACAGGGCTTCCTGGTTTTAAAAGTCCTAGGCCTAGGCCTAACAGTAACCCTAGGAAGGTAAATCAGCCGGGTATTAGGGTTCTTCCTAAGGAAAAAGCTGTGAAAGCAGCCATGTTGTGGCACTTCTGCGCTCCCTTTGGGATGCCTTTGGCAGATGCAGTAAGCCAGGAACTCAGGGCTTCCTGGTTAAAAAAATCCTAGCCCTAGGCTGAGCCCTAACCCTAACCCTAGGCAGATAAATCAGCCTAGGTATAGGGATGGTGCCAAGGAAAAAGCTGTGAAAGCTGCCATGTTGTTGCACTTTTGTACTCCCTTTGGGATGCCTGTCACAGCTGCCGTGTGCCTGGAGCTCAGGGCTTCCTGGTTTAAAAAACCATGTCCCTAGCTGAGAATGGAGGCAGGTGATTCAGCCTAGGCTTAGCAATGGTGCCAATGAAAACGTGTGGAGGCAGCCATTTTCTGGCACTTTTGTGCTCCCCTTGGGATGCCTTTCACAGCTGCCGTGTGCCTGGAGCTCAGAGCTTGCTGGTTTTAAAAGCTCCACACCTAGGCATAACCCTTACCCTAACCGTAACACTGGTCATATAAATCAGCCTGGGTTTAGGAATTATCCCAAGGGAAAAGCTGTGGAGACAGCCATGTTGTGGCACTTTTGCGCTCCCCTTGGGATGCCTTTCACAGCTGCAGTGAGCTTGGAGCACAGGGCTTCCTGGTGTAAAAAACCACAACTTTAGCCCAAACTGGAGGCTTCTAAATCAGCCTTCGTTTCGGGATGTCCCCAAGGAAAAAGCTGTGGAGGCAGGCATTTTGAGGCACTTCTGCGCTCTTCTTGGGTAGTCCTTCGCAGCTGCTGTGCCCTTGGAACTCAGGGCTTTCTGGTTAAAAGAACACTAACCCTAGGCCTAACTCAAACCTTAAGCCTAGGAAGGAAAATCAGCCTATGATTCGGGATGGTCTCATGGAAATAGCAGTGGAGGCAGCCAAGTTGTGTCACTTTTGCGCTCCCCTTGGGATGCCTTTAACAGCTGCAGTGTGCCTGGAGCACAGGGCTTCCTGGTTTTAAAAGTCCTAGGCCTAAGCCTAACAGTAACCCTAGGAAGGTAAATCAGCCGGGTATTAGGGTACTTCCTAAGGAAAAAGCTGTGAAAGCAGCCATGTTGTGGCACTTCTGCGCTCCCCTTGGGATGCCTTTAACAGCTGCAGTGTGCCTGGAGCACAGGGCTTCCTGGTTTTAAACGTCCTAGGCCTAGGCCTTACAGTAACCCTAGGAAGATAAATCAGCCGGGTATTAGGGTTCTTCCTAAGGAAAAAGCTGTGAAAGCAGCCATGTTGTGGACCTTCTGCGCTCCCTTTGGGATGCCTTTGGCAGATGCAGTAAGCCTGGAACTCAGGGCTTCCTGCTTAAAAAAATCCTTGCCCTTGGCTGAGCCCTAACCCTAACCCTAGGCAGATAAATCAGCCTAGGTAGAGGGATGGTGCCAAGGAAAAAGCTGTGAAAGCTGCCATGTTGTTGCACTTTTGTACTCCCCTTGGGATGCCTTTCACAGCTGCCGTGTGCCTGGAGCTCAGGGCTTCCTGCTTTAAAAAACAATGTCCCTAGCTGAGACTGGAGGCCGGTAATTCAGCCTAGGCTTAGCAATGGTGCCAATGAAAACGTGTGGAGGCAGCCATTTTCTGGCACTTTTGTACACCCCTTGGGATGCCTTTCGCAGCTGCCGTGTGCCTGGAGCTCAGAGCTTGCTGGTCTAAAAAGCTCTACACCTAGGCGTAACCCTAACCCTAACCGTAACACTGGTCATTTAAATCAGCCTGGGTTTAGGAATTATCCCAAGGGAAAAGCTGTGGAGACAGCCATGTTGTGGCATTTTGCGCTCCCCTTGGGATGCCTTTTACAGCTGCAGTGTGCTTGGAGCACAGGGCTTCCTGGTGTAAAAAGCCACAACTTTAGCCCAAACTGGAGGCTTCTAAATCAGCCTTCGTTTCGGGACGTCCCCAAGGAAAAAGCTGTGGAGGCAGGCATGTTGAGGCACTTCTGCGCTCTTCTTGGGTAGTCCTTCGCAGCTGCTGTGTTCTTGGAACTCAGGGCTTTCTGGTTAAAAGAACACTAACCCTAGGCCTAACTCAAACCTTAAGCCTAGGAAGGAAAATCAGCCTATGATTCGGGATGGTCTCATGGAAATAGCAGTGGAGGCAGCCAAGTTGTGTCACTTTTGCGCTCCCCTTGGGATGCCTTTCACAGCTGCAGTGTGCCTGGAGCACAGGGCTTCCTGGTTTTAAAAGTCCTAGGCCTAGGCCTAACAGTAACCCTAGGAAGGTAAATCAGCCCGGTATTAGGGTTCTTCCTAAGGAAAAAGCTGTGAAAGCAGCCATGTTGTGGCACTTCTGCGCTCCCTTTGGGATGCCTTTGGCAGATGCAGTAAGCCTGGAACTCAGGGCTTCCTGGTTAAAAAAATCCTTGCCCTTGGCTGAGCCCTAACCCTAACCCTAGGCAGATAAATCAGCCCAGGTATAGGGATGGTGCCAAGGAAAAAGCTGTGAAAGCTGCCATGTTGTTGCACTTTTGTACTCCCCTTGGGATGCCTTTCACTGCTGCCAAGTGCCTGGAACTCAGGGCTTCCTGGTTTAAAAAACCATGTCCCTAGCTGAGACTGGAGGCAGGTAATTCAGCCTAGGCTTAGCAATGGTGCCAATGAAAACGTGTGGAGGCAGCCATTTTCTGGCACTTTTGTGCTCCCCTTGGGATGCCTTTCGCAGCTGCCGTGTGCCTGGAGCTCAGAGCTTGCTGGTTTAAAAAGCTCTACACCTAGGCGTAACCCTAACCCTAACCGTAACACTGGTCATTTAAATCAGCCTGGGTTTAGGAATTATCCCAAGGGAAAAGCTGTGGAGACAGCCATGTTGTGGCACTTTTGCGCTCCCCTTGGGATGCCTTTCACAGCTGCAGTGTGCTTGGAGCACAGGGCTTCCTGGTGTAAAAAACCACAACTTTAGCCCAAACTGGAGGCTTCTAAATCAGCCTTCGTTTCGGGACGTCCCCAAGGAAAAAGCTGTGGAGGCAGGCATGTTGAGGCACTTCTGCGCTCTTCTTGGGTAGTCCTTCGCAGCTGCTGTGTTCTTGGAACTCAGGGCTTTCTGGTTAAAAGAACACTAACCCTAGGCCTAACTCAAACCTTAAGCCTAGGAAGGAAAATCAGCCTATGATTCGGGATGGTCTCATGGAAATAGCAGTGGAGGCAGCCAAGTTGTGTCACTTTGTCACTTTTGCGCTCCCCTTGGGATGCCTTTAACAGCTGCAGTGTGCCTGGAGCACAGGGCTTCCTGGTTTAAAAGTCCTAGGCCTAAGCCTAACAGTAACCCTAGGAAGGTAAATCAGCCGGGTATTAGGGTTCTTCCTAAGGAAAAAGCTGTGAAAGCAGCCATGTTGTGGCACTTCTGCGCTCCCTTTGGGATGCCTTTGGCAGATGCAGTAAGCCTGGAAGTCAGGGCTTCCTGCTTAAAAAAATCCTAGCCCTAGGCTGAGCCCTAACCCTAACCCTAGGCAGATAAATCAGCCTAGGTATAGGGATGGTGCCAAGGAAAAAGCTGTGAAAGCTGCCATGTTGTTGCACTTTTGTACTCCCCTTGGGATGCCTTTCACAGCTGCCGTGTGCCTGGAGCTCAGGGCTTCCTGGTTTAAAAAACCATGTCCCTAGCTGAGACTGGAGGCAGGTAATTCAGCCTAGGCTTAGCAATGGTGCCAATGAAAACGTGTGGAGGCAGCCATTTTCTGGCACTTTTGTGCTCCCCTTGGGATGCCTTTCGCAGCTGCCGTGTGCCTGGAGCTCAGAGCTTGCTGGTTTAAAAAGCTCTACACCTAGGCGTAACCCTAACCCTAACCGTAACACTGGTCATTTAAATCAGCCTGGGTTTAGGAATTATCCCAAGGGAAAAGCTGTGGAGACAGCCATGTTGTGGCACTTTTGCGCTCCCCTTGGGATGCCTTTCACAGCTGCAGTGAGCTTGGAGCACAGGGCTTCCTGGTTTAAAAACCACAACTTTACCCCAAACTGGAGGCTTCTAAATCAGCCTTCGTTTCGGGACGTCCCCAAGGAAAAAGCTGTGGAGGCAGGCATGTTGAGGCACTTCTGCGCTCTTCTTGGATAGTCCTTCACAGCTGCTGTGTTCTTGGAACTCAGGGCTTTCTGGTTAAAAGAACATTAACCCTTGGCCTTACTCAAACCTTAAGCCTAGGAAGGAAAATCAGCCTATGATTCGGGATGGTCTCATGGAAATAGCAGTGGAGGCAGCCAAGTTGTGTCACTTTTGCGCTCCCCTTGGGATGCCTTTAACAGCTGCAGTGTGCCTGAAGCACAGGGCTTCCTGGTTTTAAAAGTCCTAGGCCTAGGCCTAACAGTAACCCTAGGAAGGTAAATCAGCCGGGTATTAGGGTTCTTCCTAAGGAAAAAGCTGTGAAAGCAGCCATGTTGTGGCACTTCTGCGCTCCCTTTGGGATGCCTTTGGCAGATGCAGTAAGCCTGGAACTCAGGGCTTCCTGGTTAAAAAAATCCTTGCCCTAGGCTGAGCCCTAACCCTAACCCTAGGAAGATAAATCAGCCTAGGTATAGGGATGGTGCTAAGGAAAAAGCTGTGAAAGCTGCCATGTTGTTGAACTTTTGTACTCCCCTTGGGATGCGTTTCACAGATGCCGTGTGCCTGGAGCTCAGGGCTTCCTGCTTTAAAAACAATGTCCCTAGCTGAGACTGGAGGCAGGTAATTCAGCCTAGGCTTAGCAATGGTGCCAATGAAAACGTGTGGAGGCAGCCATTTTCTGGCACTTTTGTGCTCCCCTTGGGATGCCTTTCGCAGCTGCCGTGTGCCTGGAGCTCAGAGCTTGCTGGTTTAAAAAGCTCTACAGCTAGGCGTAACCCTAACCCTAACCGTAACACTGGTCATTTAAATCAGCCTGGGTTTAGGAATTATCCCGAGGGAAAAGCTGTGGAGACAGCCATGTTGTGGCACTTTTGCGCTCCCCTTGGGATGCCTTTCACAGCTGCAGTGAGCTTGGAGCACAGGGCTTCCTGGTGTAAAAAACCACAACTTTAGCCCAAACTGGAGGCTTCTAAATCAGCCTTCGTTTCGGGACGTCCCCAAGGAAAAAGCTGTGGAGGCAGGCATGTTGAGGCACTTCTGCGCTCTTCTTGGGTAGTCCTTCGCAGCTGCTGTGTTCTTGGAACTCAGGGCTTTCTGGTTAAAAGAACACTAACCCTAGGCCTAACTCAAACCTTAAGCCTAGGAAGGAAAATCAGCCTATGATTCGGGATGGTCTCATGGAAATAGCAGTGGAGGCAGCCAAGTTGTGTCACTTTTGCGCTCCCCTTGGGATGCCTTTAACAGCTGCAGTGTGCCTGAAGCACAGGGCTTCCTGGTTTAAAAGTCCTAGGCCTAAGCCTAACAGTAACCCTAGGAAGGTAAATCAGCCGGGTATTAGGGTTCTTCCTAAGGAAAAAGCTGTGAAAGCAGCCATGTTGTGGACCTTCTGCGCTCCCTTTGGGATGCCTTTGGCAGATGCAGTAAGCCTGGAACTCAGGGCTTCCTGGTTAAAAAAATCCTTGCCCTTGGCTGAGCCCTAACCCTAACCCTAGGCAGATAAATCAGCCTAGGTATAGGGATGGTGCCAAGGAAAAAGCTGTGAAAGCTGCCATGTTGTTGAACTTTTGTACTCCCCTTGGGATGCGTTTCACAGATGCCGTGTGCCTGGAGCTCAGGGCTTCCTGGTTTAAAAAACCATGTCCCTAGCTGAGACTGGAGGCAGGTGATTCAGCCTAGGCTTAGCAATGGTGCCAATGAAAACGTGTGGAGGCAGCCATTTTCTGGCACTTTTGTGCTCCCCTTGGGATGCCTTTCGCAGCTGCCGTGTGCCTGGAGCTCAGAGCTTTCTGGTTTAAAAAGCTCTACACCTAGGCGTAACCCTAACCCTAACCGTAACACTGGTCATTTAAATCAGCCTGGGTTTAGGAATTATCCCGAGGGAAAAGCTGTGGAGACAGCCATGTTGTGGCACTTTTGCGCTCCCCTTGGGATGCCTTTCACAGCTGCAGTGAGCTTGGAGCACAGGGCTTCCTGGTGTAAAAAAACACAACTTTAGCCCAAACTGGAGGCTTCTAAATCAGCCTTCGTTTCGGGACGTCCCCAAGGAAAAAGCTGTGGAGGCAGGCATGTTGAGGCACTTCTGCGCTCTTCTTGGGTAGTCCTTCGCAGCTGCTGTGTTCTTGGAACTCAGGGCTTTCTGGTTAAAAGAACACTAACCCTAGGCCTAACTCAAACCTTAAGCCTAGGAAGGAAAATCAGCCTATGATTCGGGATGGTCTCATGGAAATAGCAGTGGAGGCAGCCAAGTTGTGTCACTTTTGCGCTCCCCTTGGGATGCCTTTAACAGCTGCAGTGTGCCTGAAGCACAGGGCTTCCTGGTTTAAAAGTCCTAGGCCTAAGCCTAACAGTAACCCTAGGAAGGTAAATCAGCCGGGTATTAGGGTTCTTCCTAAGGAAAAAGCTGTGAAAGCAGCCATGTTGTGGACCTTCTGCGCTCCCTTTGGGATGCCTTTGGCAGATGCAGTAAGCCTGGAACTCAGGGCTTCCTGGTTAAAAAAATCCTTGCCCTTGGCTGAGCCCTAACCCTAACCCTAGGCAGATAAATCAGCCTAGGTATAGGGATGGTGCCAAGGAAAAAGCTGTGAAAGCTGCCATGTTGTTGTACTTTTGTACTCCCCTTGGGATGCGTTTCACAGATGCCGTGTGCCTGGAGCTCAGGGCTTCCTGGTTTAAAAAACCATGTCCCTAGCTGAGACTGGAGGCAGGTGATTCAGCCTAGGCTTAGCAATGGTGCCAATGAAAACGTGTGGAGGCAGCCATTTTCTGGCACTTTTGTGCTCCCCTTGGGATGCCTTTCGCAGCTGCCGTGTGCCTGGAGCTCAGAGCTTTCTGGTTTAAAAAGCTCTACACCTAGGCGTAACCCTAACCCTAACCGTAACACTGGTCATTTAAATCAGCCTGGGTTTAGGAATTATCCCAAGGGAAAAGCTGTGGAGACAGCCATGTTGTGGCACTTTTGCGCTCCCCTTGGGATGCCTTTCACAGCTGCAGTGAGCTTGGAGCACAGGGCTTCCTGGTGTAAAAAACCACAACTTTAGCCCAAACTGGAGGCTTCTAAATCAGCCTTCGTTTCGGGATGTCCCCAAGGAAAAAGCTGTGGAGGCAGGCATTTTGAGGCACTTCTGCGCTCTTCTTGGGTAGTCCTTCGCAGCTGCTGTGCCCTTGGAACTCAGGGCTTTCTGGTTAAAAGAACACTAACCCTAGGCCTAACTCAAACCTTAAGCCTAGGAAGGAAAATCAGCCTATGATTCGGGATGGTCTCATGGAAATAGCAGTGGAGGCAGCCAAGTTGTGTCACTTTTGCGCTCCCCTTGGGATGCCTTTAACAGCTGCAGTGTGCCTGGAGCACAGGGCTTCCTGGTTTTAAAAGTCCTAGGCCTAAGCCTAACAGTAACCCTAGGAAGGTAAATCAGCCGGGTATTAGGGTACTTCCTAAGGAAAAAGCTGTGAAAGCAGCCATGTTGTGGCACTTCTGCGCTCCCCTTGGGATGCCTTTAACAGCTGCAGTGTGCCTGGAGCACAGGGCTTCCTGGTTTTAAACGTCCTAGGCCTAGGCCTTACAGTAACCCTAGGAAGATAAATCAGCCGGGTATTAGGGTTCTTCCTAAGGAAAAAGCTGTGAAAGCAGCCATGTTGTGGACCTTCTGCGCTCCCTTTGGGATGCCTTTGGCAGATGCAGTAAGCCTGGAACTCAGGGCTTCCTGCTTAAAAAAATCCTTGCCCTTGGCTGAGCCCTAACCCTAACCCTAGGCAGATAAATCAGCCTAGGTAGAGGGATGGTGCCAAGGAAAAAGCTGTGAAAGCTGCCATGTTGTTGCACTTTTGTACTCCCCTTGGGATGCCTTTCACAGCTGCCGTGTGCCTGGAGCTCAGGGCTTCCTGCTTTAAAAAACAATGTCCCTAGCTGAGACTGGAGGCCGGTAATTCAGCCTAGGCTTAGCAATGGTGCCAATGAAAACGTGTGGAGGCAGCCATTTTCTGGCACTTTTGTACACCCCTTGGGATGCCTTTCGCAGCTGCCGTGTGCCTGGAGCTCAGAGCTTGCTGGTCTAAAAAGCTCTACACCTAGGCGTAACCCTAACCCTAACCGTAACACTGGTCATTTAAATCAGCCTGGGTTTAGGAATTATCCCAAGGGAAAAGCTGTGGAGACAGCCATGTTGTGGCATTTTGCGCTCCCCTTGGGATGCCTTTTACAGCTGCAGTGTGCTTGGAGCACAGGGCTTCCTGGTGTAAAAAGCCACAACTTTAGCCCAAACTGGAGGCTTCTAAATCAGCCTTCGTTTCGGGACGTCCCCAAGGAAAAAGCTGTGGAGGCAGGCATGTTGAGGCACTTCTGCGCTCTTCTTGGGTAGTCCTTCGCAGCTGCTGTGTTCTTGGAACTCAGGGCTTTCTGGTTAAAAGAACACTAACCCTAGGCCTAACTCAAACCTTAAGCCTAGGAAGGAAAATCAGCCTATGATTCGGGATGGTCTCATGGAAATAGCAGTGGAGGCAGCCAAGTTGTGTCACTTTTGCGCTCCCCTTGGGATGCCTTTCACAGCTGCAGTGTGCCTGGAGCACAGGGCTTCCTGGTTTTAAAAGTCCTAGGCCTAGGCCTAACAGTAACCCTAGGAAGGTAAATCAGCCCGGTATTAGGGTTCTTCCTAAGGAAAAAGCTGTGAAAGCAGCCATGTTGTGGCACTTCTGCGCTCCCTTTGGGATGCCTTTGGCAGATGCAGTAAGCCTGGAACTCAGGGCTTCCTGGTTAAAAAAATCCTTGCCCTTGGCTGAGCCCTAACCCTAACCCTAGGCAGATAAATCAGCCCAGGTATAGGGATGGTGCCAAGGAAAAAGCTGTGAAAGCTGCCATGTTGTTGCACTTTTGTACTCCCCTTGGGATGCCTTTCACTGCTGCCAAGTGCCTGGAACTCAGGGCTTCCTGGTTTAAAAAACCATGTCCCTAGCTGAGACTGGAGGCAGGTAATTCAGCCTAGGCTTAGCAATGGTGCCAATGAAAACGTGTGGAGGCAGCCATTTTCTGGCACTTTTGTGCTCCCCTTGGGATGCCTTTCGCAGCTGCCGTGTGCCTGGAGCTCAGAGCTTGCTGGTTTAAAAAGCTCTACACCTAGGCGTAACCCTAACCCTAACCGTAACACTGGTCATTTAAATCAGCCTGGGTTTAGGAATTATCCCAAGGGAAAAGCTGTGGAGACAGCCATGTTGTGGCACTTTTGCGCTCCCCTTGGGATGCCTTTCACAGCTGCAGTGTGCTTGGAGCACAGGGCTTCCTGGTGTAAAAAACCACAACTTTAGCCCAAACTGGAGGCTTCTAAATCAGCCTTCGTTTCGGGACGTCCCCAAGGAAAAAGCTGTGGAGGCAGGCATGTTGAGGCACTTCTGCGCTCTTCTTGGGTAGTCCTTCGCAGCTGCTGTGTTCTTGGAACTCAGGGCTTTCTGGTTAAAAGAACACTAACCCTAGGCCTAACTCAAACCTTAAGCCTAGGAAGGAAAATCAGCCTATGATTCGGGATGGTCTCATGGAAATAGCAGTGGAGGCAGCCAAGTTGTGTCACTTTGTCACTTTTGCGCTCCCCTTGGGATGCCTTTAACAGCTGCAGTGTGCCTGGAGCACAGGGCTTCCTGGTTTAAAAGTCCTAGGCCTAAGCCTAACAGTAACCCTAGGAAGGTAAATCAGCCGGGTATTAGGGTTCTTCCTAAGGAAAAAGCTGTGAAAGCAGCCATGTTGTGGCACTTCTGCGCTCCCTTTGGGATGCCTTTGGCAGATGCAGTAAGCCTGGAAGTCAGGGCTTCCTGCTTAAAAAAATCCTAGCCCTAGGCTGAGCCCTAACCCTAACCCTAGGCAGATAAATCAGCCTAGGTATAGGGATGGTGCCAAGGAAAAAGCTGTGAAAGCTGCCATGTTGTTGCACTTTTGTACTCCCCTTGGGATGCCTTTCACAGCTGCCGTGTGCCTGGAGCTCAGGGCTTCCTGGTTTAAAAAACCATGTCCCTAGCTGAGACTGGAGGCAGGTGATTCAGCCTAGGCTTAGCAATGGTGCCAATGAAAACGTGTGGAGGCAGCCATTTTCTGGCACTTTTGTGCTCCCCTTGGGATGCCTTTCGCAGCTGCCGTGTGCCTGGAGCTCAGAGCTTGCTGGTTTAAAAAGCTCTACACCTAGGCGTAACCCTAACCCTAACCGTAACACTGGTCATTTAAATCAGCCTGGGTTTAGGAATTATCCCAAGGGAAAAGCTGTGGAGACAGCCATGTTGTGGCACTTTTGCGCTCCCCTTGGGATGCCTTTCACAGCTGCAGTGAGCTTGGAGCACAGGGCTTCCTGGTTTAAAAACCACAACTTTACCCCAAACTGGAGGCTTCTAAATCAGCCTTCGTTTCGGGACGTCCCCAAGGAAAAAGCTGTGGAGGCAGGCATGTTGAGGCACTTCTGCGCTCTTCTTGGATAGTCCTTCACAGCTGCTGTGTTCTTGGAACTCAGGGCTTTCTGGTTAAAAGAACATTAACCCTTGGCCTTACTCAAACCTTAAGCCTAGGAAGGAAAATCAGCCTATGATTCGGGATGGTCTCATGGAAATAGCAGTGGAGGCAGCCAAGTTGTGTCACTTTTGCGCTCCCCTTGGGATGCCTTTAACAGCTGCAGTGTGCCTGAAGCACAGGGCTTCCTGGTTTTAAAAGTCCTAGGCCTAGGCCTAACAGTAACCCTAGGAAGGTAAATCAGCCGGGTATTAGGGTTCTTCCTAAGGAAAAAGCTGTGAAAGCAGCCATGTTGTGGCACTTCTGCGCTCCCTTTGGGATGCCTTTGGCAGATGCAGTAAGCCTGGAACTCAGGGCTTCCTGGTTAAAAAAATCCTTGCCCTAGGCTGAGCCCTAACCCTAACCCTAGGAAGATAAATCAGCCTAGGTATAGGGATGGTGCCAAGGAAAAAGCTGTGAAAGCTGCCATGTTGTTGAACTTTTGTACTCCCCTTGGGATGCGTTTCACAGATGCCGTGTGCCTGGAGCTCAGGGCTTCCTGCTTTAAAAAACAATGTCCCTAGCTGAGACTGGAGGCAGGTAATTCAGCCTAGGCTTAGCAATGGTGCCAATGAAAACGTGTGGAGGCAGCCATTTTCTGGCACTTTTGTGCTCCCCTTGGGATGCCTTTCGCAGCTGCCGTGTGCCTGGAGCTCAGAGCTTGCTGGTTTAAAAAGCTCTACAGCTAGGCGTAACCCTAACCCTAACCGTAACACTGGTCATTTAAATCAGCCTGGGTTTAGGAATTATCCCGAGGGAAAAGCTGTGGAGACAGCCATGTTGTGGCACTTTTGCGCTCCCCTTGGGATGCCTTTCACAGCTGCAGTGAGCTTGGAGCACAGGGCTTCCTGGTGTAAAAAACCACAACTTTAGCCCAAACTGGAGGCTTCTAAATCAGCCTTCGTTTCGGGACGTCCCCAAGGAAAAAGCTGTGGAGGCAGGCATGTTGAGGCACTTCTGCGCTCTTCTTGGGTAGTCCTTCGCAGCTGCTGTGTTCTTGGAACTCAGGGCTTTCTGGTTAAAAGAACACTAACCCTAGGCCTAACTCAAACCTTAAGCCTAGGAAGGAAAATCAGCCTATGATTCGGGATGGTCTCATGGAAATAGCAGTGGAGGCAGCCAAGTTGTGTCACTTTTGCGCTCCCCTTGGGATGCCTTTAACAGCTGCAGTGTGCCTGAAGCACAGGGCTTCCTGGTTTAAAAGTCCTAGGCCTAAGCCTAACAGTAACCCTAGGAAGGTAAATCAGCCGGGTATTAGGGTTCTTCCTAAGGAAAAAGCTGTGAAAGCAGCCATGTTGTGGACCTTCTGCGCTCCCTTTGGGATGCCTTTGGCAGATGCAGTAAGCCTGGAACTCAGGGCTTCCTGCTTAAAAAAATCCTTGCCCTTGGCTGAGCCCTAACCCTAACCCTAGGCAGATAAATCAGCCTAGGTATAGGGATGGTGCCAAGGAAAAAGCTGTGAAAGCTGCCATGTTGTTGAACTTTTGTACTCCCCTTGGGATGCGTTTCACAGATGCCGTGTGCCTGGAGCTCAGGGCTTCCTGGTTTAAAAAACCATGTCCCTAGCTGAGACTGGAGGCAGGTGATTCAGCCTAGGCTTAGCAATGGTGCCAATGAAAACGTGTGGAGGCAGCCATTTTCTGGCACTTTTGTGCTCCCCTTGGGATGCCTTTCGCAGCTGCCGTGTGCCTGGAGCTCAGAGCTTGCTGGTTTAAAAAGCTCTACACCTAGGCGTAACCCTAACCCTAACCGTAACACTGGTCATTTAAATCAGCCTGGGTTTAGGAATTATCCCGAGGGAAAAGCTGTGGAGACAGCCATGTTGTGGCACTTTTGCGCTCCCCTTGGGATGCCTTTCACAGCTGCAGTGAGCTTGGAGCACAGGGCTTCCTGGTGTAAAAAAACACAACTTTAGCCCAAACTGGAGGCTTCTAAATCAGCCTTCGTTTCGGGACGTCCCCAAGGAAAAAGCTGTGGAGGCAGGCATGTTGAGGCACTTCTGCGCTCTTCTTGGGTAGTCCTTCGCAGCTGCTGTGTTCTTGGAACTCAGGGCTTTCTGGTTAAAAGAACACTAACCCTAGGCCTAACTCAAACCTTAAGCCTAGGAAGGAAAATCAGCCTATGATTCGGGATGGTCTCATGGAAATAGCAGTGGAGGCAGCCAAGTTGTGTCACTTTTGCGCTCCCCTTGGGATGCCTTTAACAGCTGCAGTGTGCCTGAAGCACAGGGCTTCCTGGTTTAAAAGTCCTAGGCCTAAGCCTAACAGTAACCCTAGGAAGGTAAATCAGCCGGGTATTAGGGTTCTTCCTAAGGAAAAAGCTGTGAAAGCAGCCATGTTGTGGACCTTCTGCGCTCCCTTTGGGATGCCTTTGGCAGATGCAGTAAGCCTGGAACTCAGGGCTTCCTGGTTAAAAAAATCCTTGCCCTTGGCTGAGCCCTAACCCTAACCCTAGGCAGATAAATCAGCCTAGGTATAGGGATGGTGCCAAGGAAAAAGCTGTGAAAGCTGCCATGTTGTTGAACTTTTGTACTCCCCTTGGGATGCGTTTCACAGATGCCGTGTGCCTGGAGCTCAGGGCTTCCTGGTTTAAAAACCATGTCCCTAGCTGAGACTGGAGGCAGGTGATTCAGCCTAGGCTTAGCAATGGTGCCAATGAAAACGTGTGGAGGCAGCCATTTTCTGGCACTTTTGTGCTCCCCTTGGGATGCCTTTCGCAGCTGCCGTGTGCCTGGAGCTCAGAGCTTTCTGGTTTAAAAAGCTCTACACCTAGGCGTAACCCTAACCCTAACCGTAACACTGGTCATTTAAATCAGCCTGGGTTTAGGAATTATCCCGAGGGAAAAGCTGTGGAGACAGCCATGTTGTGGCACTTTTGCGCTCCCCTTGGGATGCCTTTCACAGCTGCAGTGAGCTTGGAGCACAGGGCTTCCTGGTGTAAAAAAACACAACTTTAGCCCAAACTGGAGGCTTCTAAATCAGCCTTCGTTTCGGGACGTCCCCAAGGAAAAAGCTGTGGAGGCAGGCATGTTGAGGCACTTCTGCGCTCTTCTTGGGTAGTCCTTCGCAGCTGCTGTGTTCTTGGAACTCAGGGCTTTCTGGTTAAAAGAACACTAACCCTAGGCCTAACTCAAACCTTAAGCCTAGGAAGGAAAATCAGCCTATGATTCGGGATGGTCTCATGGAAATAGCAGTGGAGGCAGCCAAGTTGTGTCACTTTTGCGCTCCCCTTGGGATGCCTTTAACAGCTGCAGTGTGCCTGAAGCACAGGGCTTCCTGGTTTAAAAGTCCTAGGCCTAAGCCTAACAGTAACCCTAGGAAGGTAAAAAAGCCGGGTATTAGGGTTCTTCCTAAGGAAAAAGCTGTGAAAGCAGCCATGTTGTGGACCTTCTGCGCTCCCTTTGGGATGCCTTTGGCAGATGCAGTAAGCCTGGAACTCAGGGCTTCCTGGTTAAAAAAATCCTTGCCCTTGGCTGAGCCCTAACCCTAACCCTAGGCAGATAAATCAGCCTAGGTTTAGGGATGGTGCCAAGGAAAAAGCTGTGAAAGCTGCAATGTTGTTGCACTTTTGTACTCCCCTTGGGATGCCTTTCACAGCTGCCAAGTGCCTGGAGCTCAGGGCTTCCTGCTTTAAAAAACAATGTCCATAGCTGAGACTGGAGGCAGGTAATTCAGCCTAGGCTTAGCAATGGTGCCAATGAAAACGTGTGGAGGCAGCCATTTTCTGGCACTTTTGTGCTCCCCTTGGGATGCCTTTCGCAGCTGCCGTGTGCCTGGAGCTCAGAGCTTGCTGGTTTAGAAAACTCTACACCTAGGCGTAACCCTAACCCTAACCGTAACACTGGTCATTTAAATCAGCCTGGGTTTAGGAATTATCCCAAGGGAAAAGCTGTGGAGACAGCCATGTTGTGGCATTTTTGCGCTCCCCTTGGGATGCCTTTCACAGCTGCAGTGTGCTTAGAGCACAGGGCTTCCTGGTGTAAAAAACCACAACTTTAGCCCAAACTGGAGGCTTCTAAATCAGCCTTCGTTTCGGGACGTCCTCAAAGAAAAAGCTGTGGAGGCAGGCATGTTGAGGCACTTCTGCGCTCTTCTTGGGTAGTCCTTCGCAGCTGCTGTGCTCTTGGAACTCAGGGCTTTCTGGTTAAAAGAACACTAACCCTAGGCCTAACTCAAACCTTAAGCCTAGGAAGGAAAATCAGCCTATGATTCGGGATGGTCTCATGGAAATAGCAGTGGAGGCAGCCAAGTTGTGTCACTTTGTCACTTTTGCGCACCCCTTGGGATGCCTTTAACAGCTGCAGTGTGCCTGGAGCACAGGGCTTCCTGGTTTAAAAGTCCTAGGCCTAAGCCTAACAGTAACCCTAGGAAGGTAAATCAGCCGGGTATTAGGGTTCTTCCTAAGGAAAAAGCTGTGAAAGCAGCCATGTTGTGGACCTTCTGCGCTCCCTTTGGGATGCCTTTGGCAGATGCAGTAAGCCTGGAACTCAGGGCTTCCTGGTTAAAAAAATCCTTGCCCTTGGCTGAGCCCTAACCCTAACCCTAGGCAGATAAATCAGCCTAGGTTTAGGGATGGTGCCAAGGAAAAAGCTGTGAAAGCTGCCATGTTGTTGCACTTTTGTACTCCCCTTGGGATGCCTTTCACAGCTGCCGTGTGCCTGGAGCTCAGGGCTTCCTGCTTTAAAAAACAATGTCCCTAGCTGAGACTGGAGGCAGGTAATTCAGCCTAGGCTTAGCAATGGTGCCAATGAAAACGTGTGGAGGCAGCCATTTTCTGGCACTTTTGTGCTCCCCTTGGGATGCCTTTGGCAGCTGCCGTGTGCCTGGAGCTCAGAGCTTGCTGGTTTAAAAAGCTCTACACCTAGGCGTAACCCTAACCCTAACCGTAACACTGGTCATTTAAATCAGCCTGGGTTTAGGAATTATCC
This sequence comes from Ammospiza caudacuta, assembly GCF_027887145.1. Lineage (NCBI taxonomy): Eukaryota > Metazoa > Chordata > Aves > Passeriformes > Passerellidae > Ammospiza > Ammospiza caudacuta. The sequence goes on along the minus strand of NW_026683131.1, from coordinate 1,015,651 downwards.
CAAGGGAAAAGCTGTGGAGACAGCCATGTTGTGGCACTTTTGCGCTCCCCTTGGGATGCCTTTCACAGCTGCAGTGTGCTTAGAGCACAGGGCTTCCTGGTGTAAAAAACCACAGCTTTAGCCCAAACTGGAGGCTTCTAAATCAGCCTTCGTTTCGGGACGTCCTCAAAGAAAAAGCTGTGGAGGCAGGCATGTTTAGGCACTTCTGCGCTCTTCTTGGGTAGTCCTTCGCAGCTGCTGTGTTCTTGGAACTCAGGGCTTTCTGGTTAAAAGAACACTAACCCTAGGCCTAACTCAAACCTTAAGCCTAGGAAGGAAAATCAGCCTATGATTCGGGATGGTCTCATGGAAATAGCAGTGGAGGCAGCCAAGTTGTGTCACTTTGTCACTTTTGCGCTCCCCTTGGGATGCCTTTAACAGCTGCAGTGTGCCTGGAGCACAGGGCTTCCTGGTTTAAAAGTCCTAGGCCTAAGCCTAACAGTAACCCTAGGAAGGTAAATCAGCCGGGTATTAGGGTTCTTCCTAAGGAAAAAGCTGTGAAAGCAGCCATGTTGTGGCACTTCTGCGCTCCCTTTGGGATGCCTTTGGCAGATGCAGTAAGCCTGGAACTCAGGGCTTCCTGCTTAAAAAAATCCTAGCCCTAGGCTGAGCCCTAACCCTAACCCTAGGCAGATAAATCAGCCTAGGTATAGGGATGGTGCCAAGGAAAAAGCTGTGAAAGCTGCCATGTTGTTGCACTTTTGTACTCCCCTTGGGATGCCTTAAACAGCTGCCGTGTGCCTGGAGCTCAGGGCTTCCTGGTTTAAAAAACCATGTCCCTAGCTGAGACTTGAGGCAGGTGATTCAGCCTAGGCTTAGCAATGGTGCCAATGAAAACGTGTGGAGGCAGCCATTTTCTGGCACTTTTGTGCTCCCCTTGGGATGCCTTTCGCAGCTGCCGTGTGCCTGGAGCTCAGAGCTTGCTGGTTTAAAAAGCTCTACACCTAGGCGTAACCCTAACCCTAACCGTAACACTGGTCATTTAAATCAGCCTGGGTTTAGGAATTATCCCAAGGGAAAAGCTGTGGAGACAGCCATGTTGTGGCATTTTTGTGCTCCCCTTGGGTTGCCTTTCACAGCTGCAGTGTGCTTGGAGCACAGGGCTTCCTGGTGTAAAAAACCACAACTTTAGCCCAAACTGGAGGCTTCTAAATCAGCCTTCGTTTCGGGACGTCCCCAAGGAAAAAGCTGTGGAGGCAGCCATGTTGTGGCACTTCTGCGCTCTTCTCGGGCAGTCCTTCGCAGCTGCTGTGCTCTTGGAACTCAGGGCTTTCTGGTTAAAAGAACACTAACCCTAGGCCTAACTCAAACCTTAAGCCTAGGAAGGAAAATCAGCCTATGATTCGGGATGGTCTCATGGAAATAGCAGTGGAGGCAGCCAAGTTGTGTCACTTTTGTGCTCCCCTTGGGATGCCTTTCGCAGCTGCCGTTTGCCTGGAGCTCAGAGCTTGCTGGTTTAAAAAGCTCTACACCTAGGCGTAACCCTAACCCTAACCGTAACACTGGTCATTTAAATCAGCCTGGGTTTAGGAATTATCCCAAGGGAAAAGCTGTGGAGACAGCCATGTTGTGGCATTTTTGTGCTCCCCTTGGGTTGCCTTTCACAGCTGCAGTGTGCTTGGAGCACAGGGCTTCCTGGTGTAAAAAACCACAACTTTAGCCCAAACTGGAGGCTTCTAAATCAGCCTTCGTTTCGGGACGTGCCCAAGGAAAAAGCTGTGGAGGCAGGCATGTTGTGGCACTTCTGCGCTCTTCTTGGGTAGTCCTTCACAGCTGCTGTGTTCTTGGAACTCAGGGCTTTCTGGTTAAAAGAACATTAACCCTAGGCCTAACTCAAACCTTAAGCCTAGGAAGGAAAATCAGCCTATGATTCGGGATGGTCTCATGGAAATAGCAGTGGAGGCAGCCAAGTTGTGTCACTTTTGCGCTCCCCTTGGGATGCCTTTAACAGCTGCAGTGTGCCTGAAGCACAGGGCTTCCTGGTTTTAAAAGTCCCAGGCCTAGGCCTAACAGTAACCCTAGGAAGGTAAATCAGCCGGGTATTAGGGTTCTTCCTAAGGAAAAAGCTGTGAAAGCAGCCATGTTGTGGACCTTCTGCGCTCCCTTTGGGATGCCTTTGGCAGATGCAGTAAGCCTGGAACTCAGGGCTTCCTGCTTAAAAAAATCCTAGCCCTAGGCTGAGCCCTAACCCTAACCCTAGGCAGATAAATCAGCCTAGGTATAGGGATGGTGCCAAGGAAAAAGCTGTGAAAGCTGCCATGTTGTTGCACTTTTGTACTCCCCTTGGGATGCCTTAAACAGCTGCCGTGTGCCTGGAGCTCAGGGCTTCCTGCTTTAAAAAACCATGTCCCTAGCTGAGACTGGAGGCAGGTAATTCAGCCTAGGCTTAGCAATGGTGCCAATGAAAACGTGTGGAGGCAGCCATTTTCTGGCACTTTTGTGCTCCCCTTGGGATGCCTTTCGCAGCTGCCGTGTGCCTGGAGCTCAGAGCTTGCTGGTTTAAAAAGCTCTACACCTAGGCGTAACCCTAACCCTAACCGTAACACTGGTCATTTAAATCAGCCTGGGTTTAGGAATTATCCCAAGGGAAAAGCTGTGGAGACAGCCATGTTGTGGCACTTTTGCGCTCCCCTTGGGATGCCTTTCACAGCTGCAGTGAGCTTGGAGCACAGGGCTTCCTGGTGCAAAAAACCACAACTTTAGCCCAAACTGGAGGCTTCTAAATCAGCCTTCGTTTCGGGACGTCCCCAAGGAAAAAGCTGTGGAGGCAGGCATGTTGAGGCACTTCTGCGCTCTTCTTGGGTAGTCCTTCACAGCTGCTGTGTTCTTGGAACTCAGGGCTTTCTGGTTAAAAGAACACTAACCCTAGGCCTAACTCAAACCTTAAGCCTAGGAAGGAAAATCAGCCTATGATTCGGGATGGTCTCATGGAAATAGCAGTGGAGGCAGCCAAGTTGTGTCACTTTTGCGCTCCCCTTGGGATGCCTTTAACAGCTGCAGTGTGCCTGAAGCACAGGGCTTCCTGGTTTTAAAAGTCCTAGGCCTAGGCCTAACAGTAACCCTAGGAAGGTAAATCAGCCGGGTATTAGGGTTCTTCCTAAGGAAAAAGCTGTGAAAGCAGCCATGTTGTGGCACTTCTGCGCTCCCTTTGGGATGCCTTTGGCAGATGCAGTAAGCTTGGAACTCAGGGCTTCCTGGTTAAAAAAATCCTAGCCCTAGGCTGAGCCCTAACCCTAACCCTAGGCAGATAAATCAGCCTAGGTATAGGGATGGTGCCAAGGAAAAAGCTGTGAAAGCTGCCATGTTGTTGCACTTTTGTACTCCCCTTGGGATGCCTTTCACAGCTGCCGTGTGCCTGGAGCTCAGGGCTTCCTGCTTTAAAAAACCATGTCCCTAGCTGAGACTGGAGGCAGGTAATTCAGCCTAGGCTTAGCAATGGTGCCAATGAAAACGTGTGGAGGCAGCCATTTTCTGGCACTTTTGTGCTCCCCTTGGGATGCCTTTCGCAGCTGCCGTGTGCCTGGAGCTCAGGGCTTCCTGGTTTAAAAAACCATGTCCCTAGCTGAGACTTGAGGCAGGTGATTCAGCCTAGGCTTAGCAATGGTGCCAATGAAAACGTGTGGAGGCAGCCATTTTCTGGCACTTTTGTGCTCCCCTTGGGATGCCTTTCGCAGCTGCCGTGTGCCTGGAGCTCAGAGCTTGCTGGTTTAAAAAGCTCTACACCTAGGCGTAACCCTAACCCTAACCTTAACATTGGTCATTTAAATCAGCCTGGGTATAGGAATTATCCCAAGGGAAAAGCTGTGGAGACAGCCATGTTGTGGCACTTTTGCGCTCCCCTTGGGATGCCTTTCACAGCTGCAGTGAGCTTGGAGCACAGGGCTTCCTGGTTTAAAAAACCACAACTTTAGCCCAAACTGGAGGCTTCTAAATCAGCCTTCGTTTCGGGACGTCCCCAAGGAAAAAGCTGTGGAGGCAGCCATGTTGTGGCACTTCTGCGCTCTTCTCGGGCAGTCCTTCGCAGCTGCTGTGCTCTTGGAACTCAGGGCTTTCTGGTTAAAAGAACACTAACCCTAGGCCTAACTCAAACCTTAAGCCTAGGAAGGAAAATCAGCCTATGATTCGGGATGGTCTCATGGAAATAGCAGTGGAGGCAGCCAAGTTGTGTCACTTTTGCGCTCCCCTTGGGATGCCTTTAACAGCTGCAGTGTGCCTGGAGCACAGGGCTTCCTGGTTTAAAAGTCCTAGGCCTAAGCCTAACAGTAACCCTAGGAAGGTAAATCAGCCGGGTATTAGGGTTCTTCCTAAGGAAAAAGCTGTGAAAGCAGCCATGTTGTGGCACTTCTGCGCTCCCTTTGGGATGCCTTTGGCAGATGCAGTAAGCCTGCAACTCAGGGCTTCCTGCTTAAAAAAATCCTAGCCCTAGGCTGAGCCCTAACCCTAACCCTAGGCAGATAAATCAGCCTAGGTATAGGGATGGTGCCAAGGAAAAAGCTGTGAAAGCTGCCATGTTGTTGCACTTTTGTACTCCCCTTGGGATGCCTTAAACAGCTGCCGTGTGCCTGGAGCTCAGGGCTTCCTGGTATAAAAAACCATGTCCCTAGCTGAGACTGGAGGCAGGTAATTCAGCCTAGGCTTAGCAATGGTGCCAATGAAAATGTGTGGAGGCAGCCATTTTCTGGCACTTTTGTGCTCCCCTTGGGATGCCTTTCGCAGCTGCCGTGTGCCTGGAGCTCAGAGCTTGCTGGTTTAAAAAGCTCTACACCTAGGCGTAACCCTAACCCTAACCGTAACACTGGTTATTTAAATCACCCTGGGTTTAGGAATTATCCCAAGGGAAAAGCTGTGGAGACAGCCATGTTGTGGCATTTTTGTGCTCCCCTTGGGTTGCCTTTCACAGCTGCAGTGTGCTTGGAGCACAGGGCTTCCTGGTGTAAAAAACCACAACTTTAGCCCAAACTGGAGGCTTCTAAATCAGCCTTCGTTTCGGGACGTGCCCAAGGAAAAAGCTGTGGAGGCAGGCATGTTGTGGCACTTCTGCGCTCTTCTTGGGTAGTCCTTCACAGCTGCTGTGTTCTTGGAACTCAGGGCTTTCTGGTTAAAAGAACATTAACCCTAGGCCTAACTCAAACCTTAAGCCTAGGAAGGAAAATCAGCCTATGATTCGGGATGGTCTCATGGAAATAGCAGTGGAGGCAGCCAAGTTGTGTCACTTTTGCGCTCCCCTTGGGATGCCTTTAACAGCTGCAGTGTGCCTGAAGCACAGGGCTTCCTGGTTTTAAAAGTCCCAGGCCTAGGCCTAACAGTAACCCTAGGAAGGTAAATCAGCCGGGTATTAGGGTTCTTCCTAAGGAAAAAGCTGTGAAAGCAGCCATGTTGTGGACCTTCTGCGCTCCCTTTGGGATGCCTTTGGCAGATGCAGTAAGCCTGGAACTCAGGGCTTCCTGCTTAAAAAAATCCTAGCCCTAGGCTGAGCCCTAACCCTAACCCTAGGCAGATAAATCAGCCTAGGTATAGGGATGGTGCCAAGGAAAAAGCTGTGAAAGCTGCCATGTTGTTGCACTTTTGTACTCCCCTTGGGATGCCTTAAACAGCTGCCGTGTGCCTGGAGCTCAGGGCTTCCTGCTTTAAAAAACCATGTCCCTAGCTGAGACTGGAGGCAGGTAATTCAGCCTAGGCTTAGCAATGGTGCCAATGAAAACGTGTGGAGGCAGCCATTTTCTGGCACTTTTGTGCTCCCCTTGGGATGCCTTTCGCAGCTGCCGTGTGCCTGGAGCTCAGAGCTTGCTGGTTTAAAAAGCTCTACACCTAGGCGTAACCCTAACCCTAACCGTAACACTGGTCATTTAAATCAGCCTGGGTTTAGGAATTATCCCAAGGGAAAAGCTGTGGAGACAGCCATGTTGTGGCACTTTTGCGCTCCCCTTGGGATGCCTTTCACAGCTGCAGTGAGCTTGGAGCACAGGGCTTCCTGGTGCAAAAAACCACAACTTTAGCCCAAACTGGAGGCTTCTAAATCAGCCTTCGTTTCGGGACGTCCCCAAGGAAAAAGCTGTGGAGGCAGGCATGTTGAGGCACTTCTGCGCTCTTCTTGGGTAGTCCTTCGCAGCTGCTGTGTTCTTGGAACTCAGGGCTTTCTGGTTAAAAGAACACTAACCCTAGGCCTAACTCAAACCTTAAGCCTAGGAAGGAAAATCAGCCTATGATTCGGGATGGTCTCATGGAAATAGCAGTGGAGGCAGCCAAGTTGTGTCACTTTTGCGCTCCCCTTGGGATGCCTTTAACAGCTGCAGTGTGCCTGAAGCACAGGGCTTCCTGGTTTTAAAAGTCCTAGGCCTAGGCCTAACAGTAACCCTAGGAAGGTAAATCAGCCGGGTATTAGGGTTCTTCCTAAGGAAAAAGCTGTGAAAGCAGCCATGTTGTGGCACTTCTGCGCTCCCTTTGGGATGCCTTTGGCAGATGCAGTAAGCTTGGAACTCAGGGCTTCCTGGTTAAAAAAATCCTAGCCCTAGGCTGAGCCCTAACCCTAACCCTAGGCAGATAAATCAGCCTAGGTATAGGGATGGTGCCAAGGAAAAAGCTGTGAAAGCTGCCATGTTGTTGCACTTTTGTACTCCCCTTGGGATGCCTTTCACAGCTGCCGTGTGCCTGGAGCTCAGGGCTTCCTGCTTTAAAAAACCATGTCCCTAGCTGAGACTGGAGGCAGGTAATTCAGCCTAGGCTTAGCAATGGTGCCAATGAAAACGTGTGGAGGCAGCCATTTTCTGGCACTTTTGTGCTCCCCTTGGGATGCCTTTCGCAGCTGCCGTGTGCCTGGAGCTCAGGGCTTCCTGGTTTAAAAAACCATGTCCCTAGCTGAGACTTGAGGCATGTGATTCAGCCTAGGCTTAGCAATGGTGCCAATGAAAACGTGTGGAGGCAGCCATTTTCTGGCACTTTTGTGCTCCCCTTGGGATGCCTTTCGCAGCTGCCGTGTGCCTGGAGCTCAGAGCTTGCTGGTTTAAAAAGCTCTACACCTAGGCGTAACCCTAACCCTAACCTTAACATTGGTCATTTAAATCAGCCTGGGTATAGGAATTATCCCAAGGGAAAAGCTGTGGAGACAGCCATGTTGTGGCACTTTTGCGCTCCCATTGGGATGCCTTTCACAGCTGCAGTGAGCTTGGAGCACAGGGCTTCCTGGTTTAAAAAACCACAACTTTAGCCCAAACTGGAGGCTTCTAAATCAGCCTTCGTTTCGGGACGTCCCCAAGGAAAAAGCTGTGGAGGCAGCCATGTTGTGGCACTTCTGCGCTCTTCTCGGGCAGTCCTTCGCAGCTGCTGTGCTCTTGGAACTCAGGGCTTTCTGGTTAAAAGAACACTAACCCTAGGCCTAACTCAAACCTTAAGCCTAGGAAGGAAAATCAGCCTATGATTCGGGATGGTCTCATGGAAATAGCAGTGGAGGCAGCCAAGTTGTGTCACTTTTGCGCTCCCCTTGGGATGCCTTTAACAGCTGCAGTGTGCCTGGAGCACAGGGCTTCCGGGTTTTAAAAGTCCTAGGCCTAAGCCTAACAGTATCCCTAGGAAGGTAAATCAGCCGGGTATTAGGGTTCTTCCTAAGGAAAAAGCTGTGAAAGCAGCCATGTTGTGGCACTTCTGCGCTCCCTTTGGGATGCCTTTGGCAGATGCAGTAAGCCTGGAACTCAGGGCTTCCTGGTTAAAAAAATCCTTGCCCTTGGCTGAGCCCTAACCCTAACCCTAGGCAGATAAATCAGCCTAGGTATAGGGATGGTGCCAAGGAAAAAGCTGTGAAAGCTGCCATGTTGTTGCACTTTTGTACTCCCCTTGGGATGCCTTTCACAGCTGCCGTGTGCCTGGAGCTCAGGGCTTCCTGGTTTAAAAAACCATGTCCCTAGCTGAGACTGGAGGCAGGTGATTCAGCCTAGGCTTAGCAATGGTGCCAATGAAAACGTGTGGAGGCAGCCATTTTCTGGCACTTTTGTGCTCCCCTTGGGATGCCTTTCGCAGCTGCCGTGTGCCTGGAGCTCAGAGCTTGCTGGTTTAAAAAGCTCTACACCTAGGCGTAACCCTAACCCTAACCGTAACACTGGTCATTTAAATCAGCCTGGGTTTAGGAATTATCCCAAGGGAAAAGATGTGGAGACAGCCATGTTGTGGCACTTTTGCGCTCCCCTTGGGATGCCTTTCACAGCTGCAGTGTGCTTGGAGCACAGGGCTTCCTGGTTTTAAAAGTCCTAGGCCTAAGCCTAACAGTAACCCTAGGAAGGTAAATCAGCCGGGTATTAGGGTTCTTCCTAAGGAAAAAGCTGTGAAAGCAGCCATGTTGTGGCACTTCTGCGCTCCCTTTGGGATGCCTTTGGCAGATGCAGTAAGCCTGGAACTCAGGGCTTCCTTGTTAAAAAAATCCTAGCCCTAGGCTGAGCCCTAACCCTAACCCTAGGCAGATAAATCAGCCTAGGTATAGGGATGGTGCCAAGGAAAAAGCTGAGAAGGCTGCCATGTTGTTGCACTTTTGTACTCCCTTTGGGATGCCTATCACAGCTGCCGTGTGCCTGAAGCTCAGGGCTTCCTGGTTTAAAAAACCATGTCCTTAGCTGAGACTGGAGGCAGGTAATTCAGCCTAGGCTTAGCAATGGTGCCAATGAAAATGTGTGGAGGCAGCCATTTTCTGGCACTTTTGTGCTCCCCTTGGGATGCCTTTCACAGCTGCCGTGTGCCTGGAGCTCAGAGCTTGCTGGTTTAAAAAGCTCTACACCTAGGCGTAACCCTAACCCTAACCGTAACACTGGTCATTTAAATCAGCCTGGGTTTAGGAATTATCCCAAGGGAAAAGCTGTGGAGACAGCCATGTTGTGGCACTTTTGCGCTCCCCTTGGGATGCCTTTCACAGCTGCAGTGAGCTTGGAGCACAGGGCTTCCTGGTGTAAAAAACCACAACTTTAGCCCAAACTGGAGGCTTCTAAATCAGCCTTCGTTTCGGGACGTCCCCAAGGAAAAAGCTGTGGAGGCAGGCATGTTGAGGCACTTCTGCGCTCTTCTTGGGTAGTCCTTCGCAGCTGCTGTGTTCTTGGAACTCAGGGCTTTCTGGTTAAAAGAACACTAACCCTAGGCCTAACTCAAACCTTAAGCCTAGGAAGGAAAATCAGCCTATGATTCGGGATGGTCTCATGGAAATAGCAGTGGAGGCAGCCAAGTTGTGTCACTTTTGCGCTCCCCTTGGGATGCCTTTAATAGCTGCAGTGTGCCTGAAGCACAGGGCTTCCTGGTTTTAAAAGTCCTAGGCCTAGGCCTAACAGTAACCCTAGGAAGGTAAATCAGCCGGGTATTAGGGTTCTTCCTAAGGAAAAAGCTGTGAAAGCAGCCATGTTGTGGACCTTCTGCGCTCCCTTTGGGATGCCTTTGGCAGATGCAGTAAGCTTGGAACTCAGGGCTTCCTGGTTAAAAAAATCCTAGCCCTAGGCTGAGCCCTAACCCTAACCCTAGGCAGATAAATCAGCCTAGGTATAGGGATGGTGCCAAGGAAAAAGCTGTGAAAGCTGCCATGTTGTTGCACTTTTGTACTCCCCTTGGGATGCCTTTCACAGCTGCCGTGTGCCTGGAGCTCAGGGCTTCCTGCTTTAAAAAACCATGTCCCTAGCTGAGACTGGAGGCAGGTAATTCAGCCTAGGCTTAGCAATGGTGCCAATGAAAACGTGTGGAGGCAGCCATTTTCTGGCACTTTTGCGCTCCCCTTGGGATGCCTTTCGCAGCTGCCGTGTGCCTGGAGCTCAGGGCTTCCTGGTTTAAAAAACCATGTCCCTAGCTGAGACTTGAGGCAGGTGATTCAGCCTAGGCTTAGCAATGGTGCCAATGAAAACGTGTGGAGGCAGCCATTTTCTGGCACTTTTGTGCTCCACTTGGGATGCCTTTCGCAGCTGCCGTGTGCCTGGAGCTCAGAGCTTGCTGGTTTAAAAAGCTCTACACCTAGGCGTAACCCTAACCCTAACCTTAACATTGGTCATTTAAATCAGCCTGGGTTTAGGAATTATCCCAAGGGAAAAGCTGTGGAGACAGCCATGTTGTGGCACTTTTGCGCTCCCCTTGGGATGCCTTTCACAGCTGCAGTGAGCTTGGAGCACAGGGCTTCCTGGTTTAAAAAACCACAACTTTAGCCCAAACTGGAGGCTTCTAAATCAGCCTTCGTTTCGGGACGTCCCCAAGGAAAAAGCTGTGGAGGCAGCCATGTTGTGGCACTTCTGCGCTCTTCTTGGGCAGTCCTTCGCAGCTGCTGTGCTCTTGGAACTCAGGGCTTTCTGGTTAAAAGAACACTAACCCTAGGCCTAACTCAAACCTTAAGCCTAGGAAGGAAAATCAGCCTATGATTCGGGATGGTCTCATGGAAATAGCAGTGGAGGCAGCCAAGTTGTGTCACTTTTGCGCTCCCCTTGGGATGCCTTTAACAGCTGCAGTGTGCCTGGAGCACAGGGCTTCCTGGTTTTAAAAGTCCTAGGCCTAAGCCTAACAGTATCCCTAGGAAGGTAAATCAGCCGGGTATTAGGGTTCTTCCTAAGGAAAAAGCTGTGAAAGCAGCCATGTTGTGGCACTTCTGCGCTCCCTTTGGGATGCCTTTGGCAGATGCAGTAAGCCTGGAACTCAGGGCTTCCTGGTTAAAAAAATCCTAGACCTAGGCTGAGCCCTAACCCTAACCCTAGGCAGATAAATCAGCCTAGGTATAGGGATGGTGCCAAGGAAAAAGCTGTGAAAGCTGCCATGTTGTTGCACTTTTGTACTCCCCTTGGGATGCCTTTCACAGCTGCCGTGTGCCTGGAGCTCAGGGCTTCCTGGTTTAAAAAACGATGTCCCTAGCTGAGACTGGTGGCAGGTGATTCAGCCTAGGCTTAGCAATGGTGCCAATGAAAACGTGTGGAGGCAGCCATTTTCTGGCACTTTTGTGCTCCCCTTGGGATGCCTTTCGCAGCTGCCATGTGCCTGGAGCTCAGAGCTTGCTGGTTTAAAAAGCTCTACACCTAGGCGTAACCCTAACCCTAACCGTAACACTGGTCATTTAAATCAGCCTGGGTTTAGGAATTATCCCAAGGGAAAAGCTGTGGAGACAGCCATGTTGTGGCACTTTTGCGCTCCCCTTGGGATGCCTTTCACAGCTGCAGTGTGCTTGGAGCACAGGGCTTCCTGGTTTTAAAAGTCCTAGGCCTAAGCCTAACAGTAACCCTAGGAAGGTAAATCAGCCGGGTATTAGGGTTCTTCCTAAGGAAAAAGCTGTGAAAGCAGCCATGTTGTGGCACTTCTGCGCTCCCTTTGGGATGCCTTTGGCAGATGCAGTAAGCCTGGAACTCAGGGCTTCCTGGTTAAAAAAATCCTAGCCCTAGGCTGAGCCCTAACCCTAACCCTAGGCAGATAAATCAGCCTAGGTATAGGGATGGTGCCAAGGAAAAAGCTGAGAAAGCTGCCATGTTTTTGCACTTTTGTACTCCCTTTGGGATGCCTATCACAGCTGCCGTGTGCCTGAAGCTCAGGGCTTCCTGGTTTAAAAAACCATGTCCTTAGCTGAGACTGGAGGCAGGTAATTCAGCCTAGGCTTAGCAATGGTGCCAATGAAAATGTGTGGAGGCAGCCATTTTCTGGCACTTTTGTGCTCCCCTTGGGATGCCTTTCACAGCTGCCGTGTGCCTGGAGCTCAGAGCTTGCTGGTTTAAAAAGCTCTACACCTAGGCGTAACCCTAACCCTAACCGTAACACTGGTCATTTAAATCAGCCTGGGTTTAGGAATTATCCCAAGGGAAAAGCTGTGGAGACAGCCATGTTGTGGCACTTTTGCGCTCCCCTTGGGATGCCTTTCACAGCTGCAGTGAGCTTGGAGCACAGGGCTTCCTGGTGTAAAAAACCACAACTTTAGCCCAAACTGGAGGCTTCTAAATCAGCCTTCGTTTCGGGACGTCCCCAAGGAAAAAGCTGTGGAGGCAGGCATGTTGAGGCACTTCTGCGCTCTTCTTGGGTAGTCCTTCGCAGCTGCTGTGTTCTTGGAACTCAGGGCTTTCTGGTTAAAAGAACACTAACCCTAGGCCTAACTCAAACCTTAAGCCTAGGAAGGAAAATCAGCCTATGATTCGGGATGGTCTCATGGAAATAGCAGTGGAGGCAGCCAAGTTGTGTCACTTTTGCGCTCCCCTTGGGATGCCTTTCACAGCTGCAGTGTGCCTGGAGCACAGGGCTTCCTGGTTTTAAAAGTCCTAGGACTAGACCTAACAGTACTAGGAAGGTAAATCAGCCGGGTATTAGGGTTCTTCCTAAGGAAAAAGCTGTGAAAGCAGCCATGTTGTGGCACTTCTGCACTCCCTTTGGGATGCCTTTGGCAGATGCAGTAAGCCTGGAACTCAGGGCTTCCTGGTTAAAAAAATCCTAGCCCTAGGCTGAGCCCTAACCCTAACCCTAGGCAGATAAATCAGCCTAGGTATAGGGATGGTGCCAAGGAAAAAGCTGTGAAAGCTGCCATGTTGTTGCACTTTTGTACTCCCCTTGGGATGCCTTTCACAGCTGCCGTGTGCCTGGAGCTCAGGGCTTCCTGGTTTAAAAAACCATGTCCCTAGCTGAGACAGGAGGCAGGTAATTCAGCCTAGGCTTAGCAATGGTGCCAATGAAAACGTGTGGAGGCAGCCATTTACTGGCACTTTTGTGCTCCCCTTGGGATGCCTTTCGCAGCTGCCATGTGCCTGGAGCTCAGAGCTTGCTGGTTTAAAAAGCTCTACACCTAGGCGTAACCCTAACCCTAACCGTAACACTGGTCATTTAAATCAGCCTGGGTTTAGGAATTATCCCAAGGGAAAAGCTGTGGAGACAGCCATGTTGTGGCACTTTTGCGCTCCCCTTGGGATGCCTTTCACAGCTGCAGTGTGCTTGGAGCACAGGGCTTCCTGCTTTAAAAAACCACAACTTTAGCCCAAACTGGAGGCTTCTAAATCAGCCTTCGTTTCGGGACGTGCCCAAGGAAAAAGCTGTGGAGGCAGGCATGTTGTGGCACTTCTGCGCTCTTCTTGGGCAGTCCTTCGCAGCTGCTGTGTTCTTGGAACTCAGGGCTTTCTGGTTAAAAGAACACTAACCCTAGGCCTAACTCAAACCTTAAGCCTAGGAAGGAAAATCAGCCTATGATTCGGGATGGTCTCATGGAAATAGCAGTGGAGGCAGCCAAGTTGTGTCACTTTTGCGCTCCCCTTGGGATGCCTTTCACAGCTGCAGTGTGCCGGGAGCACAGGGCTTCCTGGTATTAAAAGTCCTAGGCCTAAGCCTAACAGTAACCCTAGGAAGGTAAATCAGCCGGGTATTAGGGTTCTTCCTAAGGAAAAAGCTGTGAAAGCAGCCATGTTGTGGCACTTCTGCGCTCCCTTTGGGATGCCTTTGGCAGATGCAGTAAGCCTGGAACTCAGGGCTTCCTGGTTAAAAAAATCCTTGCCCTTGGCTGAGCCCTAACCCTAACCCTAGGCAGATAAATCAGCCTAGGTATAGGGATGGTGCCAAGGAAAAAGCTGTGAAAGCTGCCATGTTGTTGCACTTTTGTACTCCCCTTGGGATGCCTTTCACAGCTGCCGTGTGCCTGGAGCTCAGGGCTTCCTGGTTTAAAAAACCATGTCCCTAGCTGAGACTGGAGGCAGGTGATTCAGCCTAGGCTTAGCAATGGTGCCAATGAAAACGTGTGGAGGCAGCCATTTTCTGGCACTTTTGTGCTCCCCTTGGGATGCCTTTCGCTGCTGCCGTGTGCCTGGAGCTCAGAGCTTGCTGGTTTAAAAAGCTCTACACCTAGGCGTAACCCTAACCCTAACCGTAACACTGGTCAATTTAATCAGCCTGAGTTTAGGAATTATCCCAAGGGAAAAGCTGTGGAGACAGCCATGTTGTGGCACTTTTGCGCTCCCCTTGGGATGCCTTTCACAGCTGCAGTGTGCCTGGAGCACAGGGCTTCCTGGTTTTAAAAGTCCTAGGCCTAAGCCTAACAGTAACCCTAGGAAGGTAAATCAGCCGGGTATTAGGGTTCTTCCTAAGGAAAAAGCTGTGAAAGCAGCCATGTTGTGGCACTTCTGCGCTTCCTTTGGGATGCCTTTGGCAGATGCAGTAAGCCTGGAACTCAGGGCTTCCTGGTTAAAATAATCCTAGCCCTAGGCTGAGCCCTAACCCTAACCCTAGGCAGATAAATCAGCCTAGGTATAGGGATGGTGCCAAGGAAAAAGCTGTGAAAGCTGCCATGTTGTTGCACTTTTGTACTCCCCTTGGGATGCCTTTCACAGCTGCCGTGTGCCTGGAGCTCAGGGCTTCCTGGTTTAAAAAACCATGTCCCTAGCTGAGACTGGAGGCCGGTAATTCAGCCTAGGCTTAGCAATGGTGCCAATGAAAACGTGTGGAGGCAGCCATTTTCTGGCACTTTTGTGCTCCCCTTGGGATGCCTTTCGCTGCTGCCGTGTGCCTGGAGCTCAGAGCTTGCTGGTTTAAAAAGCTCTACACCTAGGCGTAACCCTAACCCTAACCGTAACACTGGTCATTTAAATCAGCCTGGGTTTAGGAATTATCCCAAGGGAAAAGCTGTGGAGACAGCCATGTTGTGGCACTTTTGCGCTCCCCTTGGGATGCCTTTCACAGCTGCAGTGTGCTTGGAGCACAGGGCTTTCTGGTGCAAAAAACCACAACTTTAGCCCAAACTGGAGGCTTCTAAATCAGCCTTCGTTTCGGGACGTCCCCAAGGAAAAAGCTGTGGAGGCAGGCATGTTGAGGCACTTCTGCGCTCTTCTTGGGTAGTCCTTCGCAGCTGCTGTGTTCTTGGAACTCAGGGCTTTCTGGTTAAAAGAACACTAACCCTAGGCCTAACTCAAACCTTAAGCCTAGGAAGGAAAATCAGCCTATGATTCGGGATGGTCTCATGGAAATAGCAGTGGAGGCAGCCAAGTTGTGTCACTTTTGCGCTCCCCTTGGGATGCCTTTAACAGCTGCAGTGTGCCTGGAGCACAGGGCTTCCTGGTTTTAAAAGTCCTAGGCCTAAGCCTAACAGTAACCCTAGGAAGGTAAATCAGCCGGGTATTAGGGTTCTTCCTAAGGAAAAAGCTGTGAAAGCAGCTATGTTGTGGCACTTCTGCACTCCCTTTGGGATGCCTTTGGCAGATGCAGTAAGCCTGGAACTCAGGGCTTCCTGGTTAAAAAAATGCTAGCCCTAGGCTGAGCCCTAAACCTAACCCTAGGCAGATAAATCAGCCTAGGTATAGGGATGGTGCCAAGGAAAAAGCTGTGAAAGCTGCCATGTTGTTGCACTTTTGTACTCCCCTTGGGATGCCTTTCACAGCTGCCGTGTGCCTGGAGCTCAGGGCTTCCTGGTTTAAAAAACCATGTCCCTAGCTGAGACTGGAGGCCGGTGATTCAGCCTAGGCTTAGCAATGGTGCCAATGAAAACGTGTGGAGGCAGCCATTTTCTGGCACTTTTGTGCTCCCCTTGGGATGCATTTCGCAGCTGACATGTGCCTGGAGCTCAGAGCTTGCTGGTTTAAAAAGCTCTACACCTAGGCGTAACCCTAACCCTAACCGTAACACTGGTCATTTAAATCAGCCTGGGTTTAGGAATTATCCCAAGGGAAAAGCTGTGGAGACAGCCATGTTGTGGCACTTTTGCGCTCCCCTTGGGATGCCTTTCACAGCTGCAGTGTGCTTGGAGCACAGGGCTTCCTGGTGTAAAAAACCACAACTTTAGCCCAAACTGGAGGCTTCTAAATCAGCCTTCGTTTCGGGACGTCCCCAAGGAAAATGCTGTGGAGGCAGGCATGTTGAGGCACTTCTGCGCTCTTCTTGGGTAGTCCTTCGCAGCTGCTGTGTTCTTGGAACTCAGGGCTTTCTGGTTAAAAGAACACTAACCCTAGGCCTAACTCAAACCTTAAGCCTAGGAAGGAAAATCAGCCTATGATTCGGGATGGTCTCATGGAAATAGCAGTGGAGGCAGCCAAGTTGTGTCACTTTTGCGCTCCCCTTGGGATGCCTTTAACAGCTGCAGTGTGCCTGGAGCACAGGGCTTCCTGGTTTTAAAAGTCCTAGGCCTAAGCCTAACAGTAACCCTAGGAAGGTAAATCAGCCGGGTATTAGGGTTCTTCCTAAGGAAAAAGCTGTGAAAGCAGCCATGTTGTGGCACTTCTGCGCTCCCTTTGGGATGCCTTTGGCAGATGCAGTAAGCCTGGAACTCAGGGCTTCCTGGTTAAAAAAATCCTTGCCCTTGGCTGAGCCCTAACCCTAACCCTAGGCAGATAAATCAGCCTAGGTATAGGGATGGTGCCAAGGAAAAAGCTGTGAAAGCTGCCATGTTGTTGCACTTTTGTACTCCCCTTGGGATGCCTTTCACAGCTGCCGTGTGCCTGGAGCTCAGGGCTTCCTGGTTTAAAAAACCATGTCCCTAGCTGAGACTGGAGGCCGGTAATTCAGCCTAGGCTTAGCAATGGTGCCAATGAAAACGTGTGGAGGCAGCCATTTTCTGGCACTTTTGTGCTCCCCTTGGGATGCCTTTCGCAGTTGCCGTGTGCCTGGAGCTCAGAGCTTGCTGGTTTAAAAAGCTCTACACCTAGGCGTAACCATAACCCTAACCGTAACACTGGTCATTTAAATCAGCCTAGGTTTAGGAATAATCCCAAGGGAAAAGCTGTGGAGACAGCCATGTTGTGGCACTTTTGCGCTCCCCTTGGGATGCCTTTCACAGCTGCAGTGTGCCTGGAGCACAGGGCTTCCTGCTGTAAAAAACCACAGCTTTAGCCCAAACTGGAGGCTTCTAAATCAGCCTTCGTTTCGGGACGTCCCCAAGGAAAAAGCTGTGGAGGCAGGCATGTTGAGGCACTTCTGCGCTCTTCTTGGGTAGTCCTTCGCAGCTGCTGTGTTCTTGGAACTCAGGGCTTTCTGGTTAAAAGAACACTAACCCTAGGCCTAACTCAAACCTTAAGCCTAGGAAGGAAAATCAGCCTATGATTCGGGATGGTCTCATGGAAATAGCAGTGGAGGCAGCCAAGTTGTGTCACTTTTGCGCTCCCCTTGGGATGCCTTTAACAGCTGCAGTGTGCCTGGAGCACAGGGCTTCCTGGTTTTAAAAGTCCTAGGCCTAAGCCTAACAGTAACCCTAGGAAGGTAAATCAGCCGGGTATTAGGGTTCTTCCTAAGGAAAAAGCTGTGAAAGCAGCCATGTTGTGGCACTTCTGCACTCCCTTTGGGATGCCTTTGGCAGATGCAGTAAGCCTGGAACTCAGGGCTTCCTGGTTAAAATAATCCTAGCCCTAGGCTGAGCCCTAACCCTAACCCTAGGCAGATAAATCAGCCTAGGTATAGGGATGGTGCCAAGGAAAAAGCTGTGAAAGCTGCCATGTTGTTGCACTTTTGTACTCCCCTTGGGATGCCTTTCACAGCTGCCAAGTGCCTGGAGCTCAGGGCTTCCTGGTTTAAAAAACCATGTCCCTAGCTGAGACTGGAGGCCGGTAATTCAGCCTAGGCTTAGCAATGGTGCCAATGAAAACGTGTGGAGGCAGCCATTTTCTGGCACTTTTGTGCTCCCCTTGGGATGCCTTTCGCAGCTGCCGTGTGCCTGGAGCTCAGAGCTTGCTGGTTTAAAAAGCTCTACACCTAGGCGTAACCATAACCCTAACCGTAACACTGGTCATTTAAATCAGCCTAGGTTTAGGAATAATCCCAAGGGAAAAGCTGTGGAGACAGCCATGTTGTGGCATTTTTGCGCTCCCCTTGGGATGCCTTTCACAGCTGCAGTGTGCTTGGAGCACAGGGCTTCCTGGTGCAAAAAACCACAACTTTACCCCAAACTGGAGGCTTCTAAAACAGCCTTCGTTTCGGGACGTCCCCAAGGAAAAAGCTGTGGAGGCAGGCATGTTGAGGCACTTCTGCGCTCTTCTTGGGTAGTCCTTCGCAGCTGCTGTGTTCTTGGAACTCAGGGCTTTCTGGTTAAAAGAACACTAACCCTAGGCCTAACTCAAACCTTAAGCCTAGGAAGGAAAATCAGCCTATGATTCGGGATGGTCTCATGGAAATAGCAGTGGAGGCAGCCAAGTTGTGTCACTTTTGCGCTCCCCTTGGGATGCCTTTAACAGCTGCAGTGTGCCTGGAGCACAGGGCTTCCTGGTTTTAAAAGTCCTAGGCCTAAGCCTAACAGTAACCCTAGGAAGGTAAATCAGCCGGGTATTAGGGTTCTTCCTAAGGAAAAAGCTGTGAAAGCAGCCATGTTGTGGCACTTCTGCGCTCCCTTTGGGATGCCTTTGGCAGATGCAGTAAGCCTGGAACTCAGGGCTTCCTGCTTAAAAAAATCCTAGACCTAGGCTGAGCCCTAACCCTAACCCTAGGCAGATAAATCAGCCTAGGTATAGGGATGGTGCCAAGGAAAAAGCTGTGAAAGCTGCCATGTTGTTGCACTTTTGTACTCCCCTTGGGATGCCTTTCACAGCTGCCGTGTGCCTGGAGCTCAGGGCTTCCTGGTTTAAAAAACCATGTCCCTAGCTGAGACTGGAGGCAGGTGATTCAGCCTAGGCTTAGCAATGGTGCCAATGAAAACGTGTGGATGCAGCCATTTTCTGGCCCTTTTGTGCTCCCCTTGGGATGCCTTTCTCAGCTGCCGTGTGCCTGGAGCTCAGAGCTTGCTGGTTTAAAAAGCTCTACACCTAGACGTAACCCTAACCCTAACCGTAACACTGGTCATTTAAATCAGCCTGGGTTTAGGAATTATCCCAAGGGAAAAGCTGTGGAGACAGCCATGTTGTGGCACTTTTGCACTCCCCTTGGGATGCCTTTCACAGCTGCAGTGTGCTTGGAGCACAGGGCTTCCTGGTTTAAAAAACCACAACTTTAGCCCAAACTGGAGGCTTCTAAATCAGCCTTCGTTTCGGGACGTCCCCAAGGAAAAAGGTGTGGAGGCAGGCATGTTGTGGCACTTCTGCGCTCTTCTTGGGCAGTCCTTCGCAGCTGCTGTGTTCTTGGAACTCAGGGCTTTCTGGTTAAAAGAACACTAACCCTAGGCCTAACTCAAACCTTAAACCTAGGAAGGAAAATCAGCCTATGATTCGGGATGGTCTCATGGAAATAGCAGTGGAGGCAGCCAAGTTGTGTCACTTTTGCGCTCCCCTTGGGATGCCTTTCACAGCTGCAGTGTGCCTGGAGCACAGGGCTTCCTGGTTTTAAAAGTCCTAGGCCTAAGCCTAACAGTAACCCTAGGAAGGTAAATCAGCCGGGTATTAGGGTTCTTCCTAAGGAAAAAGCTGTGAAAGCAGCCATGTTGTGGCACTTCTGCACTCCCTTTGGGATGCCTTTGGCAGATGCAGTAAGCCTGGAACTCAGGGCTTCCTGCTTAAAAAAATCCTAGCCCTAGGCTGAGCCCTAACCCTAACCCTAGGCAGATAAATCAGCCTAGGTACAGGGATGGTGCCAAGGAAAAAGCTGTGAAAGCTGCCATGTTGTTGCACTTTTGTACTCCCCTTGGGATGCCTTTCACAGCTGCCGTGTGCCTGGAGCTCAGGGCTTCCTGGTTTAAAAATCCATCTCCCTAGGTGAGACTGGAGGCAGGTAATTCAGCCTAGGCTTAGCAATGGTGCCAATGAAAACGTGTGGAGGCAGCCATTTTCTGGCACTTTTGTGCTCCCCTGGGGATGCCTTTCGCAGCTGCCGTGTGCCTGGAGCTCAGAGCTTGCTGGTTTAAAAAGCTCTACACCTAGGCGTAACCCTAACCCTAACCGTAACACTGGTCATTTAAATCAGCCTGGGTTTAGGAATTATCCCAAGGGAAAAGCTGTGGAGACAGCCATGTTGTGGCACTTTTGCGCTCCCCTTGGGATGCCTTTCACAGCTGCAGTGAGCTTGGAGCACAGGGCTTCCTGGTGTAAAAAACCACAACTTTAGCCCAAACTGGAGGCTTCTAAATCAGCCTTCGATTCGGGACGTCCCCAAGGAAAAAGCTCTGGAGGCAGGCATGTTGAGGCACTTCTGCGCTCTTCTTGGGTAGTCCTTCGCAGCTGCTGTGTTCTTGGAACTCAGGGCTTTCTGGTTAAAAGAACACTAACCCTAGGCCTAACTCAAACCTTAAGCCTAGGAAGGAAAATCAGCATATGATTCGGGATGGTCTTAGAAATAGCAGTGGAGGCAGCCAAGTTGTGTCACTTTTGCGCTCCCCTTGGGATGCCTTTCACAGCTGCAGTGTGCCTGGAGCACAGGGCTTCCTGGTTTTAAAAGTCCTAGGCCTAAGCCTAACAGTAACCCTAGGAAGGTAAATCAGCCGGGTATTAGGGTTCTTCCTAAGGAAAAAGCTGTGAAAGCAGCCATGTTGTGGCACTTCTGCGCTCCCTTTGGGATGCCTTTGGCAGATGCAGTAAGCCTGGAACTCAGGGCTTCCTGGTTAAAAAAATCGTAGCCCTAGGCTGAGCCCTAACCCTAACCCTAGGCAGATAAATCAGCCTAGGTATAGGGATGGTGCCAAGGAAAAAGCTGTGAAAGCTGCCATGTTGTTGCACTTTTGTACTCCCCTTGGGATGCCTTTCACAGCTGCCGTGTGCCTGGAGCTCAGGGCTTCCTGGTTTAAAAAACCATGTCCCTAGCTGAGACTGGAGGCAGGTGATTCAGCCTAGGCTTAGCAATGGTGCCAATGAAAACGTGTGGAGGCAGCCATTTTCTGGCACTTTTGTGCTCCCCTTGGGATGCCTTTCGCAGCTGCCGTGTGCCTGGAGCTCAGAGCTTGCTGGTTTAAAAAGCTCTACACCTAGGCGTAACCCTAACCCTAACCGTAACACTGGTCATTTAAATCAGCCTGGGTTTAGGAATTATCCCAAGGGAAAAGCTGTGGAGACAGCCATGTTGTGGCACTTTTGCGCTCCCCTTGGGATGCCTTTCACAGCTGCAGTGAGCTTGGAGCACAGGGCTTCCTGGTGTAAAAAACCACAACTTTAGCCCAAACTGGAGGCTTCTAAATCAGCCTTCGTTTCGGGACGTCCCCAAGGAAAAAGCTGTGGAGGCAGGCATGTTGAGGCACTTCTGCGCTCTTCTTGGGTAGTCCTTCGCAGCTGCTGTGTTCTTGGAACTCAGGGCTTTCTGGTTAAAAGAACACTAACCCTAGGCCTAACTCAAACCTTAAGCCTAGGAAGGAAAATCAGCCTATGATTCGGGATGGTCTCATGGAAATAGCAGTGGAGGCAGCCAAGTTGTGTCACTTTTGCGCTCCCCTTGGGATGCCTTTAACAGCTGCAGTGTGCCTGGAGCACAGGGCTTCCTGGTTTTAAAAGTCCTAGGCCTAAGCCTAACAGTAACCCTAGGAAGGTAAATCAGCCGGGTATTAGGGTTCTTCCTAAGGAAAAAGCTGTGAAAGCAGCCATGTTGTGGACCTTCACCGCTCCCTTTGGGATGCCTTTGGCAGATGCAGTAAGCCTGGAACTCAGGGCTTCCTGCTTAAAAAAATGCTAGCCCTAGGCTGAGCCCTAACCCTAACCCTAGGCAGATAAATCAGCCTAGGTATAGGGATGGTGCCAAGGAAAAAGCTGTGAAAGCTGCCATGTTGTTGCACTTTTGTACTCCCCTTGGGATGCCTTTCACAGCTGCCGTGTGCCTGGAGCTCAGGGCTTCCTGGTTTAAAAAACCATGTCCCTAGCTGAGACTGGAGGCAGGTGATTCAGCCTAGGCTTAGCAATGGTGCCAATGAAAACGTGTGGAGGCAGCCATTTTCTGGCCCTTTTGTGCTCCCCTTGGGATGCCTTTCTCAGCTGCCGTGTGCCTGGAGCTCAGAGCTTGCTGGTTTAAAAAGCTCTACACCTAGGCGTAACCCTAACCCTAACCGTAACACTGGTCATTTAAATCAGCCTGGGTTTAGGAATTATCCCAAGGGAAAAGCTGTGGAGACAGCCATGTTGTGGCACTTTTGCGCTCCCCTTGGGATGCCTTTCACAGCTGCAGTGAGCTTGGAGCACAGGGCTTCCTGGTGTAAAAAACCACAACTTTAGCCCAAACTGGAGGCTTCTAAATCAGCCTTCGTTTTGGGACGTCCCCAAGGAAAAAGCTGTGGAGGCAGGCATGTTGAGGCACTTCTGTGCTCTTCTTGGGTAGTCCTTCGCAGCTGCTGTGTTCTTGGAACTCAGGGCTTTCTGGTTAAAAGAACACTAACCCTAGGCCTAACTCAAACCTTAAGCCTAGGAAGGAAAATCAGCCTATGATTCGGGATGGTCTCATGGAAATAGCAGTGGAGGCAGCCAAGTTGTGTCACTTTTGCGCTCCCCTTGGGATGCCTTTAACAGCTGCAGTGTGCCTGGAGCACAGGGCTTCCTGGTTTTAAAAGTCCTAGGCCTAAGCCTAACAGTAACCCTAGGAAGGTAAATCAGCCGGGTATTAGGGTTCTTCCTAAGGAAAAAGCTGTGAAAGCAGCCATGTTGTGGACCTTCTGCGCTCCCTTTGGGATGCCTTTGGCAGATGCAGTAAGCCTGGAACTCAGGGCTTCCTGCTTAAAAAAATGCTAGCCCTAGGCTGAGCCCTAACCCTAACCCTAGGCAGATAAATCAGCCTAGGTATAGGGATGGTGCCAAGGAAAAAGCTGTGAAAGCTGCCATGTTGTTGCACTTTTGTACTCCCCTTGGGATGCCTTTCACAGCTGCCGTGTGCCTGGAGCTCAGGGCTTCCTGGTTTAAAAATCCATCTCCCTAGGTGAGACTGGAGGCAGGTAATTCAGCCTAGGCTTAGCAATGGTGCCAATGAAAACGTGTGGAGGCAGCCATTTTCTGGCACTTTTGTGCTCCCCTGGGGATGCCTTTCGCAGCTGCCGTGTGCCTGGAGCTCAGAGCTTGCTGGTTTAAAAAGCTCTACACCTAGGCGTAACCCTAACCCTAACCGTAACACTGGTCATTTAAATCAGCCTGGGTTTAGGAATTATCCCAAGGGAAAAGCTGTGGAGACAGCCATGTTGTGGCACTTTTGCGCTCCCCTTGGGATGCCTTTCACAGCTGCAGTGAGCTTGGAGCACAGGGCTTCCTGGTGTAAAAAACCACAACTTTAGCCCAAACTGGAGGCTTCTAAATCAGCCTTCGATTCGGGACGTCCCCAAGGAAAAAGCTCTGGAGGCAGGCATGTTGAGGCACTTCTGCGCTCTTCTTGGGTAGTCCTTCGCAGCTGCTGTGTTCTTGGAACTCAGGGCTTTCTGGTTAAAAGAACACTAACCCTAGGCCTAACTCAAACCTTAAGCCTAGGAAGGAAAATCAGCATATGATTCGGGATGGTCTTAGAAATAGCAGTGGAGGCAGCCAAGTTGTGTCACTTTTGCGCTCCCCTTGGGATGCCTTTCACAGCTGCAGTGTGCCTGGAGCACAGGGCTTCCTGGTTTTAAAAGTCCTAGGCCTAAGCCTAACAGTAACCCTAGGAAGGTAAATCAGCCGGGTATTAGGGTTCTTCCTAAGGAAAAAGCTGTGAAAGCAGCCATGTTGTGGCACTTCTGCGCTCCCTTTGGGATGCCTTTGGCAGATGCAGTAAGCCTGGAACTCAGGGCTTCCTGCTTAAAAAAATGCTAGCCCTAGGCTGAGCCCTAACCCTAACCCTAGGCAGATAAATCAGCCTAGGTATAGGGATGGTGCCAAGGAAAAAGCTGTGAAAGCTGCCATGTTGTTGCACTTTTGTACTCCCCTTGGGATGCCTTTCACAGCTGCCGTGTGCCTGGAGCTCAGGGCTTCCTGGTTTAAAAAACCATGTCCCTAGCTGAGACTGGAGGCAGGTGATTCAGCCTAGGCTTAGCAATGGTGCCAATGAAAACGTGTGGAGGCAGCCATTTTCTGGCACTTTTGTGCTCCCCTTGGGATGCCTTTCGCAGCTGCCGTGTGCCTGGAGCTCAGAGCTTGCTGGTTTAAAAAGCTCTACACCTAGGCGTAACCCTAACCCTAACCGTAACACTGGTCATTTAAATCAGCCTGGGTTTAGGAATTATCCCAAGGGAAAAGCTGTGGAGACAGCCATGTTGTGGCACTTTTGCGCTCCCCTTGGGATGCCTTTCACAGCTGCAGTGAGCTTGGAGCACAGGGCTTCCTGGTGTAAAAAACCACAACTTTAGCCCAAACTGGAGGCTTCTAAATCAGCCTTCGTTTCGGGACGTCCCCAAGGAAAAAGCTGTGGAGGCAGGCATGTTGAGGCACTTCTGCGCTCTTCTTGGGTAGTCCTTCGCAGCTGCTGTGCTCTTGGAACTCAGGGCTTTCTGGTTAAAAGAACACTAACCCTAGGCCTAACTCAAACCTTAAGCCTAGGAAGGAAAATCAGCCTATGATTCGGGATGGTCTCATGGAAATAGCAGTGGAGGCAGCCAAGTTGTGTCACTTTTGCGCTCCCCTTGGGATGCCTTTAACAGCTGCAGTGTGCCTGGAGCACAGGGCTTCCTGGTTTTAAAAGTCCTAGGCCTAAGCCTAACAGTAACCCTAGGAAGGTAAATCAGCCGGGTATTAGGGTTCTTCCTAAGGAAAAAGCTGTGAAAGCAGCCATGTTGTGGACCTTCACCGCTCCCTTTGGGATGCCTTTGGCAGATGCAGTAAGCCTGGAACTCAGGGCTTCCTGCTTAAAAAAATGCTAGCCCTAGGCTGAGCCCTAACCCTAACCCTAGGCAGATAAATCAGCCTAGGTATAGGGATGGTGCCAAGGAAAAAGCTGTGAAAGCTGCCATGTTGTTGCACTTTTGTACTCCCCTTGGGATGCCTTTCACAGCTGCCGTGTGCCTGGAGCTCAGGGCTTCCTGGTTTAAAAAACCATGTCCCTAGCTGAGACTGGAGGCAGGTGATTCAGCCTAGGCTTAGCAATGGTGCCAATGAAAACGTGTGGAGGCAGCCATTTTCTGGCCCTTTTGTGCTCCCCTTGGGATGCCTTTCTCAGCTGCCGTGTGCCTGGAGCTCAGAGCTTGCTGGTTTAAAAAGCTCTACACCTAGGCGTAACCCTAACCCTAACCGTAACACTGGTCATTTAAATCACCCTGGGTTTAGGAATTATCCCAAGGGAAAAGCTGTGGAGACAGCCATGTTGTGGCACTTTTGCGCTCCCCTTGGGATGCCTTTCACAGCTGCAGTGTGCTTGGAGCACAGGGCTTCCTGGTTTAAAAAACCACAACTTTAGCCCATACTGGAGGCTTCTAAATCAGCCTTCGTTTCGGGACGTCCCCAAGGAAAAAGCTGTGGAGGCAGGCATGTTGAGGCACTTCTGCGCTCTTCTTGGGTAGTCCTTCTCAGCTGCTGTGTTCTTGGAACTCAGGGCTTTCTGGTTAAAAGAACACTAACCCTAGGCCTAACTCAAACCTTAAGCCTAGGAAGGAAAATCAGCCTATGATTCAGGATGGTCTCATGGAAATAGCAGTGGAGGCAGCCAAGTTGTGTCACTTTTGCGCTCCCCTTGGGATGCCTTTCACAGCTGCAGTGTGCCTGGAGCACAGGGCTTCCTGGTTTTAAAAGTCCTAGGCCTAAGCCTAACAGTAACCCTAGGAAGGTAAATCAGCCGGGTATTAGGGTTCTTCCTAAGGAAAAAGCTGTGAAAGCAGCCATGTTGTGGCACTTCTGCGCTCCCTTTGGGATGCCTTTGGCAGATGCAGTAAGCCTGCAACTCAGGGCTTCCTGCTTAAAAAAATGCTAGCCCTAGGCTGAGCCCTAACCCTAACCCTAGGCAGATAAATCAGCCTAGGTATAGGGATGGTGCCAAGGAAAAAGCTGTGAAAGCTGCCATGTTGTTGCACTTTTGTACTCCCCTTGGGATGCCTTTCACAGCTGCCAAGTGCCTGGAGCTCAGGGCTTCCTGGTTTAAAAAACCATGTCCCTAGCTGAGACTGGAGGCCGGTAATTCAGCCTAGGCTTAGCAATGGTGCCAATGAAAACGTGTGGAGGCAGCCATTTTCTGGCACTTTTGTGCTCCCCTTGGGATGCCTTTCTCAGCTGCCGTGTGCCTGGAGCTCAGAGCTTGCTGGTTTAAAAAGCTCTACACCTAGGCGTAACCCTAACCCTAACCGTAACACTGGTCATTTAAATCAGCCTGGGTTTAGGAATTATCCCAAGGGAAAAGCTGTGGAGACAGCCATGTTGTGGCACTTTTGCGCTCCCCTTGGGATGCCTTTCACAGCTGCAGTGAGCTTGGAGCACAGGGCTTCCTGGTGTAAAAAACCACAACTTTAGCCCAAACTGGAGGCTTCTAAATCAGCCTTCGTTTTGGGACGTCCCCAAGGAAAAAGCTGTGGAGGCAGGCATGTTGAGGCACTTCTGTGCTCTTCTTGGGTAGTCCTTCGCAGCTGCTGTGTTCTTGGAACTCAGGGCTTTCTGGTTAAAAGAACACTAACCCTAGGCCTAACTCAAACCTTAAGCCTAGGAAGGAAAATCAGCCTATGATTCGGGATGGTCTCATGGAAATAGCAGTGGAGGCAGCCAAGTTGTGTCACTTTTGCGCTCCCCTTGGGATGCCTTTAACAGCTGCAG
This sequence comes from Ammospiza caudacuta, assembly GCF_027887145.1. Lineage (NCBI taxonomy): Eukaryota > Metazoa > Chordata > Aves > Passeriformes > Passerellidae > Ammospiza > Ammospiza caudacuta. The sequence continues at coordinate 989,168 of NW_026683131.1, read as the reverse complement.
TGTGCCTGGAGCACAGGGCTTCCTGGTTTTAAAAGTCCTAGGCCTAAGCCTAACAGTAACCCTAGGAAGGTAAATCAGCCGGGTATTAGGGTTCTTCCTAAGGAAAAAGCTGTGAAAGCAGCCATGTTGTGGACCTTCTGCGCTCCCTTTGGGATGCCTTTGGCAGATGCAGTAAGCCTGGAACTCAGGGCTTCCTGCTTAAAAAAATGCTAGCCCTAGGCTGAGCCCTAACCCTAACCCTAGGCAGATAAATCAGCCTAGGTATAGGGATGGTGCCAAGGAAAAAGCTGTGAAAGCTGCCATGTTGTTGCACTTTTGTACTCCCCTTGGGATGCCTTTCACAGCTGCCGTGTGCCTGGAGCTCAGGGCTTCCTGGTTTAAAGAACCGTGTCCCTAGCTGAGACTGGTGGCAGGTGATTCAGCCTAGGCTTAGCAATGGTGCCAATGAAAACGTGTGGAGGCAGCCATTTTCTGGCACTTTTGTGCTCCCCTTGGGATGCCTTTCTCAGCTGCCGTGTGCCTGGAGCTCAGAGCTTGCTGGTTTAAAAAGCTCTACACCTAGGCGTAACCCTAACCCTAACCGTAACACTGGTCATTTAAATCAGCCTGGGTTTAGGAATTATCCCAAGGGAAAAGCTGTGGAGACAGCCATGTTGTGGCACTTTTGCGCTCCCCTTGGGATGCCTTTCACAGCTGCAGTGTGCTTGGAACACAGGGCTTCCTGGTTTAAAAAACCACAACTTTAGCCCAAACTGGAGGCTTCTAAATCAGCCTTCGTTTCGGGACGTCCCCAAGGAAAAAGGTGTGGAGGCAGGCATGTTGTGGCACTTCTGCGCTCTTCTTGGGCAGTCCTTCGCAGCTGCTGTGCTTTTGGAACTCAGGGCTTTCTGGTTAAAAGAACACTAACCCTAGGCCTAACTCAAACCTTAAGCCTAGGAAGGAAAATCAGCCTATGATTCGGGATGGTCTCATGGAAATAGCAGTGGAGGCAGCCAAGTTGTGTCACTTTTGCGCTCCCCTTGGGATGCCTTTAACAGCTGCAGTGTGCCTGGAGCACAGGGCTTCCTGGTTTTAAAAGTCCTAGGCCTAAGCCTAACAGTAACCCTAGGAAGGTAAATCAGCCGGGTATTAGGGTTCTTCCTAAGGAAAAAGCTGTGAAAGCAGCCATGTTGTGGCACTTTTGCGCTCCCTTTGGGATGCCTTTGGCAGATGCAGTAAGCCTGGAACTCAGGGCTTCCTGCTTAAAAAAATGCTAGCCCTAGGCTGAGCCCTAACCCTAACCCTAGGCAGATAAATCAGCCTAGGTATAGGGATGGTGCCAAGGAAAAAGCTGTGAAAGCTGCCATGTTGTTGCACTTTTGTACTCCCCTTGGGATGCCTTTCACAGCTGCCGTGTGCCTGGAGCTCAGGGCTTCCTGGTTTAAAAAACCATGTCCCTAGCTGAGACTGGAGGCAGGTAATTCAGCCTAGGCTTAGCAATGGTGCCAATGAAAACGTGTGGAGGCAGCCATTTTCTGGCACTTTTGTGCTCCCCTTGGGATGCCTTTCTCAGCTGCCGTGTGCCTGGAGCTCAGAGCTTGCTGGTTTAAAAAGCTCTACACCTAGGCGTAACCCTAACCCTAACCGTAACACTGGTCATTTAAATCAGCCTGGGTTTAGGAATTATCCCAAGGGAAAAGCTGTGGAGATAGCCATGTTGTGGCATTTTTGCGCTCCCCTTGGGATGACTTTCACAGCTGCAGTGTGCTTGGAGCACAGGGCTTCCTGGTGTAAAATACCACAATTTTAGCCCAAACTGCAGGCTTCTAAATCAGCCTTCGTTTCGGGACGTCCCCAAGGAAAAAGCTGTGGAGGCAGGCATGTTGAGGCACTTCTGAGCTCTTCTTGGGCAGTCCTTCGCAGCTGCTGTGTTCTTGGAACTCAGGGCTTTCTGGTTAAAAGAACACTAACCCTAGGCCTAACTCAAACCTTAAGCCTAGGAAGGAAAATCAGCCTATGATTCGGGATGGTCTCATGGAAATAGCAGTGGAGGCAGCCAAGTTGTGTCACTTTTGCGCTCCCCTTGGGATGCCTTTCACAGCTGCAGTGTGCCTGGAGCACAGGGCTTCCTGGTTTTAAAAGTCCTAGGCCTAAGCCTAACAGTAACCCTAGGAAGGTAAATCAGCCGGGTATTAGGGTTCTTCCTAAGGAAAAAGCTGTGAAAGCAGCCATGTTGTGGCACTTCTGCGCTCCCTTTGGGATGCCTTTGGCAGATGCAGTAAGCCTGGAACTCAGGGTTTCCTGCTTGAAAAAATCCTAGCCCTAGGCTGAGCCCTAACCCTAACTCTAGGCAGATAAATCAGCCTAGGTATAGGGATGGTGCCAAGGAAAAAGCTGTGAAAGCTGCCATGTTGTTGCACTTTTGTACTCCCCTTGGGATGCCTTTCACAGCTGTCGTGTGCTTGGAGCTCAGGGCTTCCTGGTTTAAAAAACCATGTCCCTAGCTGAGACTGGAGGCAGGTAATTCAGCCTAGGCTTAGCAATGGTGCCAATGAAAACGTGTGGAGGCAGCCATTTTCTGGCCCTTTTGTGCTCCCCTTGGGATGCCTTTCGCAGCTGCCGTGTGCCTGGAGCTCAGAGCTTGCTGGTTTAAAAAGCTCTACACCTAGGCGTAACCCTAACCCTAACCGTAACACTGGTCATTTAAATCAGCCTGGGTTTAGGAATTATCCCAAGGGAAAAGCTGTGGAGACAGCCATGTTGTGGCACTTTTGTGCTCCCCTTGGGTTGCCTTTCACAGCTGCAGTGTGCTTGGTGCACAGGGCTTCCTGGTGTAAAAAACCACAACTTTAGCCCAAACTGGAGGCTTCTAAATCGGCCTTCGTTTCGGGACGTCCCCAAGGAAAAAGCTGTGGAGGCAGGCATGTTGAGGCACTTCTGCGCTCTTCTTGGGTAGTCCTTCGCAGCTGCTGTGTTCTTGGAACTCAGGGCTTTCTGGTTAAAAGAACACTAACCCTAGGCCTAACTCAAACCTTAAGCCTAGGAAGGAAAATCAGCCTATGATTCGGGATGGTCTCATGGAAATAGCAGTGGAGGCAGCCAAGTTGTGTCACTTTTGCGCTCCCCTTGGGATGCCTTTAACAGCTGCAGTGTGCCTGGAGCACAGGGCTTCCTGGTTTTAAAAGTCCTAGGCCTAAGCCTAACAGTAACCCTAGGAAGGTAAATCAGCCGGGTATTAGGGTTCTTCCTAAGGAAAAAGCTGTGAAAGCAGCCATGTTGTGGACCTTCTGCGCTCCCTTTGGGATGCCTTTGGCAGATGCAGTAAGCCTGGAACTCAGGGCTTCCTGCTTAAAAAAATGCTAGCCCTAGGCTGAGCCCTAACCCTAACCCTAGGCAGATAAATCAGCCTAGGTATAGGGATGGTGCCAAGGAAAAAGCTGTGAAAGCTGCCATGTTGTTGCACTTTTGTACTCCCCTTGGGATGCCTTTCACAGCTGCCGTGTGCCTGGAGCTCAGGGCTTCCTGGTTTAAAGAACCGTGTCCCTAGCTGAGACTGGTGGCAGGTGATTCAGCCTAGGCTTAGCAATGGTGCCAATGAAAACGTGTGGAGGCAGCCATTTTCTGGCACTTTTGTGCTCCCCTTGGGATGCCTTTCTCAGCTGCCGTGTGCCTGGAGCTCAGAGCTTGCTGGTTTAAAAAGCTCTACACCTAGGCGTAACCCTAACCCTAACCGTAACACTGGTCATTTAAATCAGCCTGGGTTTAGGAATTATCCCAAGGGAAAAGCTGTGGAGACAGCCATGTTGTGGCACTTTTGCGCTCCCCTTGGGATGCCTTTCACAGCTGCAGTGTGCTTGGAACACAGGGCTTCCTGGTTTAAAAAACCACAACTTTAGCCCAAACTGGAGGCTTCTAAATCAGCCTTCGTTTCGGGACGTCCCCAAGGAAAAAGGTGTGGAGGCAGGCATGTTGTGGCACTTCTGCGCTCTTCTTGGGCAGTCCTTCGCAGCTGCTGTGCTTTTGGAACTCAGGGCTTTCTGGTTAAAAGAACACTAACCCTAGGCCTAACTCAAACCTTAAGCCTAGGAAGGAAAATCAGCCTATGATTCGGGATGGTCTCATGGAAATAGCAGTGGAGGCAGCCAAGTTGTGTCACTTTTGCGCTCCCCTTGGGATGCCTTTAACAGCTGCAGTGTGCCTGGAGCACAGGGCTTCCTGGTTTTAAAAGTCCTAGGCCTAAGCCTAACAGTAACCCTAGGAAGGTAAATCAGCCGGGTATTAGGGTTCTTCCTAAGGAAAAAGCTGTGAAAGCAGCCATGTTGTGGCACTTCTGCGCTCCCTTTGGGATGCCTTTGGCAGATGCAGTAAGCCTGGAACTCAGGGCTTCCTGCTTAAAAAAATGCTAGCCCTAGGCTGAGCCCTAACCCTAACCCTAGGCAGATAAATCAGCCTAGGTATAGGGATGGTGCCAAGGAAAAAGCTGTGAAAGCTGCCATGTTGTTGCACTTTTGTACTCCCCTTGGGATGCCTTTCACAGCTGCCGTGTGCCTGGAGCTCAGGGCTTCCTGGTTTAAAAAACCATGTCCCTAGCTGAGACTGGAGGCAGGTAATTCAGCCTAGGCTTAGCAATGGTGCCAATGAAAACGTGTGGAGGCAGCCATTTTCTGGCACTTTTGTGCTCCCCTTGGGATGCCTTTCTCAGCTGCCGTGTGCCTGGAGCTCAGAGCTTGCTGGTTTAAAAAGCTCTACACCTAGGCGTAACCCTAACCCTAACCGTAACACTGGTCATTTAAATCAGCCTGGGTTTAGGAATTATCCCAAGGGAAAAGCTGTGGAGATAGCCATGTTGTGGCATTTTTGCGCTCCCCTTGGGATGACTTTCACAGCTGCAGTGTGCTTGGAGCACAGGGCTTCCTGGTGTAAAATACCACAATTTTAGCCCAAACTGCAGGCTTCTAAATCAGCCTTCGTTTCGGGACGTCCCCAAGGAAAAAGCTGTGGAGGCAGGCATGTTGAGGCACTTCTGAGCTCTTCTTGGGCAGTCCTTCGCAGCTGCTGTGTTCTTGGAACTCAGGGCTTTCTGGTTAAAAGAACACTAACCCTAGGCCTAACTCAAACCTTAAGCCTAGGAAGGAAAATCAGCCTATGATTCGGGATGGTCTCATGGAAATAGCAGTGGAGGCAGCCAAGTTGTGTCACTTTTGCGCTCCCCTTGGGATGCCTTTAACAGCTGCAGTGTGCCTGGAGCACAGGGCTTCCTGGTTTTAAAAGTCCTAGGCCTAAGCCTAACAGTAACCCTAGGAAGGTAAATCAGCCGGGTATTAGGGTTCTTCCTAAGGAAAAAGCTGTGAAAGCAGCCATGTTGTGGCACTTCTGCGCTCCCTTTGGGATGCCTTTGGCAGATGCAGTAAGCCTGGAACTCAGGGTTTCCTGCTTGAAAAAATCCTAGCCCTAGGCTGAGCCCTAACCCTAACTCTAGGCAGATAAATCAGCCTAGGTATAGGGATGGTGCCAAGGAAAAAGCTGTGAAAGCTGCCATGTTGTTGCACTTTTGTACTCCCCTTGGGATGCCTTTCACAGCTGTCGTGTGCTTGGAGCTCAGGGCTTCCTGGTTTAAAAAACCATGTCCCTAGCTGAGACTGGAGGCAGGTAATTCAGCCTAGGCTTAGCAATGGTGCCAATGAAAACGTGTGGAGGCAGCCATTTTCTGGCACTTTTGTGCTCCCCTTGGGATGCCTTTCGCAGCTGCCGTGTGCCTGGAGCTCAGAGCTTGCTGGTTTAAAAAGCTCTACACCTAGGCGTAACCCTAACCCTAACCGTAACACTGGTCATTTAAATCAGCCTGGGTTTAGGAATTATCCCAAGGGAAAAGCTGTGGAGACAGCCATGTTGTGGCACTTTTGTGCTCCCCTTGGGATGCCTTTCACAGCTGCAGTGTGCTTGGTGCACAGGGCTTCCTTGTGTAAAAAACCACAACTTTAGCCCAAACTGGAGGCTTCTAAATCGGCCTTCGTTTCGGGACGTCCCCAAGGAAAAAGCTGTGGAGGCAGGCATGTTGAGGCACTTCTGCGCTCTTCTTGGGTAGTCCTTCGCAGCTGCTGTGTTCTTGGAACTCAGGGCTTTCTGGTTAAAAGAACACTAACCCTAGGCCTAACTCAAACCTTAAGCCTAGGAAGGAAAATCAGCCTATGATTCGGGATGGTCTCATGGAAATAGCAGTGGAGGCAGCCAAGTTGTGTCACTTTTGCGCTCCCCTTGGGATGCCTTTAACAGCTGCAGTGTGCCTGGAGCACAGGGCTTCCTGGTTTTAAAAGTCCTAGGCCTAAGCCTAACAGTAACCCTAGGAAGGTAAATCAGCCGGGTATTAGGGTTCTTCCTAAGGAAAAAGCTGTGAAAGCAGCCATGTTGTGGACCTTCTGCGCTCCCTTTGGGATGCCTTTGGCAGATGCAGTAAGCCTGGAACTCAGGGCTTCCTGCTTAAAAAAATGCTAGCCCTAGGCTGAGCCCTAACCCTAAGCCTAGGCAGATAAATCAGCCTAGGTATAGGGATGGTGCCAAGGAAAAAGCTGTGAAAGCTGCCATGTTGTTGCACTTTTGTACTCCCCTTGGGATGCCTTTCACAGCTGCCGTGTGCCTGGAGCTCAGGGCTTCCTGGTTTAAAAAACCATGTCCCTAGCTGAGACTGGAGGCAGGTGATTCAGCCTAGGCTTAGCAATGGTGCCAATGAAAACGTGTGGAGGCAGCCATTTTATGGCACTTTTGTGCTCCCCTTGGGATGCCTTTCGCAGCTGCCGTGTGCCTGGAGCTCAGAGCTTGCTGGTTTAAAAAGCTCTACACCTAGGCGTAACCCTAACCCTAACCGTAACACTGGTCATTTAAATCAGCCTGGGTTTAGGAATTATCCCAAGGGAAAAGCTGTGGAGACAGCCATGTTGTGGCACTTTTGCGCTCCCCTTGGGATGCCTTTCACAGCTGCAGTGTGCTTGGAGCACAGGGCTTCCTGGTTTAAAAAACCACAACTTTAGCCCAAACTGGAGGCTTCGAAATCAGCCTTCGTTTCGGGACGTCCCCAAGGAAAAAGCTGTGGAGGCAGGCATGTTGTGGCACTTCTGAGCTCTTCTTGGGCAGTCCTTCGCAGCTGCTGTGTTCTTGGAACTCAGGGCTTTCTGGTTAAAAGAACACTAACCCTAGGCCTAACTCAAACCTTAAGCCTAGGAAGGAAAATCAGCCTATGATTCGGGATGGTCTCATGGAAATAGCAGTGGAGGCAGCCAAGTTGTGTCACTTTTGCGCTCCCCTTGGGATGCCTTTAACAGCTGCAGTGTGCCTGGAGCACAGGGCTTCCTGGTTTTAAAAGTCCTAGGCCTAAGCCTAACAGTAACCCTAGGAAGGTAAATCAGCCGGGTATTAGGGTTCTTCCTAAGGAAAAAGCTGTGAAAGCAGCCATGTTGTGGACCTTCTGCGCTCCCTTTGGGATGCCTTTGGCAGATGCAGTAAGCCTGGAACTCAGGGCTTCCTGCTTAAAAAAATGCTAGCCCTAGGCTGAGCCCTAACCCTAACCCTAGGCAGATAAATCAGCCTAGGTATAGGGATGGTGCCAAGGAAAAAGCTGTGAAAGCTGCCATGTTGTTGCACTTTTGTACTCCCCTTGGGATGCCGTTCACAGCTGTCGTTAGCTTGGAGCTCAGGGCTTCCTGGTTTAAAAAACCATGTCCCTAGCTGAGACAGGAGGCAGGTGATTCAGCCTAGGCTTAGCAATGGTGCCAATAAAAACGTGTGGAGGCAGCCATTTTCTGGCACTTTTGTGCTCCCCTTGGGATGCCTTTCGCAGCTGCCGTGTGCCTGGAGCTCAGAGCTTGCTGGTTTAAAAAGCTCTACACCTAGGCGTAACCCTAACCCTAACCGTAACACTGGTCATTTAAATCAGCCTGGGTTTAGGAATTATCCCAAGGGAAAAAGCTGTGGAGACAGCCATGTTGTGGCACTTTTGCGCTCCCCTTGGGATGCCTTTCACAGCTGCAGTGTGCTTGGAGCACAGGGCTTCCTGGTTTAAAAAACCACAACTTTAGCCCAAACTGGAGGCTTCTAAATCAGCCTTCGTTTCGGGACGTCCCCAAGGAAAAAGCTGTGGAGGCAGGCATGTTGAGGCACTTCTGCGCTCTTCTTGGGTAGTCCTTCGCAGCTGCTGTGTTCTTGGAACTCAGGGCTTTCTGGTTAAAAGAACACTAACCCTAGGCCTAACTCAAACCTTAAGCCTAGGAAGGAAAATCAGCCTATGATTCGGGATGGTCTCATGGAAATAGCAGTGGAGGCAGGCAAGTTGTGTCACTTTTGCGCTCCCCTTGGGATGCCTTTAACAGCTGCAGTGTGCCTGGAGCACAGGGCTTCCTGGTTTTAAAAGTCCTAGGCCTAAGCCTAACAGTAACCCTAGGAAGGTAAATCAGCCGGGTATTAGGGTTCTTCCTAAGGAAAAAGCTGTGAAAGCAGCCATGTTGTGGACCTTCTGCGCTCCCTTTGGGATGCCTTTGGCAGATGCAGTAAGCCTGGAACTCAGGGCTTCCTGGTTAAAAAAATCCATGCCCTAGGCTGAGCCCTAACCCTAACCCTAGGCAGATAAATCAGCCTAGGTATAGGGATGGTGCCAAGGAAAAAGCTGTGAAAGCTGCCATGTTGTTGCACTTTTGTACTCCCCTTGGGATGCCTTTCACAGCTGCCGTGTGCCTGGAGCTCAGGGCTTCCTGGTTTAAAAATCCATGTCCCTAGCTGAGGCTGGTGGCAGGTGATTCAGCCTAGGCTTAGCAATGGTGCCAATGAAAACGTGTGGAGGCAGCCATTTTCTGGCACTTTTGTGCTCCCCTTGGGATGCCTTTCACAGCTGCCGTGTGCCTGGAGCTCAGAGCTTGCTGGTTTAAAAAGCTCTACACCTAGGCGTAACCCTAACCCTAACCGTAACACTGGTCATTTAAATCAGCCTGGGTTTAGGAATTATCCCAAGGGAAAAGCTGTGGAGATAGCCATGTTGTGGCATTTTTGCGCTCCCCTTGGGATGACTTTCACAGCTGCAGTGTGCTTGGAGCACAGGGCTTCCTGGTGTAAAATACCACAACTTTACTCCAAACTGCAGGCTTATAAATCAGCCTTCGTTTCGGGACGTCCCCAAGGAAAAAGCTGTGGAGGCAGGCATGTTGAGGCACTTCTGCGCTCTTCTTGGGCAGTCCTTCGCAGCTGCTGTGTTCTTGGAACTCAGGGCTTTCTGGTTAAAAGAACACTAACCCTAGGCCTAACTCAAACCTTAAGCCTAGGAAGGAAAATCAGCCTATGATTCGGGATGGTCTCATGGAAATAGCAGTGGAGGCAGCCAAGTTGTGTCACTTTTGCGCTCCCCTTGGGATGCCTTTAACAGCTGCAGTGTGCCTGGAGCACAGGGCTTCCTGGTTTTAAAAGTCCTAGGCCTAAGCCTAACAGTAACCCTAGGAAGGTAAATCAGCCGGGTATTAGGGTTCTTCCTAAGGAAAAAGCTGTGAAAGCAGCCATGTTGTGGCACTTCTGCGCTCCCTTTGGGATGCCTTTGGCAGATGCAGTAAGCCTGGAACTCAGGGTTTCCTGCTTGAAAAAATCCTAGCCCTAGGCTGAGCCCTAACCCTAACTCTAGGCAGATAAATCAGCCTAGGTATAGGGATGGTGCCAAGGAAAAAGCTGTGAAAGCTGCCATGTTGTTGCACTTTTGTACTCCCCTTGGGATGCCTTTCACAGCTGTCGTGTGCTTGGAGCTCAGGGCTTCCTGGTTTAAAAAACCATGTCCCTAGCTGAGACTGGATGCAGGTGAATCAGCCTAGGCTTAGCAATGGTGCCAATGAAAACGTGTGGAGGCAGCCATTTTCTGGCACTTTTGTGCTCCCCTTGGGATGCCTTTCGCAGCTGCCGTGTGCCTGGAGCTCAGAGCTTGCTGGTTTAAAAAGCTCTACACCTAGGCGTAACCCTAACCCTAACCGTAACACTGGTCATTTAAATCAGCCTGGGTTTAGGAATTATCCCAAGGGAAAAGCTGTGGAGACAGCCATGTTGTGGCACTTTTGCGCTCCCCTTGGGATGCCTTTCACAGCTGCAGTGTGCTTGGAGCACAGGGCTTCCTGGTTTAAAAAACCACAAATTTAGCCCAAACTGGAGGCTTCTAAATCAGCCTTCGTTTCGGGACGTCCCCAAGGAAAAAGCTGTGGAGGCAGGCATGTTGAGGCACTTCTGCGCTCTTCTTGGGTAGTCCTTCGCAGCTGCTGTGTTCTTGGAACTCAGGGCTTTCTGGTTAAAAGAACACTAACCCTAGGCCTAACTCAAACCTTAAGCCTAGGAAGGAAAATCAGCCTATGATTCGGGATGGTCTCATGGAAATAGCAGTGGAGGCAGCCAAGTTGTGTCACTTTTGCGCTCCCCTTGGGATGCCTTTAACAGCTGCAGTGTGCCTGGAGCACAGGGCTTCCTGGTTTTAAAAGTCCTAGGCCTAAGCCTAACAGTAACCCTAGGAAGGTAAATCAGCCGGGTATTAGGGTTCTTCCTAAGGAAAAAGCTGTGAAAGCAGCCATGTTGTGGACCTTCTGCGCTCCCTTTGGGATGCCTTTGGCAGATGCAGTAAGCCTGGAACTCAGGGCTTCCTGGTTAAAAAAATCCTAGCCCTAGGCTGAGCCCTAACCCTAACCCTAGGCAGATAAATCAGCCTAGGTATAGGGATGGTGCCAAGGAAAAAGCTGTGAAAGCTGCCATGTTGTTGCACTTTTGTACTCCCCTTGGGATGCCTTTCACAGCTGCCGTGTGCCTGGAGCTCAGGGCTTCCTGGTTTGAAAAACCATGTCCCTAGCTGAGACTGGAGGCAGGTGATTCAGCCTAGGCTTAGCAATGGTGCCAATGAAAACGTGTGGAGGCAGCCATTTTCTGGCACTTTTGTGCTCCCCTTGGGATGCCTTTCGCAGCTGCCATGTGCCTGGAGCTCAGAGCTTGCTGGTTTAAAAAGCTCTACACCTAGGCGTAACCCTAACCCTAACCGTAACACTGGTCATTTAAATCAGCCTGGGTTTAGGAATTATCCCAAGGGAAAAAGCTGTGGAGACAGCCATGTTGTGGCATTTTTGCGCTCCCCTTGGGATGACTTTCACAGCTGCAGTGTGCTTGGAGCACAGGGCTTCCTGGTGTAAAAAACCACAACTTTAGCCCAAACTGGAGGCTTCTAAATCAGCCTTCGTTTCGGGACGTCCCCAAGGAAAAAGCTGTGGAGGCAGGCATGTTGAGGCACTTCTGCGCTCTTCTTGGGCAGTCCTTCGCAGCTGCTGTGTTCTTGGAACTCAGGGCTTTCTGGTTAAAAGAACACTAACCCTAGGCCTAACTCAAACCTTAAGCCTAGGAAGGAAAATCAGCCTATGATTCGGGATGGTCTCATGGAAATAGCAGTGGAGGCAGCCAAGTTGTGTCACTTTTGCGCTCCCCTTGGGATGCCTTTAACAGCTGCAGTGTGCCTGGAGCACAGGGCTTCCTGGTTTTAAAAGTCCTAGGCCTAAGCCTAACAGTAACCCTAGGAAGGTAAATCAGCCGGGTATTAGGGTTCTTCCTAAGGAAAAAGCTGTGAAAGCAGCCATGTTGTGGCACTTCTGCGCTCCCTTTGGGATGCCTTTGGCAGATGCAGTAAGCCTGGAACTCAGGGTTTCCTGCTTGAAAAAATCCTAGCCCAAGGCTGAGCCCTAACCCTAACTCTAGGCAGATAAATCAGCCTAGGTATAGGGATGGTGCCAAGGAAAAAGCTGTGAAAGCTGCCATGTTGTTGCACTTTTGTACTCCCCTTGGGATGCCTTTCACAGCTGTCGTGTGCTTGGAGCTCAGGGCTTCCTGGTTTAAAAAACCATGTCCCTAGCTGAGACTGGAGGCAGGTGAATCAGCCTAGGCTTAGCAATGGTGCCAATGAAAACGTGTGGAGGCAGCCATTTTCTGGCACTTTTGTGCTCCCCTTGGGATGCCTTTCGCAGCTGCCGTGTGCCTGGAGCTCAGAGCTTGCTGGTTTAAAAAGCTCTACACCTAGGCGTAACCCTAACCCTAACCGTAACACTGGTCATTTAAATCAGCCTGGGTTTAGGAATTATCCCAAGGGAAAAGCTGTGGAGACAGCCATGTTGTGGCACTTTTGCGCTCCCCTTGGGATGCCTTTCACAGCTGCAGCGTGCTTGGAGCACAGGGCTTCCTGGTTTAAAAAACCACAACTTTAGCCCAAACTGGAGGCTTCTAAATCAGCCTTCGTTTCGGGACGTCCCCAAGGAAAAAGCTGTGGAGGCAGGCATGTTGAGGCACTTCTGCGCTCTTCTTGGGTAGTCCTTCGCAGCTGCTGTGTTCTTGGAACTCAGGGCTTTCTGGTTAAAAGAACACTAACCCTAGGCCTAACTCAAACCTTAAGACTAGGAAGGAAAATCAGCCTATGATTCGGGATGGTCTCATGGAAATAGCAGTGGAGGCAGCCAAGTTGTGTCACTTTTGCGCTCCCCTTGGGATGCCTTTAACAGCTGCAGTGTGCCTGGAGCACAGGGCTTCCTGGTTTTAAAAGTCCTAGGCCTAAGCCTAACAGTAACCCTAGGAAGGTAAATCAGCCGGGTATTAGGGTTCTTCCTAAGGAAAAAGCTGTGAAAGCAGCCATGTTGTGGACCTTCTGCGCTCCCTTTGGGATGCCTTTGGCAGATGCAGTAAGCCTGGAACTCAGGGCTTCCTGCTTAAAAAAATCCTAGCCCTAGGCTGAGCCCTAACCCTAACCCTAGGCAGATAAATCAGCCTAGGTATAGGGATGGTGCCAAGGAAAAAGCTGTGAAAGCTGCCATGTTGTTGCACTTTTGTACTCCCCTTGGGATGCCGTTCACAGCTGTCGTGTGCTTGGAGCTCAGGGCTTCCTGGTTTAAAAAACCATGTCCCTAGCTGAGACTGGAGGCAGGTCATTCAGCCTAGGCTTAGCAATGGTGCCAATGAAAACGTGTGGAGGCAGCCATTTTCTGGCACTTTTGTGCTCCCCTTGGGATGCCTTTCGCAGCTGCCATGTGCCTGGAGCTCAGAGCTTGCTGGTTTAAAATCTCTACACCTAGTCGTAACCCTAACCCTAACCGTAACACTGGTCATTTAAATCAGCCTGGGTTTAGGAATTATCCCAAGGGAAAAGCTGTGGAGACAGCCATGTTGTGGCACTTTTGCGCTCCCCTTGGGATGCCTTTCACAGCTGCAGTGTGCTTGGAGCACAGGGCTTCCTGGTTTAAAAAACCACAACTTTAGCCCAAACTGGAGGCTTCTAAATCAGCCTTCGTTTCGGGACGTCCCCAAGGAAAAAGCTGTGGAGGCAGGCATGTTGAGGCACTTCTGCGCTCTTCTTGGTTAGTCCTTCACAGCTGCTGTGTTCTTGGAACTCAGGGCTTTCTGGTTAAAAGAACACTAACCCTAGGCCTAACTCAAACCTTAAGCCTAGGAAGGAAAATCAGCCTATGGTTCGGGATGGTCTCATGGAAATAGCAGTGGAGGCAGCCAAGTTGTGTCACTTTTGCGCTCCCCTTGGGATGCCTTTAACAGCTGCAGTGTGCCTGGAGCACAGGGCTTCCTGGTTTTAAAAGTCCTAGGCCTAAGCCTAACAGTAACCCTAGGAAGGTAAATCAGCCGGGTATTAGGGTTCTTCCTAAGGAAAAAGCTGTGAAAGCAGCCATGTTGTGGACCTTCTGCGCTCCCTTTGGGATGCCTTTGGCAGATGCAGTAAGCCTGGAACTCAGGGCTTCCTGGTTAAAAAAATCCTAGCCCTAGGCTGAGCCCTAACCCTAACCCTAGGCAGATAAATTAGCCTAGGTATAGGGATGGTGCCAAGGAAAAAGCTGTGAAAGCTGCCATGTTGTTGCACTTTTGTACTCCCCTTGGGATGCCTTTCACAGCTGCCGTGTGCCTGGAGCTCAGGGCTTCCTGGTTTAAAAATCCATGTCCCTAGCTGAGACTGGTGGCTGGTGATTCAGCCTAGGCTTAGCAATGGTGCCAATGAAAACGTGTGGAGGCAGCCATTTTCTGGCACTTTTGTGCTCCCCTTGGGATGCCTTTCACAGCTGCCGTGTGCCTGGAGCTCAGAGCTTGCTGGTTTAAAAAGCTCTACACCTAGGCGTAACCCTAACCCTAACCGTAACACTGGTCATTTAAATCAGCCTGGGTTTAGGAATTATCCCAAGGGAAAAAGCTGTGGAGACAGCCATGTTGTGGCACCTTTGCGCTCCCCTTGGGATGCCTTTCACAGCTGCAGTGTGCTTGGAGCACAGGGCTTCCTGGTTTAAAAAACCACAACTTTAGCCCAAACTGGAGGCTTCTAAATCAGCCTTCGTTTCGGGACGTCCCCAAGGAAAAAGCTGTGGAGGCAGGCATGTTGAGGCACTTCTGCGCTCTTCTTGGGTAGTCCTTCGCAGCTGCTGTGTTCTTGGAACTCAGGGCTTTCTGGTTAAAAGAACACTAACCCTAGGCCTAACTCAAACCTTAAGACTAGGAAGGAAAATCAGCCTATGATTCGGGATGGTCTCATGGAAATAGCAGTGGAGGCAGCCAAGTTGTGTCACTTTTGCGCTCCCCTTGGGATGCCTTTATCAGCTGCAGTGTGCCTAGAGCACAGGGCTTCCTGGTTTTAAAAGTCCTAGGCCTAAGCCTAACAGTAACCCTAGGAAGGTAAATCAGCCGGGTATTAGGGTTCTTCCAAAGGAAAAAGCTGTGAAAGCAGCCATGTTGTGGACCTTCTGCGCTCCCTTTGGGATGCCTTTGGCAGATGCAGTAAGCCTGGAACTCAGGGCTTCCTGGTTAAAAAAATCCTAGCCCTAGGCTGAGCCCTAACCCTAACCCTAGGCAGATAAATCAGCCTAGGTATAGGGATGGTGCCAAGGAAAAAGCTGTGAAAGCTGCCATGTTGTTGCACTTTTGTACTCCCCTTGGGATGCCTTTCACAGCTGCCGTGTGCCTGGAGCTCAGGGCTTCCTGGTTTAAAAAACCATGTCCCTAGCTGAGACTGGAGGCAGGTGATTCAGCCTAGGCTTAGCAATGGTGCCAATGAAAACGTGTGGAGGCAGCCATTTTCTGGCACTTTTGTGCTCCCCTTGGGATGCCTTTCGCAGCTGCCGTGTGCCTGGAGCTCAGAGCTTGCTGGTTTAAAAAGCTCTACACCTAGGCGTAACCCTAACCCTAACCCTAACCGTAACACTGGTCATTTAAATCAGCCTGGGTTTAGGAATTATCCCAAGGGAAAAGCTGTGGAGATAGCCATGTTGTGGCATTTTTGCGCTCCCCTTGGGATGACTTTCACAGCTGCAGTGTGCTTGGAGCACAGGGCTTCCTGGTGTAAAATACCACAACTTTACTCCAAACTGCAGGCTTATAAATCAGCCTTCGTTTCGGGACGTCCCCAAGGAAAAAGCTGTGGAGGCAGGCATGTTGAGGCACTTCTGCGCTCTTCTTGGGCAGTCCTTCGCAGCTGCTGTGTTCTTGGAACTCAGGGCTTTCTGGTTAAAAGAACACTAACCCTAGGCCTAACTCAAACCTTAAGCCTAGGAAGGAAAATCAGCCTATGATTCGGGATGGTCTCATGGAAATAGCAGTGGAGGCAGCCAAGTTGTGTCACTTTTGCGCTCCCCTTGGGATGCCTTTAACAGCTGCAGTGTGCCTGGAGCACAGGGCTTCCTGGTTTTAAAAGTCCTAGGCCTAAGCCTAACAGTAACCCTAGGAAGGTAAATCAGCCGGGTATTAGGGTTCTTCCTAAGGAAAAAGCTGTGAAAGCAGCCATGTTGTGGCACTTCTGCGCTCCCTTTGGGATGCCTTTGGCAGATGCAGTAAGCCTGGAACTCAGGGTTTCCTGCTTGAAAAAATCCTAGCCCTAGGCTGAGCCCTAACCCTAACTCTAGGCAGATAAATCAGCCTAGGTATAGGGATGGTGCCAAGGAAAAAGCTGTGAAAGCTGCCATGTTGTTGCACTTTTGTACTCCCATTGGGATGCCTTTCACAGCTGTCGTGTGCTTGGAGCTCAGGGCTTCCTGGTTTAAAAAACCATGTCCCTAGCTGAGACTGGATGCAGGTGAATCAGCCTAGGCTTAGCAATGGTGCCAATGAAAACGTGTGGAGGCAGCCATTTTCTGGCACTTTTGTGCTCCCCTTGGGATGCCTTTCGCAGCTGCCGTGTGCCTGGAGCTCAGAGCTTGCTGGTTTAAAAAGCTCTACACCTAGGCGTAACCCTAACCCTAACCGTAACACTGGTCATTTAAATCAGCCTGGGTTTAGGAATTATCCCAAGGGAAAAGCTGTGGAGACAGCCATGTTGTGGCACTTTTGCGCTCCCCTTGGGATGCCTTTCACAGCTGCAGTGTGCTTGGAGCACAGGGCTTCCTGGTTTAAAAAACCACAAATTTAGCCCAAACTGGAGGCTTCTAAATCAGCCTTCGTTTCGGGACGTCCCCAAGGAAAAAGCTGTGGAGGCAGGCATGTTGAGGCACTTCTGCGCTCTTCTTGGGTAGTCCTTCGCAGCTGCTGTGTTCTTGGAACTCAGGGCTTTCTGGTTAAAAGAACACTAACCCTAGGCCTAACTCAAACCTTAAGCCTAGGAAGGAAAATCAGCCTATGATTCGGGATGGTCTCATGGAAATAGCAGTGGAGGCAGCCAAGTTGTGTCACTTTTGCGCTCCCCTTGGGATGCCTTTAACAGCTGCAGTGTGCCTGGAGCACAGGGCTTCCTGGTTTTAAAAGTCCTAGGCCTAAGCCTAACAGTAACCCTAGGAAGGTAAATCAGCCGGGTATTAGGGTTCTTCCTAAGGAAAAAGCTGTGAAAGCAGCCATGTTGTGGACCTTCTGCGCTCCCTTTGGGATGCCTTTGGCAGATGCAGTAAGCCTGGAACTCAGGGCTTCCTGGTTAAAAAAATCCTAGCCCTAGGCTGAGCCCTAACCCTAACCCTAGGCAGATAAATCAGCCTAGGTATAGGGATGGTGCCAAGGAAAAAGCTGTGAAAGCTGCCATGTTGTTGCACTTTTGTACTCCCCTTGGGATGCCTTTCACAGCTGCCGTGTGCCTGGAGCTCAGGGCTTCCTGGTTTGAAAAACCATGTCCCTAGCTGAGACTGGAGGCAGGTGATTCAGCCTAGGCTTAGCAATGGTGCCAATGAAAACGTGTGGAGGCAGCCATTTTCTGGCACTTTTGTGCTCCCCTTGGGATGCCTTTCGCAGCTGCCATGTGCCTGGAGCTCAGAGCTTGCTGGTTTAAAAAGCTCTACACCTAGGCGTAACCCTAACCCTAACCGTAACACTGGTCATTTAAATCAGCCTGGGTTTAGGAATTATCCCAAGGGAAAAAGCTGTGGAGACAGCCATGTTGTGGCATTTTTGCGCTCCCCTTGGGATGACTTTCACAGCTGCAGTGTGCTTGGAGCACAGGGCTTCCTGGTGTAAAAAACCACAACTTTAGCCCAAACTGGAGGCTTCTAAATCAGCCTTCGTTTCGGGACGTCCCCAAGGAAAAAGCTGTGGAGGCAGGCATGTTGAGGCACTTCTGCGCTCTTCTTGGGCAGTCCTTCGCAGCTGCTGTGTTCTTGGAACTCAGGGCTTTCTGGTTAAAAGAACACTAACCCTAGGCCTAACTCAAACCTTAAGCCTAGGAAGGAAAATCAGCCTATGATTCGGGATGGTCTCATGGAAATAGCAGTGGAGGCAGCCAAGTTGTGTCACTTTTGCGCTCCCCTTGGGATGCCTTTAACAGCTGCAGTGTGCCTGGAGCACAGGGCTTCCTGGTTTTAAAAGTCCTAGGCCTAAGCCTAACAGTAACCCTAGGAAGGTAAATCAGCCGGGTATTAGGGTTCTTCCTAAGGAAAAAGCTGTGAAAGCAGCCATGTTGTGGCACTTCTGCGCTCCCTTTGGGATGCCTTTGGCAGATGCAGTAAGCCTGGAACTCAGGGTTTCCTGCTTGAAAAAATCCTAGCCCAAGGCTGAGCCCTAACCCTAACTCTAGGCAGATAAATCAGCCTAGGTATAGGGATGGTGCCAAGGAAAAAGCTGTGAAAGCTGCCATGTTGTTGCACTTTTGTACTCCCCTTGGGATGCCTTTCACAGCTGTCGTGTGCTTGGAGCTCAGGGCTTCCTGGTTTAAAAAACCATGTCCCTAGCTGAGACTGGAGGCAGGTGAATCAGCCTAGGCTTAGCAATGGTGCCAATGAAAACGTGTGGAGGCAGCCATTTTCTGGCACTTTTGTGCTCCCCTTGGGATGCCTTTCGCAGCTGCCGTGTGCCTGGAGCTCAGAGCTTGCTGGTTTAAAAAGCTCTACACCTAGGCGTAACCCTAACCCTAACCGTAACACTGGTCATTTAAATCAGCCTGGGTTTAGGAATTATCCCAAGGGAAAAGCTGTGGAGACAGCCATGTTGTGGCACTTTTGCGCTCCCCTTGGGATGCCTTTCACAGCTGCAGCGTGCTTGGAGCACAGGGCTTCCTGGTTTAAAAAACCACAACTTTAGCCCAAACTGGAGGCTTCTAAATCAGCCTTCGTTTCGGGACGTCCCCAAGGAAAAAGCTGTGGAGGCAGGCATGTTGAGGCACTTCTGCGCTCTTCTTGGGTAGTCCTTCGCAGCTGCTGTGTTCTTGGAACTCAGGGCTTTCTGGTTAAAAGAACACTAACCCTAGGCCTAACTCAAACCTTAAGACTAGGAAGGAAAATCAGCCTATGATTCGGGATGGTCTCATGGAAATAGCAGTGGAGGCAGCCAAGTTGTGTCACTTTTGCGCTCCCCTTGGGATGCCTTTAACAGCTGCAGTGTGCCTGGAGCACAGGGCTTCCTGGTTTTAAAAGTCCTAGGCCTAAGCCTAACAGTAACCCTAGGAAGGTAAATCAGCCGGGTATTAGGGTTCTTCCTAAGGAAAAAGCTGTGAAAGCAGCCATGTTGTGGACCTTCTGCGCTCCCTTTGGGATGCCTTTGGCAGATGCAGTAAGCCTGGAACTCAGGGCTTCCTGCTTAAAAAAATCCTAGCCCTAGGCTGAGCCCTAACCCTAACCCTAGGCAGATAAATCAGCCTAGGTATAGGGATGGTGCCAAGGAAAAAGCTGTGAAAGCTGCCATGTTGTTGCACTTTTGTACTCCCCTTGGGATGCCGTTCACAGCTGTCGTGTGCTTGGAGCTCAGGGCTTCCTGGTTTAAAAAACCATGTCCCTAGCTGAGACTGGAGGCAGGTCATTCAGCCTAGGCTTAGCAATGGTGCCAATGAAAACGTGTGGAGGCAGCCATTTTCTGGCACTTTTGTGCTCCCCTTGGGATGCCTTTCGCAGCTGCCATGTGCCTGGAGCTCAGAGCTTGCTGGTTTAAAATCTCTACACCTAGTCGTAACCCTAACCCTAACCGTAACACTGGTCATTTAAATCAGCCTGGGTTTAGGAATTATCCCAAGGGAAAAGCTGTGGAGACAGCCATGTTGTGGCACTTTTGCGCTCCCCTTGGGATGCCTTTCACAGCTGCAGTGTGCTTGGAGCACAGGGCTTCCTGGTTTAAAAAACCACAACTTTAGCCCAAACTGGAGGCTTCTAAATCAGCCTTCGTTTCGGGACGTCCCCAAGGAAAAAGCTGTGGAGGCAGGCATGTTGAGGCACTTCTGCGCTCTTCTTGGTTAGTCCTTCACAGCTGCTGTGTTCTTGGAACTCAGGGCTTTCTGGTTAAAAGAACACTAACCCTAGGCCTAACTCAAACCTTAAGCCTAGGAAGGAAAATCAGCCTATGGTTCGGGATGGTCTCATGGAAATAGCAGTGGAGGCAGCCAAGTTGTGTCACTTTTGCGCTCCCCTTGGGATGCCTTTAACAGCTGCAGTGTGCCTGGAGCACAGGGCTTCCTGGTTTTAAAAGTCCTAGGCCTAAGCCTAACAGTAACCCTAGGAAGGTAAATCAGCCGGGTATTAGGGTTCTTCCTAAGGAAAAAGCTGTGAAAGCAGCCATGTTGTGGACCTTCTGCGCTCCCTTTGGGATGCCTTTGGCAGATGCAGTAAGCCTGGAACTCAGGGCTTCCTGGTTAAAAAAATCCTAGCCCTAGGCTGAGCCCTAACCCTAACCCTAGGCAGATAAATTAGCCTAGGTATAGGGATGGTGCCAAGGAAAAAGCTGTGAAAGCTGCCATGTTGTTGCACTTTTGTACTCCCCTTGGGATGCCTTTCACAGCTGCCGTGTGCCTGGAGCTCAGGGCTTCCTGGTTTAAAAATCCATGTCCCTAGCTGAGACTGGTGGCTGGTGATTCAGCCTAGGCTTAGCAATGGTGCCAATGAAAACGTGTGGAGGCAGCCATTTTCTGGCACTTTTGTGCTCCCCTTGGGATGCCTTTCACAGCTGCCGTGTGCCTGGAGCTCAGAGCTTGCTGGTTTAAAAAGCTCTACACCTAGGCGTAACCCTAACCCTAACCGTAACACTGGTCATTTAAATCAGCCTGGGTTTAGGAATTATCCCAAGGGAAAAAGCTGTGGAGACAGCCATGTTGTGGCACCTTTGCGCTCCCCTTGGGATGCCTTTCACAGCTGCAGTGTGCTTGGAGCACAGGGCTTCCTGGTTTAAAAAACCACAACTTTAGCCCAAACTGGAGGCTTCTAAATCAGCCTTCGTTTCGGGACGTCCCCAAGGAAAAAGCTGTGGAGGCAGGCATGTTGAGGCACTTCTGCGCTCTTCTTGGGTAGTCCTTCGCAGCTGCTGTGTTCTTGGAACTCAGGGCTTTCTGGTTAAAAGAACACTAACCCTAGGCCTAACTCAAACCTTAAGACTAGGAAGGAAAATCAGCCTATGATTCGGGATGGTCTCATGGAAATAGCAGTGGAGGCAGCCAAGTTGTGTCACTTTTGCGCTCCCCTTGGGATGCCTTTATCAGCTGCAGTGTGCCTAGAGCACAGGGCTTCCTGGTTTTAAAAGTCCTAGGCCTAAGCCTAACAGTAACCCTAGGAAGGTAAATCAGCCGGGTATTAGGGTTCTTCCAAAGGAAAAAGCTGTGAAAGCAGCCATGTTGTGGACCTTCTGCGCTCCCTTTGGGATGCCTTTGGCAGATGCAGTAAGCCTGGAACTCAGGGCTTCCTGGTTAAAAAAATCCTAGCCCTAGGCTGAGCCCTAACCCTAACCCTAGGCAGATAAATCAGCCTAGGTATAGGGATGGTGCCAAGGAAAAAGCTGTGAAAGCTGCCATGTTGTTGCACTTTTGTACTCCCCTTGGGATGCCTTTCACAGCTGCCGTGTGCCTGGAGCTCAGGGCTTCCTGGTTTAAAAAACCATGTCCCTAGCTGAGACTGGAGGCAGGTGATTCAGCCTAGGCTTAGCAATGGTGCCAATGAAAACGTGTGGAGGCAGCCATTTTCTGGCACTTTTGTGCTCCCCTTGGGATGCCTTTCGCAGCTGCCGTGTGCCTGGAGCTCAGAGCTTGCTGGTTTAAAAAGCTCTACACCTAGGCGTAACCCTAACCCTAACCCTAACCGTAACACTGGTCATTTAAATCAGCCTGGGTTTAGGAATTATCCCAAGGGAAAAGCTGTGGAGACAGCCATGTTGTGGCACTTTTGCGCTCCCCTTGGGATGCCTTTCACAGCTGCAGTGTGCTTGGAGCACAGGGCTTCCTGGTGTAAAATACCACAACTTTAGCCCAAACTGGAGGCTTCTAAATCAGCCTTCGTTTCGGGACGTCCCCAAGGAAAAAGCTGTGGAGGCAGGCATGTTGAGGCACTTCTGCGCTCTTCTTGGGCAGTCCTTCGCAGCTGCTGTGTTCTTGGAACTCAGGGCTTTCTGGTTAAAAGAACACTAACCCTAGGCCTAACTCAAACCTTAAGCCTAGGAAGGAAAATCAGCCTATGATTCGGGATGGTCTCATGGAAATAGCAGTGGAGGCAGCCAAGTTGTGTCACTTTTGCGCTCCCCTTGGGATGCCTTTAACAGCTGCAGTGTGCCTGGAGCACAGGGCTTCCTGGTTTAAAAATCCATGTCCCTAGCTGAGACTGGTGGCAGGAGATTCAGCCTAGGCTTAGCAATGGTGCCAATGAAAACGTGTGGAGGCAGCCATTTTCTGGCACTTTTGTGCTCCCCTTGGGATGCCTTTCACAGCTCCTGTGTGCCTGGAGCTCAGAGCTTGCTGGTTTAAAAAGCTCTACACCTAGGCGTAACCCTAACCCTAACCGTAACACTGGTCATTTAAATCAGCCTGGGTTTAGGAATTATCCCAAGGGAAAAAGCTGTGGAGACAGCCATGTTGTGGCACTTTTGCGCTCCCCTTGGGATGCCTTTCACAGCTGCAGTGTGCTTGGAGCACAGGGCTTCCTGGTTTAAAAAACCACAACTTTAGCCCAAACTGGAGGCTTCTAAATCAGCCTTCGTTTCGGGACGTCCCTAAGGAAAAAGCTGTGGAGGCAGGCATGTTGAGGCACTTCTGCGCTCTTCTTGGGTAGTCCTTCACAGCTGCTGTGTTCTTGGAACTCAGGGCTTTCTGGTTAAAAGAACACTAACCCTAGGCCTAACTCAAACCTTAAGACTAGGAAGGAAAATCAGCCTATGGTTCGGGATGGTCTCATGGAAATAGCAGTGGAGGCAGCCAAGTTGTGTCACTTTTGCGCTCCCCTTGGGATGCCTTTAACAGCTGCAGTGTGCCTGGAGCACAGGGCTTCCTGGTTTTAAAAGTCCTAGGCCTAAGCCTAACAGTAACCCTAGGAAGGTAAATCAGCCGGGTATTAGGGTTCTTCCTAAGGAAAAAGCTGTGAAAGCAGCCATGTTGTGGCACTTCTGCGCTCCCTTTGGGATGCCTTTGGCAGATGCAGTAAGCCTGGAACTCAGGGCTTCCTGCTTAAAAAAATCCTTGCCCTTGGCTGAGCCCTAAGCCTAACCCTAGGCAGATAAATCAGCCTAGGTATAGGGATGGTGCCAGGGAAAAAGCTGTGAAAGCTGCCATGTTGTTGCACTTTTGTACTCCCCTTGGGATGCCGTTCACAGCTGTCGTGTGCCTGGAGCTCAGGGCTTCCTGGTTTAAAAATCCATGTCCCTAGCTGAGACTGGAGGCAGGTGATTCAGCCTAGGCTTAGCAATGGTGCCAATGAAAACGTGTGGAGGCAGCCATTTTCTGGCACTTTTGTGCTCCCCTTGGGATGCCTTTCTCAGCTGCCGTGTGCCTGGAGCTCAGAGCTTGCTGGTTTAAAAAGCTCTACACCTAGGCGTAACCCTAACCCTAACCGTAACACTGGTCATTTAAATCAGCCTGGGTTTAGGAATTATCCCAAGGGAAAAAGCTGTGGAGACAGCCATGTTGTGGCACTTTTGCGCTCCCCTTGGGATGCCTTTCACAGCTGCAGTGTGCTTAGAGCACAGGGCTTCCTGGTTTAAAAAACCACAACTTTAGCCCAAACTGGAGGCTTCTAAATCAGCCTTCGTTTCGGGACGTCCCCAAGGAAAAAGCTGTGGAGGCAGGCATGTTGAGGCACTTCTGCGCTCTTCTTGGGTAGTCCTTCGCAGCTGCTGTGTTCTTGGAACACAGGGCTTTCTGGTTAAAAGAACACTAACCCTAGGCCTAACTCAAACCTTAAGCCTAGGAAGGAAAATCAGCCTATGATTCGGGATGGTCTCATGGAAATAGCAGTGGAGGCAGCCAAGTTGTGTCACTTTTGCGCTCCCCTTGGGATGCCTTTAACAGCTGCAGTGTGCCTGGAGCACAGGGCTTCCTGGTTTTAAAAGTCCTAGGCCTAAGCCTAACAGTAACCCTAGGAAGGTAAATCAGCCGGGTATTAGGGTTCTTCCTAAGGAAAAAGCTGTGAAAGCAGCCATGTTGTGGCACTTCTGCGCTCCCTTTGGGATGCCTTTGGCAGATGCAGTAAGCCTGGAACTCAGGGCTTCCTGGTTAAAAAAATCCTAGCCCTAGGCTGAGCCCTAACCCTAACCCTAGGCAGATAAATCAGCCTAGGTATAGGGATGGTGCCAAGGAAAAAGCTGTGAAAGCTGCCATGTTGTTGCACTTTTGTACTCCCCTTGGGATGCCTTTCACAGCTGCCGTGTGCCTGGAGCTCAGGGCTTCCTGGTTTAAAAAACCATGTCCCTAGCTGAGACTGGAGGCAGGTGATTCAGCCTAGGCTTAGCAATGGTGCCAATGAAAACGTGTGGAGGCAGCCATTTTCTGGCACTTTTGTGCTCCCCTTGGGATGCCTTTCGCAGCTGCCGTGTGCCTGGAGCTCAGAGCTTGCTGGTTTAAAAAGCTCTACACCTAGGCGTAACCCTAACCCTAACCGTAACACTGGTCATTTAAATCAGCCTGGGTTTAGGAATTATCCCAAGGGAAAAGCTGTGGAGACAGCCATGTTGTGGCACTTTTGCGCTCCCCTTGGGATGCCTTTCACAGCTGCAGTGTGCTTGGAGCACAGGGCTTCCTGGTGTAAAAAACCACAACTTTAGCCCAAACAGGAGGCTTCTAAATCAGCCTTCGTTTCGGGACGTCCCCAAGGAAAAAGCTGTGGAGGCAGGCATGTTGAGGCACTTCTGCGCTCTTCTTGGGTAGTCCTTCGCAGCTGCTGTGTTCTTGGAACTCAGGGCTTTCTGGTTAAAAGAACACTAACCCTAGGCCTAACTCAAACCTTAAGCCTAGGAAGGAAAATCAGCCTATGATTCGGGATGGTCTCATGGAAATAGCAGTGGAGGCAGCCAAGTTGTGTCACTTTTGCGCTCCCCTTGGGATGCCTTTAACAGCTGCAGTGTGCCTGGAGCACAGGGCTTCCTGGTTTTAAAAGTCCTAGGCCTAAGCCTAACAGTAACCCTAGGAAGGTAAATCAGCCGGGTATTAGGGTTCTTCCTAAGGAAAAAGCTGTGAAAGCAGCCATGTTGTGGACCTTCTGCGCTCCCTTTGGGATGCCTTTGGCAGATGCAGTAAGCCTGGAACTCAGGGCTTCCTGGTTAAAAAAATCGTAGCCCTAGGCTGAGCCCTAACCCTAACCCTAGGCAGATAAATCAGCCTAGGTATAGGGATGGTGCCAAGGAAAAAGCTGTGAAAGCTGCCATGTTGTTGCACTTTTGTACTCCCCTTGGGATGCCTTTCACAGCTGCCGTGTGCCTGGAGCTCAGGGCTTCCTGGTTTAAAAAACCATGTCCCTAGCTGAGACTGGAGGCAGGTGATTCAGCCTAGGCTTAGCAATGGTGCCAATGAAAACGTGTGGAGGCAGCCATTTTCTGGCACTTTTGTGCTCCCCTTGGGATGCCTTTCGCAGCTGCCGTGTGCCTGGAGCTCAGAGCTTGCTGGTTTAAAAAGCTCTACACCTAGGCGTAACCCTAACCCTAACCGTAACACTGGTCATTTAAATCAGCCTGGGTTTAGGAATTATCCCAAGGGAAAAGCTGTGGAGACAGCCATGTTGTGGCACTTTTGCGCTCCCCTTGGGATGCCTTTCACAGCTGCAGTGTGCTTGGAGCACAGGGCTTCCTGGTGTAAAAAACCACAACTTTAGCCCAAACTGGAGGCTTCTAAATCAGCCTTCGTTTCGGGACGTCCCCAAGGAAAAAGCTGTGGAGGCAGGCATGTTGAGGCACTTCTGCGCTCTTCTTGGGTAGTCCTTCGCAGCTGCTGTGTTCTTGGAACTCAGGGCTTTCTGGTTAAAAGAACACTAACCCTAGGCCTAACTCAAACCTTAAGCCTAGGAAGGAAAATCAGCCTATGATTCGGGATGGTCTCATGGAAATAGCAGTGGAGGCAGCCAAGTTGTGTCACTTTTGCGCTCCCCTTGGGATGCCTTTAACAGCTGCAGTGTGCCTGGAGCACAGGGCTTCCTGGTTTTAAAAGTCCTAGGCCTAAGCCTAACAGTAACCCTAGGAAGGTAAATCAGCCGGGTATTAGGGTTCTTCCTAAGGAAAAAGCTGTGAAAGCAGCCATGTTGTGGACCTTCTGCGCTCCCTTTGGGATGCCTTTGGCAGATGCAGTAAGCCTGGAACTCAGGGCTTCCTGCTTAAAAATATCCTTGCCCTTGGCTGAGCCCTAAGCCTAGCCCTAGGCAGATAAATCAGCCTAGGTATAGGGATGGTGCCAAGGAAAAAGCTGTGAAAGCTGCCATGTTGTTGCACTTTTGTACTCCCCTTGGGATGCCTTTCACAGCTGCCGTGTGCCTGGAGCTCAGGGCTTCCTGGTTTAAAAACCATGTCCCTAGCTGAGACTGGAGGCAGGTGATTCAGCCTAGGCTTAGCAATGGTGCCAATGAAAACGTGTGGAGGCAGCCATTTTCTGGCACTTTTGTGCTCCCCTTGGGATGCCTTTCGCAGCTGCCGTGTGCCTGGAGCTCAGAGCTTGCTGGTTTAAAAAGCTCTACACCTAGGCGTAACCCTAACCCTAACCGTAACACTGGTCATTTAAATCAGCCTGGGTTTAGGAATTATCCCAAGGGAAAAAGCTGTGGAGACAGCCATGTTGTGGCACTTTTGCGCTCCCCTTGGGATGCCTTTCACAGCTGCAGTGTGCTTAGAGCACAGGGCTTCCTGGTTTAAAAAACCACAACTTTAGCCCAAACTGGAGGCTTCTAAATCAGCCTTCGTTTCGGGACCTCCCCAAGGAAAAAGCTGTGGAGGCAGGCATGTTGAGGCACTTCTGCGCTCTTCTTGGGTAGTCCTTCGCAGCTGCTGTGTTCTTGGAACACAGGGCTTTCTGGTTAAAAGAACACTAACCCTAGGCCTAACTCAAACCTTAAGCCTAGGAAGGAAAATCAGCCTATGATTCGGGATGGTCTCATGGAAATAGCAGTGGAGGCAGCCAAGTTGTGTCACTTTTGCGCTCCCCTTGGGATGCCTTTAACAGCTGCAGTGTGCCTGGAGCACAGGGCTTCCTGGTTTTAAAAGTCCTAGGCCTAAGCCTAACAGTAACCCTAGGAAGGTAAATCAGCCGGGTATTAGGGTTCTTCCTAAGGAAAAAGCTGTGAAAGCAGCCATGTTGTGGCACTTCTGCGCTCCCTTTGGGATGCCTTTGGCAGATGCAGTAAGCCTGGAACTCAGGGCTTCCTGGTTAAAAAAATCCTAGCCCTAGGCTGAGCCCTAACCCTAACCCTAGGCAGATAAATCAGCCTAGGTATAGGGATGGTGCCAAGGAAAAAGCTGTGAAAGCTGCCATGTTGTTGCACTTTTGTACTCCCCTTGGGATGCCTTTCACAGCTGCCGTGTGCCTGGAGCTCAGGGCTTCCTGGTTTAAAAAACCATGTCCCTAGCTGAGACTGGAGGCAGGTGATTCAGCCTAGGCTTAGCAATGGTGCCAATGAAAACGTGTGGAGGCAGCCATTTTCTGGCACTTTTGTGCTCCCCTTGGGATGCCTTTCGCAGCTGCCGTGTGCCTGGAGCTCAGAGCTTGCTGGTTTAAAAAGCTCTACACCTAGGCGTAACCCTAACCCTAACCGTAACACTGGTCATTTAAATCAGCCTGGGTTTAGGAATTATCCCAAGGGAAAAGCTGTGGAGACAGCCATGTTGTGGCACTTTTGCGCTCCCCTTGGGATGCCTTTCACAGCTGCAGTGTGCTTGGAGCACAGGGCTTCCTGGTGTAAAAAACCACAACTTTAGCCCAAACAGGAGGCTTCTAAATCAGCCTTCGTTTCGGGACGTCCCCAAGGAAAAAGCTGTGGAGGCAGGCATGTTGAGGCACTTCTGCGCTCTTCTTGGGTAGTCCTTCGCAGCTGCTGTGTTCTTGGAACTCAGGGCTTTCTGGTTAAAAGAACACTAACCCTAGGCCTAACTCAAACCTTAAGCCTAGGAAGGAAAATCAGCCTATGATTCGGGATGGTCTCATGGAAATAGCAGTGGAGGCAGCCAAGTTGTGTCACTTTTGCGCTCCCCTTGGGATGCCTTTAACAGCTGCAGTGTGCCTGGAGCACAGGGCTTCCTGGTTTTAAAAGTCCTAGGCCTAAGCCTAACAGTAACCCTAGGAAGGTAAATCAGCCGGGTATTAGGGTTCTTCCTAAGGAAAAAGCTGTGAAAGCAGCCATGTTGTGGACCTTCTGCGCTCCCTTTGGGATGCCTTTGGCAGATGCAGTAAGCCTGGAACTCAGGGCTTCCTGGTTAAAAAAATCCTTGCCCTAGGCTGAGCCCTAACCCTAACCCTAGGCAGATAAATCAGCCTAGGTATAGGGATGGTGCCAAGGAAAAAGCTGTGAAAGCTGCCATGTTGTTGCACTTTTGTACTCCCCTTGGGATGCCTTTCACAGCTGCCGTGTGCCTGGAGCTCAGGGCTTCCTGGTTTAAAAAACCATGTCCCTAGCTGAGACTGGAGGCAGGTGATTCAGCCTAGGCTTAGCAATGGTGCCAATGAAAACGTGTGGAGGCAGCCATTTTCTGGCACTTTTGTGCTCCCCTTGGGATGCCTTTCGCAGCTGCCGTGTGCCTGGAGCTCAGAGCTTGCTGGTTTAAAAAGCTCTACACCTAGGCGTAACCCTAACCCTAACCGTAACACTGGTCATTTAAATCAGCCTGGGTTTAGGAATTATCCCAAGGGAAAAGCTGTGGAGACAGCCATGTTGTGGCACTTTTGCGCTCCCCTTGGGATGCCTTTCACAGCTGCAGTGTGCTTGGAGCACAGGGCTTCCTGGTGTAAAAAACCACAACTTTAGCCCAAACTGGAGGCTTCTAAATCAGCCTTCGTTTCGGGACGTCCCCAAGGAAAAAGCTGTGGAGGCAGGCATGTTGAGGCACTTCTGCGCTCTTCTTGGGTAGTCCTTCGCAGCTGCTGTGTTCTTGGAACTCAGGGCTTTCTGGTTAAAAGAACACTAACCCTAGGCCTAACTCAAACCTTAAGCCTAGGAAGGAAAATCAGCCTATGATTCGGGATGGTCTCATGGAAATAGCAGTGGAGGCAGCCAAGTTGTGTCACTTTTGCGCTCCCCTTGGGATGCCTTTAACAGCTGCAGTGTGCCTGGAGCACAGGGCTTCCTGGTTTTAAAAGTCCTAGGCCTAAGCCTAACAGTAACCCTAGGAAGGTAAATCAGCCGGGTATTAGGGTTCTTCCTAAGGAAAAAGCTGTGAAAGCAGCCATGTTGTGGACCTTCTGCGCTCCCTTTGGGATGCCTTTGGCAGATGCAGTAAGCCTGGAACTCAGGGCTTCCTGGTTAAAAATATCCTTGCCCTTGGCTGAGCCCTAAGCCTAGCCCTAGGCAGATAAATCAGCCTAGGTATAGGGATGGTGCCAAGGAAAAAGCTGTGAAAGCTGCCATGTTGTTGCACTTTTGTACTCCCCTTGGGATGCCTTTCACAGCTGCCGTGTGCCTGGAGCTCAGGGCTTCCTGGTTTAAAAACCATGTCCCTAGCTGAGACTGGAGGCAGGTGATTCAGCCTAGGCTTAGCAATGGTGCCAATGAAAACGTGTGGAGGCAGCCATTTTCTGGCACTTTTGTGCTCCCCTTGGGATGCCTTTCGCAGCTGCCGTGTGCCTGGAGCTCAGAGCTTGCTGGTTTAAAAAGCTCTACACCTAGGCGTAACCCTAACCCTAACCGTAACACTGGTCATTTAAATCAGCCTGGGTTTAGGAATTATCCCAAGGGAAAAGCTGTGGAGACAGCCATGTTGTGGCACTTTTGCGCTCCCCTTGGGATGCCTTTCACAGCTGCAGTGTGCTTGGAGCACAGGGCTTCCTGGTGTAAAAACCCACAAATTTAGCCCAAACTGGAGGCTTCTAAATCAGCCTTCGTTTCGGGACGTCCCCAAGGAAAAAGCTGTGGAGGCAGGCATGTTGAGGCACTTCTGCGCTCTTCTTGGGTAGTCCTTCGCAGCTGCTGTGTTCTTGGAACTCAGGGCTTTCTGGTTAAAAGAACACTAACCCTAGGCCTAACTCAAACCTTAAGCCTAGGAAGGAAAATCAGCCTATGATTCGGGATGGTCTCATGGAAATAGCAGTGGAGGCAGCCAAGTTGTGTCACTTTTGCGCTCCCCTTGGGATGCCTTTAACAGCTGCAGTGTGCCTGGAGCACAGGGCTTCCTGGTTTTAAAAGTCCTAGGCCTAAGCCTAAAAGTAACCCTAGGAAGGTAAATCAGCCGGGTATTAGGGTTCTTCCTAAGGAAAAAGCTGTGAAAGCAGCCATGTTGTGGACCTTCTGCGCTCCCTTTGGGATGCCTTTGGCAGATGCAGTAAGCCTGGAACTCAGGGCTTCCTGGTTAAAAAAATCCTAGCCCTAGGATGAGCCCTAACCCTAACCCTAGGCAGATAAATCAGCCTAGGTATAGGGATGGTGCCAAGGAAAAAGCTGTGAAAGCTGCCATGTTGTTGCACTTTTGTACTCCCCTTGGGATGCCTTTCACAGCTGCCGTGTGCCTGGAGCTCAGGGCTTCCTGGTTTAAAAAACCATGTCCCTAGCTGAGACTGGAGGCAGGTGATTCAGCCTAGGCTTAGCAATGGTGCCAATGAAAACGTGTGGAGGCAGCCATTTTCTGGCACTTTTGTGCTCCCCTTGGGATGCCTTTCGCAGCTGCCGTGTGCCTGGAGCTCAGAGCTTGCTGGTTTAAAAAGCTCTACACCTAGGCGTAACCCTAACCCTAACCGTAACACTGGTCATTTAAATCAGCCTGGGTTTAGGAATTATCCCACGGGAAAAAGCTGTGGAGACAGCCATGTTGTGGCACTTTTGCGCTCCCCTTTGGAAGACTTTCACAGCTGCAGTGTGCTTGGAGCACAGGGCTTCCTGGTTTAAAAAACCACAACTTTAGCCCAAACTGGAGGCTTCTAAATCAGCCTTCATTTCGGGACGTCCCCAAGGAAAAAGCTGTGCAGGCAGGCATGTTGAGGCACTTCTGCGCTCTTCTTGGGCAGTCCTACACAGCTGCTGTGCTCGTTGAACTCAGGGCTTACTGATTAAATGAACAATAACTCTATACCTAACTCAAACCTTAAGCCTAGGAAGGAAAATCAGCCTATGATTCGGGATGGTCTCATGGAAATAGCAGTGGAGGCACCCAAGTTGTGTCACTTTTGCGCTCCCCTTGGGATGCCTTTAACAGCTGCAGTGTGCCTGGAGCACAGGGCTTCCTGGTTTTAAAAGTCCTAGGCCTAAGCCTAACAGTAACCCTAGGAAGGTAAATCAGCCGGGTATTAGGGTTCTTCCTAAGGAAAAAGCTGTGAAAGCAGCCATGTTGTGGACCTTCTGCGCTCCCTTTGGGATGCCTTTGGCAGATGCAGTAAGCCTGGAACTCAGGGCTTCCTGCTTAAAAAAATCCTAGCCCTAGGCTGAGCCCTAACCCTAACTCTAGGCAGATAAATCAGCCTAGGTATAGGGATGGTGCCAAGGAAAAAGCTGTGAAAGCTGCCATGTTGTTGCACTTTTGTACTCCCCTTGGGATGCCTTTCACAGCTGCCGTGTGCCTGGAGCTCAGGGCTTCCTGGTTTAAAAAACCATGTCCCTAGCTGAGACTGGAGGCAGGTGATTCAGCCTAGGCTTAGCAATGGTGCCAATGAAAACGTGTGGAGGCAGCCATTTTCTGGCACTTTTGTGCTCCCCTTGGGATGCCTTTCGCTGCTGCCATGTGCCTGGAGCTCAGAGCTTGCTGGTTTAAAAAGCTCTACACCTAGGCGTAACCCTAACCCTAACCCTAACCGTAACACTGGTCATTTAAATCAGCCTGGGTTTAGGTATTATCCCAAGGGAAAAGCTGTTGAGACAGCCATGTTGTGGCACTTTTGCGCTCCCCTTGGGATGCCTTTCACAGCTGCAGTGTGCTTGGAGCACAGGGCTTCCTGGTGTAAAATACCACAACTTTAGCCCAAACTGGAGGCTTCTAAATCAGCCTTCGTTTCGGGATGTCCCCAAGGAAAAAGCTGTGGAGGCAGGCATGTTGAGGCACTTCTGCGCTCTTCTTGGGCAGTCCTTCGCAGCTGCTGTGTTCTTGGAACTCAGGGCTTTCTGGTTAAAAGAACACTAACCCTAGGCCTAACTCAAACCTTAAGACTAGGAAGGAAAATCAGCCTATGATTCGGGATGGTCTCATGGAAATAGCAGTGGAGGCAGCCAAGTTGTGTCACTTTTGCGCTCCCCTTGGGATGCCTTTAACAGCTGCAGTGTGCCTGGAGCACAGGGCTTCCTGGTTTTAAAAGTCCTAGGCCTAAGCCTAACAGTAACCCTAGGAAGGTAAATCAGCCGGGTATTAGGGTTCTTCCTAAGGAAAAAGCTGTGAAAGCAGCCATGTTGTGGCACTTCTGCGCTCCCTTTGGGATGCCTTTGGCAGATGCAGTAAGCCTGGAACTCAGGGCTTCCTGCTTAAAAAAATCCTAGCCCTAGGCTGACCCCTAACCCTAACCCTAGGCAGATAAATCAGCCTAGGTATAGGGATGGTGCCAAGGAAAAAGCTGTGAAAGCTGCCATGTTGTTGCACTTTTGTACTCCCCTTGGGATGCCTTTCACAGCTGCCGTGTGCCTGGAGCTCAGGGCTTCCTGGTTTAAAAATCCATGTCCCTAGCTGAGACTGGTGGCAGGTGATTCAGCCTAGGCTTAGCAATGGTGCCAATGAAAACGTGTGGAGGCAGCCATTTTCTGGCACTTTTGTGCTCCCCTTGGGATGCCTTTCACAGCTCCTGTGTGCCTGGAGCTCAGAGCTTGCTGGTTTAAAAAGCTCTACACCTAGGCGTAACCCTAACCCTAACCGTAACACTGGTCATTTAAATCAGCCTGGGTTTAGGAATTATCCCAAGGGAAAAAGCTGTGGAGACAGCCATGTTGTGGCACTTTTGCGCTCCCCTTGGGATGCCTTTCACAGCTGCAGTGTGCTTGGAGCACAGGGCTTCCTGGTTTAAAAAACCACAACTTTAGCCCAAACTGGAGGCTTCTAAATCAGCCTTCGTTTCGGGACGTCCCTAAGGAAAAAGCTGTGGAGGCAGGCATGTTGAGGCACTTCTGCGCTCTTCTTGGGTAGTCCTTCACAGCTGCTGTGTTCTTGGAACTCAGGGCTTTCTGGTTAAAAGAACACTAACCCTAGGCCTAACTCAAACCTTAAGACTAGGAAGGAAAATCAGCCTATGGTTCGGGATGGTCTCATGGAAATAGCAGTGGAGGCAGCCAAGTTGTGTCACTTTTGCGCTCCCCTTGGGATGCCTTTAACAGCTGCAGTGTGCCTGGAGCACAGGGCTTCCTGGTTTTAAAAGTCCTAGGCCTAAGCCTAACAGTAACCCTAGGAAGGTAAATCAGCCGGGTATTAGGGTTCTTCCTAAGGAAAAAGCTGTGAAAGCAGACATGTTGTGGACCTTCTGCGCTCCCTTTGGGATGCCTTTGGCAGATGCAGTAAGCCTGGAACTCAGGGCTTCCTGCTTAAAAAAATCCTTGCCCTTGGCTGAGCCCTAACCCTAACCCTAGGCAGATAAATCAGCCTAGGTATAGGGATGGTGCCAGGGAAAAAGCTGTGAAAGCTGCCATGTTGTTGCACTTTTGTACTCCCCTTGGGATGCCTTTCACAGCTGCCGTGTGCCTGGAGCTCAGGGCTTCCTGGTTTAAAAACCATGTCCCTAGCTGAGACTGGAGGCAGGTGATTCAGCCTAGGCTTAGCAATGGTGCCAATGAAAACGTGTGGAGGCAGCCATTTTCTGGCACTTTTGTGCTCCCCTTGGGATGCCTTTCGCAGCTGCCGTGTGCCTGGAGCTCAGAGCTTGCTGGTTTAAAAAGCTCTACACCTAGGCGTAACCCTAACCCTAACCGTAACACTGGTCATTTAAATCAGCCTGGGTTTAGGAATTATCCCAAGGGAAAAGCTGTGGAGACAGCCATGTTGTGGCACTTTTGCGCTCCCCTTGGGATGCCTTTCACAGCTGCAGTGTGCTTGGAGCACAGGGCTTCCTGGTGTAAAAACCCACAAATTTAGCCCAAACTGGAGGCTTCTAAATCAGCCTTCGTTTCGGGACGTCCCCAAGGAAAAAGCTGTGGAGGCAGGCATGTTGAGGCACTTCTGCGCTCTTCTTGGGTAGTCCTTCGCAGCTGCTGTGTTCTTGGAACTCAGGGCTTTCTGGTTAAAAGAACACTAACCCTAGGCCTAACTCAAACCTTAAGCCTAGGAAGGAAAATCAGCCTATGATTCGGGATGGTCTCATGGAAATAGCAGTGGAGGCAGCCAAGTTGTGTCACTTTTGCGCTCCCCTTGGGATGCCTTTAACAGCTGCAGTGTGCCTGGAGCACAGGGCTTCCTGGTTTTAAAAGTCCTAGGCCTAAGCCTAAAAGTAACCCTAGGAAGGTAAATCAGCCGGGTATTAGGGTTCTTCCTAAGGAAAAAGCTGTGAAAGCAGCCATGTTGTGGACCTTCTGCGCTCCCTTTGGGATGCCTTTGGCAGATGCAGTAAGCCTGGAACTCAGGGCTTCCTGGTTAAAAAAATCCTAGCCCTAGGA
This sequence comes from Ammospiza caudacuta, assembly GCF_027887145.1. Taxonomy (NCBI): domain Eukaryota; kingdom Metazoa; phylum Chordata; class Aves; order Passeriformes; family Passerellidae; genus Ammospiza; species Ammospiza caudacuta. The sequence continues at coordinate 954,855 of NW_026683131.1, read as the reverse complement.
TGAGCCCTAACCCTAACCCTAGGCAGATAAATCAGCCTAGGTATAGGGATGGTGCCAAGGAAAAAGCTGTGAAAGCTGCCATGTTGTTGCACTTTTGTACTCCCCTTGGGATGCCTTTCACAGCTGCCGTGTGCCTGGAGCTCAGGGCTTCCTGGTTTAAAAAACCATGTCCCTAGCTGAGACTGGAGGCAGGTGATTCAGCCTAGGCTTAGCAATGGTGCCAATGAAAACGTGTGGAGGCAGCCATTTTCTGGCACTTTTGTGCTCCCCTTGGGATGCCTTTCGCAGCTGCCGTGTGCCTGGAGCTCAGAGCTTGCTGGTTTAAAAAGCTCTACACCTAGGCGTAACCCTAACCCTAACCGTAACACTGGTCATTTAAATCAGCCTGGGTTTAGGAATTATCCCACGGGAAAAAGCTGTGGAGACAGCCATGTTGTGGCACTTTTGCGCTCCCCTTTGGAAGACTTTCACAGCTGCAGTGTGCTTGGAGCACAGGGCTTCCTGGTTTAAAAAACCACAACTTTAGCCCAAACTGGAGGCTTCTAAATCAGCCTTCATTTCGGGACGTCCCCAAGGAAAAAGCTGTGCAGGCAGGCATGTTGAGGCACTTCTGCGCTCTTCTTGGGCAGTCCTACACAGCTGCTGTGCTCGTTGAACTCAGGGCTTACTGATTAAATGAACAATAACTCTATACCTAACTCAAACCTTAAGCCTAGGAAGGAAAATCAGCCTATGATTCGGGATGGTCTCATGGAAATAGCAGTGGAGGCACCCAAGTTGTGTCACTTTTGCGCTCCCCTTGGGATGCCTTTAACAGCTGCAGTGTGCCTGGAGCACAGGGCTTCCTGGTTTTAAAAGTCCTAGGCCTAAGCCTAACAGTAACCCTAGGAAGGTAAATCAGCCGGGTATTAGGGTTCTTCCTAAGGAAAAAGCTGTGAAAGCAGCCATGTTGTGGACCTTCTGCGCTCCCTTTGGGATGCCTTTGGCAGATGCAGTAAGCCTGGAACTCAGGGCTTCCTGCTTAAAAAAATCCTAGCCCTAGGCTGAGCCCTAACCCTAACTCTAGGCAGATAAATCAGCCTAGGTATAGGGATGGTGCCAAGGAAAAAGCTGTGAAAGCTGCCATGTTGTTGCACTTTTGTACTCCCCTTGGGATGCCTTTCACAGCTGCCGTGTGCCTGGAGCTCAGGGCTTCCTGGTTTAAAAAACCATGTCCCTAGCTGAGACTGGAGGCAGGTGATTCAGCCTAGGCTTAGCAATGGTGCCAATGAAAACGTGTGGAGGCAGCCATTTTCTGGCACTTTTGTGCTCCCCTTGGGATGCCTTTCGCTGCTGCCATGTGCCTGGAGCTCAGAGCTTGCTGGTTTAAAAAGCTCTACACCTAGGCGTAACCCTAACCCTAACCCTAACCGTAACACTGGTCATTTAAATCAGCCTGGGTTTAGGTATTATCCCAAGGGAAAAGCTGTTGAGACAGCCATGTTGTGGCACTTTTGCGCTCCCCTTGGGATGCCTTTCACAGCTGCAGTGTGCTTGGAGCACAGGGCTTCCTGGTGTAAAATACCACAACTTTAGCCCAAACTGGAGGCTTCTAAATCAGCCTTCGTTTCGGGATGTCCCCAAGGAAAAAGCTGTGGAGGCAGGCATGTTGAGGCACTTCTGCGCTCTTCTTGGGCAGTCCTTCGCAGCTGCTGTGTTCTTGGAACTCAGGGCTTTCTGGTTAAAAGAACACTAACCCTAGGCCTAACTCAAACCTTAAGACTAGGAAGGAAAATCAGCCTATGATTCGGGATGGTCTCATGGAAATAGCAGTGGAGGCAGCCAAGTTGTGTCACTTTTGCGCTCCCCTTGGGATGCCTTTAACAGCTGCAGTGTGCCTGGAGCACAGGGCTTCCTGGTTTTAAAAGTCCTAGGCCTAAGCCTAACAGTAACCCTAGGAAGGTAAATCAGCCGGGTATTAGGGTTCTTCCTAAGGAAAAAGCTGTGAAAGCAGCCATGTTGTGGCACTTCTGCGCTCCCTTTGGGATGCCTTTGGCAGATGCAGTAAGCCTGGAACTCAGGGCTTCCTGCTTAAAAAAATCCTAGCCCTAGGCTGACCCCTAACCCTAACCCTAGGCAGATAAATCAGCCTAGGTATAGGGATGGTGCCAAGGAAAAAGCTGTGAAAGCTGCCATGTTGTTGCACTTTTGTACTCCCCTTGGGATGCCTTTCACAGCTGCCGTGTGCCTGGAGCTCAGGGCTTCCTGGTTTAAAAATCCATGTCCCTAGCTGAGACTGGTGGCAGGTGATTCAGCCTAGGCTTAGCAATGGTGCCAATGAAAACGTGTGGAGGCAGCCATTTTCTGGCACTTTTGTGCTCCCCTTGGGATGCCTTTCACAGCTCCTGTGTGCCTGGAGCTCAGAGCTTGCTGGTTTAAAAAGCTCTACACCTAGGCGTAACCCTAACCCTAACCGTAACACTGGTCATTTAAATCAGCCTGGGTTTAGGAATTATCCCAAGGGAAAAAGCTGTGGAGACAGCCATGTTGTGGCACTTTTGCGCTCCCCTTGGGATGCCTTTCACAGCTGCAGTGTGCTTGGAGCACAGGGCTTCCTGGTTTAAAAAACCACAACTTTAGCCCAAACTGGAGGCTTCTAAATCAGCCTTCGTTTCGGGACGTCCCTAAGGAAAAAGCTGTGGAGGCAGGCATGTTGAGGCACTTCTGCGCTCTTCTTGGGTAGTCCTTCACAGCTGCTGTGTTCTTGGAACTCAGGGCTTTCTGGTTAAAAGAACACTAACCCTAGGCCTAACTCAAACCTTAAGACTAGGAAGGAAAATCAGCCTATGGTTCGGGATGGTCTCATGGAAATAGCAGTGGAGGCAGCCAAGTTGTGTCACTTTTGCGCTCCCCTTGGGATGCCTTTAACAGCTGCAGTGTGCCTGGAGCACAGGGCTTCCTGGTTTTAAAAGTCCTAGGCCTAAGCCTAACAGTAACCCTAGGAAGGTAAATCAGCCGGGTATTAGGGTTCTTCCTAAGGAAAAAGCTGTGAAAGCAGACATGTTGTGGACCTTCTGCGCTCCCTTTGGGATGCCTTTGGCAGATGCAGTAAGCCTGGAACTCAGGGCTTCCTGCTTAAAAAAATCCTTGCCCTTGGCTGAGCCCTAACCCTAACCCTAGGCAGATAAATCAGCCTAGGTATAGGGATGGTGCCAGGGAAAAAGCTGTGAAAGCTGCCATGTTGTTGCACTTTTGTACTCCCCTTGGGATGCCGTTCACAGCTGTCGTGTGCCTGGAGCTCAGGGCTTCCTGGTTTAAAAAACCATGTCCCTAGCTGAGACTGGAGGCAGGTGATTCAGCCTAGGCTTAGCAATGGTGCCAATGAAAACGTGTGGAGGCAGCCATTTTCTGGCACTTTTGTGCTCCCCTTGGGATGCCTTTCGCAGCTGCCGTGTGCCTGGAGCTCAGAGCTTGCTGGTTTAAAAAGCTCTACACCTAGGCGTAACCCTAACCCTAACCGTAACACTGGTCATTTAAATCAGCCTGGGTTTAGGAATTATCCCAAGGGAAAAAGCTGTGGAGACAGCCATGTTGTGGCACTTTTGCGCTCCCCTTGGGATGCCTTTCACAGCTGCAGTGTGCTTAGAGCACAGGGCTTCCTGGTTTAAAAAACCACAACTTTAGCCCAAACTGGAGGCTACTAAATCAGCCTTCGTTTCGGGACCTCCCCAAGGAAAAAGCTGTGGAGGCAGGCATGTTGAGGCACTTCTGCGCTCTTCTTGGGTAGTCCTTTGCAGCTGCTGTGTTCTTGGAACACAGGGCTTTCTGGTTAAAAGAACACTAACCCTAGGCCTAACTCAAACCTTAAGCCTAGGAAGGAAAATCAGCCTATGATTCGGGATGGTCTCATGGAAATAGCAGTGGAGGCAGCCAAGTTGTGTCACTTTTGCGCTCCCCTTGGGATGCCTTTAACAGCTGCAGTGTGCCTGGAGCACAGGGCTTCCTGGTTTTAAAAGTCCTAGGCCTAAGCCTAACAGTAACCCTAGGAAGGTAAATCAGCCGGGTATTAGGGTTCTTCCTAAGGAAAAAGCTGTGAAAGCAGCCATGTTGTGGCACTTCTGCGCTCCCTTTGGGATGCCTTTGGCAGATGCAGTAAGCCTGGAACTCAGGGCTTCCTGGTTAAAAAAATCCTAGCCCTAGGCTGAGCCCTAACCCTAACCCTAGGCAGATAAATCAGCCTAGGTATAGGGATGGTGCCAAGGAAAAAGCTGTGAAAGCTGCCATGTTGTTGCACTTTTGTACTCCCCTTGGGATGCCTTTCACAGCTGCCGTGTGCCTGGAGCTCAGGGCTTCCTGGTTTAAAAAACCATGTCCCTAGCTGAGACTGGAGGCAGGTGATTCAGCCTAGGCTTAGCAATGGTGCCAATGAAAACGTGTGGAGGCAGCCATTTTCTGGCACTTTTGTGCTCCCCTTGGGATGCCTTTCGCAGCTGCCGTGTGCCTGGAGCTCAGAGCTTGCTGGTTTAAAAAGCTCTACACCTAGGCGTAACCCTAACCCTAACCGTAACACTGGTCATTTAAATCAGCCTGGGTTTAGGAATTATCCCAAGGGAAAAGCTGTGGAGACAGCCATGTTGTGGCACTTTTGCGCTCCCCTTGGGATGCCTTTCACAGCTGCAGTGTGCTTGGAGCACAGGGCTTCCTGGTGTAAAAAACCACAACTTTAGCCCAAACTGGAGGCTTCTAAATCAGCCTTCGTTTCGGGACGTCCCCAAGGAAAAAGCTGTGGAGGCAGGCATGTTGAGGCACTTCTGCGCTCTTCTTGGGTAGTCCTTCGCAGCTGCTGTGTTCTTGGAACTCAGGGCTTTCTGGTTAAAAGAACACTAACCCTAGGCCTAACTCAAACCTTAAGCCTAGGAAGGAAAATCAGCCTATGATTCGGGATGGTCTCATGGAAATAGCAGTGGAGGCAGCCAAGTTGTGTCACTTTTGCGCTCCCCTTGGGATGCCTTTAACAGCTGCAGTGTGCCTGGAGCACAGGGCTTCCTGGTTTTAAAAGTCCTAGGCCTAAGCCTAACAGTAACCCTAGGAAGGTAAATCAGCCGGGTATTAGGGTTCTTCCTAAGGAAAAAGCTGTGAAAGCAGCCATGTTGTGGACCTTCTGCGCTCCCTTTGGGATGCCTTTGGCAGATGCAGTAAGCCTGGAACTCAGGGCTTCCTGGTTAAAAATATCCTTGCCCTTGGCTGAGCCCTAAGCCTAGCCCTAGGCAGATAAATCAGCCTAGGTATAGGGATGGTGCCAAGGAAAAAGCTGTGAAAGCTGCCATGTTGTTGCACTTTTGTACTCCCCTTGGGATGCCTTTCACAGCTGCCGTGTGCCTGGAGCTCAGGGCTTCCTGGTTTAAAAACCCATGTCCCTAGCTGAGACTGGAGGCAGGTGATTCAGCCTAGGCTTAGCAATGGTGCCAATGAAAACGTGTGGAGGCAGCCATTTTCTGGCACTTTTGTGCTCCCCTTGGGATGCCTTTCGCAGCTGCCGTGTGCCTGGAGCTCAGAGCTTGCTGGTTTAAAAAGCTCTACACCTAGGCGTAACCCTAACCCTAACCGTAACACTGGTCATTTAAATCAGCCTGGGTTTAGGAATTATCCCAAGGGAAAAGCTGTGGAGACAGCCATGTTGTGGCACTTTTGCGCTCCCCTTGGGATGCCTTTCACAGCTGCAGTGTGCTTGGAGCACAGGGCTTCCTGGTGTAAAAACCCACAAATTTAGCCCAAACTGGAGGCTTCTAAATCAGCCTTCGTTTCGGGACGTCCCCAAGGAAAAAGCTGTGGAGGCAGGCATGTTGAGGCACTTCTGCGCTCTTCTTGGGTAGTCCTTCGCAGCTGCTGTGTTCTTGGAACTCAGGGCTTTCTGGTTAAAAGAACACTAACCCTAGGCCTAACTCAAACCTTAAGCCTAGGAAGGAAAATCAGCCTATGATTCGGGATGGTCTCATGGAAATAGCAGTGGAGGCAGCCAAGTTGTGTCACTTTTGCGCTCCCCTTGGGATGCCTTTAACAGCTGCAGTGTGCCTGGAGCACAGGGCTTCCTGGTTTTAAAAGTCCTAGGCCTAAGCCTAAAAGTAACCCTAGGAAGGTAAATCAGCCGGGTATTAGGGTTCTTCCTAAGGAAAAAGCTGTGAAAGCAGCCATGTTGTGGACCTTCTGCGCTCCCTTTGGGATGCCTTTGGCAGATGCAGTAAGCCTGGAACTCAGGGCTTCCTGCTTAAAAAAATCCTAGCCCTAGGCTGAGCCCTAACCCTAACCCTAGGCAGATAAATCAGCCTAGGTATAGGGATGGTGCCAAGGAAAAAGCTGTGAAAGCTGCCATGTTGTTGCACTTTTGTACTCCCCTTGGGATGCCTTTCACAGCTGCCGTGTGCCTGGAGCTCAGGGCTTCCTGGTTTAAAAAACCATGTCCCTAGCTGAGACTGGAGGCAGGTGATTCAGCCTAGGCTTAGCAATGGTGCCAATGAAAACGTGTGGAGGCAGCCATTTTCTGGCACTTTTGTGCTCCCCTTGGGATGCCTTTCGCAGCTGCCGTGTGCCTGGAGCTCAGAGCTTGCTGGTTTAAAAAGCTCTACACCTAGGCGTAACCCTAACCCTAACCGTAACACTGGTCATTTAAATCAGCCTGGGTTTAGGAATTATCCCACGGGAAAAAGCTGTGGAGACAGCCATGTTGTGGCACTTTTGCGCTCCCCTTTGGAAGACTTTCACAGCTGCAGTGTGCTTGGAGCACAGGGCTTCCTGGTTTAAAAAACCACAACTTTAGCCCAAACTGGAGGCTTCTAAATCAGCCTTCATTTCGGGACGTCCCCAAGGAAAAAGCTGTGCAGGCAGGCATGTTGAGGCACTTCTGCGCTCTTCTTGGGCAGTCCTACACAGCTGCTGTGCTCGTTGAACTCAGGGCTTACTGATTAAAAGAACAATAACTCTATACCTAACTCAAACCTTAAGCCTAGGAAGGAAAATCAGCCTATGATTCGGGATGGGCTCATGGAAATAGCAGTGGAGGCAGCCAAGTTGTGTCACTTTTGCGCTCCCCTTGGGATGCCTTTAACAGCTGCAGTGTGCCTGGAGCACAGGGCTTCCTGGTTTTAAAAGTCCTAGGCCTAAGCCTAACAGTAACCCTAGGAAGGTAAATCAGCCAGGTATTAGGGTTCTTCCTAAGGAAAAAGCTGTGAAAGCAGCCATGTTGTGGACCTTCTGCGCTCCCTTTGGGATGCCTTTGGCAGATGCAGTAAGCCTGGAACTCAGGGCTTCCTGCTTAAAAAAATCCTAGCCCTAGGCTGAGCCCTAACCCTAACTCTAGGCAGATAAATCAGCCTAGGTATAGGGATGGTGCCAAGGAAAAAGCTGTGAAAGCTGCCATGTTGTTGCACTTTTGTACTCCCCTTGGGATGCCTTTCACAGCTGCCGTGTGCCTGGAGCTCAGGGCTTCCTGGTTTAAAAAACCATGTCCCTAGCTGAGACTGGAGGCAGGTGATTCAGCCTAGGCTTAGCAATGGTGCCAATGAAAACGTGTGGAGGCAGCCATTTTCTGGCACTTTTGTGCTCCCCTTGGGATGCCTTTCGCAGCTGCCGTGTGCCTGGAGCTCAGAGCTTGCTGGTTTAAAAAGCTCTACACCTAGGCGTAACCCTAACCCTAACCGTAACACTGGTCATTTAAATCAGCCTGGGTTTAGGAATTATCCCAAGGGAAAAGCTGTGGAGACAGCCATGTTGTGGCACTTTTGCGCTCCCCTTGGGATGCCTTTCACAGCTGCAGTGTGCTTGGAGCACAGGGCTTCCTGGTGTAAAAAACCACAACTTTAGCCCAAACTGGAGGCTTCTAAATCAGCCTTCGTTTCGGGACGTCCCCAAGGAAAAAGCTGTGGAGGCAGGCATGTTGAGGCACTTCTGCGCTCTTCTTGGGTAGTCCTTCGCAGCTGCTGTGTTCTTGGAACTCAGGGCTTTCTGGTTAAAAGAACACTAACCCTAGGCCTAACTCAAACCTTAAGCCTAGGAAGGAAAATCAGCCTATGGTTCGGGATGGTCTCATGGAAATAGCAGTGGAGGCAGCCAAGTTGTGTCACTTTTGCGCTCCCCTTGGGATGCCTTTAACAGCTGCAGTGTGCCTGGAGCACAGGGCTTCCTGGTTTTAAAAGTCCTAGGCCTAAGCCTAACAGTAACCCTAGGAAGGTAAATCAGCCGGGTATTAGGGTTCTTCCTAAGGAAAAAGCTGTGAAAGCAGCCATGTTGTGGACCTTCTGCGCTCCCTTTGGGATGCCTTTGGCAGATGCAGTAAGCCTGGAACTCTGGGCTTCCTGGTTAAAAATATCCTTGCCCTTGGCTGAGCCCTAAGCCTAGCCCTAGGCAGATAAATCAGCCTAGGTATAGGGATGGTGCCAAGGAAAAAGCTGTGAAAGCTGCCATGTTGTTGCACTTTTGTACTCCCCTTGGGATGCCTTTCACAGCTGCCGTGTGCCTGGAGCTCAGGGCTTCCTGGTTTAAAAACCCATGTCCCTAGCTGAGACTGGAGGCAGGTAATGCAGCCTAGGCTTAGCAATGGTGCCAATGAAAACGTGTGGAGGCAGCCATTTTCTGGCACTTTTGTGCTCCCCTTGGGATGCCTTTCGCAGCTGCCGTGTGCCTGGAGCTCAGAACTTGCTGGTTTAAAAAGCTCTACACCTAGGCGTAACCCTAACCCTAACCGTAACACTGGTCATTTAAATCAGCCTGGGTTTAGGAATTATCCCAAGGGAAAAGCTGTGGAGACAGCCATGTTGTGGCACTTTTGCGCTCCCCTTGGGATGCCTTTCACAGCTGCAGTGTGCTTGGAGCACAGGGCTTCCTGGTGTAAAAACCCACAAATTTAGCCCAAACTGGAGGCTTCTAAATCAGCCTTCGTTTCGGGACGTCCCCAAGGAAAAAGCTGTGGAGGCAGGCATGTTGAGGCACTTCTGCGCTCTTCTTGGGTAGTCCTTCGCAGCTGCTGTGTTCTTGGAACTCAGGGCTTTCTGGTTAAAAGAACACTAACCCTAGGCCTAACTCAAACCTTAAGCCTAGGAAGGAAAATCAGCCTATGATTCGGGATGGTCTCATGGAAATAGCAGTGGAGGCAGCCAAGTTGTGTCACTTTTGCGCTCCCCTTGGGATGCCTTTAACAGCTGCAGTGTGCCTGGAGCACAGGGCTTCCTGGTTTTAAAAGTCCTAGGCCTAAGCCTAAAAGTAACCCTAGGAAGGTAAATCAGCCGGGTATTAGGGTTCTTCCTAAGGAAAAAGCTGTGAAAGCAGCCATGTTGTGGACCTTCTGCGCTCCCTTTGGGATGCCTTTGGCAGATGCAGTAAGCCTGGAACTCAGGGCTTCCTGGTTAAAAAAATCCTAGCCCTAGGCTGAGCCCTAACCCTAGGCAGATAAATCAGCCTAGGTATAGGGATGGTGCCAAGGAAAAAGCTGTGAAAGCTGCCATGTTGTTGCACTTTTGTACTCCCTTTGGGATGCCTTTCACAGCTGCCGTGTGCCTGGAGCTCAGGGCTTCCTGGTTTAAAAAACCATGTCCCTAGCTGAGACTGGAGGCAGGTGATTCAGCCTAGGCTTAGCAATGTTGCCAATGAAAATGTGTGGAGGCAGCCATTTTCTGGCACTTTTGTGCTCCCCTTGGGATGCCTTTCGCAGCTGCCGTGTGCCTGGAGCTCAGAGCTTGCTGGTTTAAAAAGCTCTACACCTAGGCGTAACCCTAACCCTAACCGTAACACTGGTCATTTAAATCAGCCTGGGTTTAGGAATTATCCCACGGGAAAAAGCTGTGGAGACAGCCATGTTGTGGCACTTTTGCGCTCCCCTTTGGAAGACTTTCACAGCTGCAGTGTGCTTGGAGCACAGGGCTTCCTGGTGTAAAAAACCACAACTTTAGCCCAAACTGGAGTCTTCTAAATTAGCCTTCATTTCGGGACGTCTCCAAGGAAAAAGCTGTGCAGGCAGGCATGTTGAGGCACTTCTGCGCTCTTCTTGGGCAGTCCTACAGAGCTGCTGTGTTCTTGGAACTCAGGGCTTTCTGGTTAAAAGAACACTAACCCTGGGCCTAACTCAAACCTTAAGCCTAGGAAGGAAAATCAGCCTATGATTCGGGATGGTCTCATGGAAATAGCAGTGGAGGCAGCCAAGTTGTGTCACTTTTGCGCTCCCCTTGGGATGCCTTTAACAGCTGCAGTGTGCCTGGAGCACAGGGCTTCCTGGTTTTAAAAGTCCTAGGCCTAAGCCTAACAGTAACCCTAGGAAGGTAAATCAGCCGGGTATTAGGGTTCTTCCTAAGGAAAAAGCTGTGAAAGCAGCCATGTTGTGGACCTTCTGCGCTCCCTTTGGGATGCCTTTGGCAGATGCAGTAAGCCTGGAACTCAGGGCTTCCTGCTTAAAAAAATCCTAGCCCTAGGCTGAGCCCTAACCCTAACTCTTGGCAGATAAATCAGCCTAGGTATAGGGATGGTGCCAAGGAAAAAGCTGTGAAAGCTGCCATGTTGTTGCACTTTTGTACTCCCCTTGGGATGCCTTTCACAGCTGTCGTGTGCTTGGAGCTCAGGGCTTCCTGGTTTAAAAATCCATGTCCCTAGCTGAGACTGGAGGCAGGTGATTCAGCCTAGGCTTAGCAATGGTGCCAATGAAAACGTGTGGAGGCAGCCATTTTCTGGCACTTTTGTGCTCCCCTTGGGATGCCTTTCGCAGCTGCCGTGTGCCTGGAGCTCAGAGCTTGCTGGTTTAAAAAGCTCTACACCTAGGCGTAACCCTAACCCTATCCGTAACACTGGTCATTTAAATCAGCCTGGGTTTAGGAATTATCCCAAGGGAAAAGCTGTGGAGACAGCCATGTTGTGGCACTTTTGCGCTCCCCTTGGGATGCCTTTCACAGCTGCAGTGTGCTTGGAGCACAGGGCTTCCTGGTTTAAAATACCACAACTTTAGCCCAAACTGGAGGCTTCTAAATCAGCCTTCGTTTCGGGACGTCCCCAAGGAAAAAGCTGTGGAGGCAGGCATGTTGAGGCACTTCTACGCTCTTCTTGGGTAGTCCTTCGCAGCTGCTGTGTTCTTGGAACTCAGGGCTTTCTGGTTAAAAGAACACTAACCCTGGGCCTAACTCAAACCTTAAGCCTAGGAAGGAAAATCAGCCTATGATTCGGGATGGTCTCATGGAAATAGCAGTGGAGGCAGCCAAGTTGTGTCACTTTTGCGCTCCCCTTGGGATGCCTTTAACAGCTGCAGTGTGCCTGGAGCACAGGGCTTCCTGGTTTTAAAAGTCCTAGGCCTAAGCCTAACAGTAACCCTAGGAAGGTAAATCAGCCGGGTATTAGGGTTCTTCCTAAGGAAAAAGCTGTGAAAGCAGCCATGTTGTGGACCTTCTGCGCTCCCTTTGGGATGCCTTTGGCAGATGCAGTAAGCCTGGAACTCAGGGCTTCCTGCTTAAAAAAATCCTAGCCCTAGGCTGAGCCCTAACCCTAACTCTAGGCAGATAAATCAGCATTGGTATAGGGATGGTGCCAAGGAAAAAGCTGTGAAAGCTGCCATGTTGTTGCACTTTTGTACTCCCCTTGGGATGCCTTTCACAGCTGTCGTGTGCTTGGAGCTCAGGGCTTCCTGGTTTAAAAATCCATGTCCCTAGCTGAGACTGGAGGCAGGTAATTCAGCCTAGGCTTAGCAATGTTGCCAATGAAAATGTGTGGAGGCAGCCATTTTCTGGCACTTTTGTGCTCCCCTTGGGATGCCTTTCGCAGCTGTCGTGTGCCTGGAGCTCAGGGCTTCCTGGTTTAAAAACCCATGTCCCTAGCTGAGACTGGAGGCAGGTAATGCAGCCTAGGCTTAGCAATGGTGCCAATGAAAACGTGTGGAGGCAGCCATTTTCTGGCACTTTTGTGCTCCCCTTGGGATGCCTTTCGCAGCTGCCGTGTGCCTGGAGCTCAGAACTTGCTGGTTTAAAAAGCTCTACACCTAGGCGTAACCCTAACCGTAACACTGGTCATTTAAATCAGCCTGGGTTTAGGAATTATCCCAAGGGAAAAGCTGTGGAGACAGCCATGTTGTGGCACTTTTGCGCTCCCCTTGGGATGCCTTTCACAGCTGCAGTGTGCTTGGAGCACAGGGCTTCCTGGTGTAAAAACCCACAAATTTAGCCCAAACTGGAGGCTTCTAAATCAGCCTTCGTTTCGGGACGTCCCCAAGGAAAAAGCTGTGGAGGCAGGCATGTTGAGGCACTTCTGCGCTCTTCTTGGGTAGTCCTTTGCAGCTGCTGTGTTCTTGGAACTCAGGGCTTTCTGGTTAAAAGAACACTAACCCTAGGCCTAACTCAAACCTTAAGCCTAGGAAGGAAAATCAGCCTATGATTCGGGATGGTCTCATGGAAATAGCAGTGGAGGCAGCCAAGTTGTGTCACTTTTGCGCTCCCCTTGGGATGCCTTTAACAGCTGCAGTGTGCCTGGAGCACAGGGCTTCCTGGTTTTAAAAGTCCTAGGCCTAAGCCTAACAGTAACCCTAGGAAGGTAAATCAGCCGGGTATTAGGGTTCTTCCTAAGGAAAAAGCTGTGAAAGCAGCCATGTTGTGGACCTTCTGCGCTCCCTTTGGGATGCCTTTGGCAGATGCAGTAAGCCTGGAACTCAGGGCTTCCTGGTTAAAAAAATCCTTGCCCTAGGCTGAGCCCTAACCCTAACCCTAGGCAGATAAATCAGCCTAGGTATAGGGATGGTGCCAAGGAAAAAGCTGTGAAAGCTGCCATGTTGTTGCACTTTTGTACTCCCCTTGGGATGCCTTTCACAGCTGCCGTGTGCCTGGAGCTCAGGGCTTCCTGGTTTAAAAAACCATGTCCCTAGCTGAGACTGGAGGCAGGTGATTCAGCCTAGGCTTAGCAATGGTGCCAATGAAAATGTGTGGAGGCAGCCATTTTCTGGCACTTTTCTGCTCCCCTTGGGATGCCTTTCACAGCTGCCGTGTGCCTGGAGCTCAGAGCTTGCTGGTTTAAAAAGCTCTACACCTAGGCGTAACCCTAACCCTAACCGTAACACTGGTCATTTAAATCAGCCTGGGTTTAGGAATTATCCCACGGGAAAAAGCTGTGGAGACAGCCATGTTGTGGCACTTTTGCGCTCCCCTTTGGAAGACTTTCACAGCTGCAGTGTGCTTGGAGCACAGGGCTTCCTGGTTTAAAAAACCACAACTTTAGCCCAAACTGGAGGCTTCTAAATCAGCCTTCGTTTCGGGACGTCCCCAAGGAAAAAGCTGTGGAGGCAGGCATGTTGAGGCACTTCTGCGCTCTTCTTGGGTAGTCCTTCGCAGCTGCTGTGTTCTTGGAACTCAGGGCTTTCTGGTTAAAAGAACACTAACCCTAGGCCTAACTCAAACCTTAAGCCTAGGAAGGAAAATCAGCCTATGATTCGGGATGGTCTCATGGAAATAGCAGTGGAGGCAGCCAAGTTGTGTCACTTTTGCGCTCCCCTTGGGATGCCTTTAACAGCTGCAGTGTGCCTGGAGCACAGGGCTTCCTGGTTTTAAAAGTCCTAGGCCTAAGCCTAACAGTAACCCTAGGAAGGTAAATCAGCCGGGTATTAGGGTTCTTCCTAAGGAAAAAGCTGTGAAAGCAGCCATGTTGTGGCACTTCTGCGCTCCCTTTGGGATGCCTTTGGCAGATGCAGTAAGCCTGGAACTCAGGGCTTCCTGCTTAAAAAAATCCTAGCCCTAGGCTGAGCCCTAACCCTAACTCTAGGCAGATAAATCAGCCTAGGTATAGGGATGGTGCCAAGGAAAAAGCTGTGAAAGCTGCCATGTTGTTGCACTTTTGTACTCCCCTTGGGATGCCTTTCACAGCTGCCGTGTGCCTGGAGCTCAGGGCTTCCTGGTTTAAAAAACCATGTCCCTAGCTGAGACTGGAGGCAGGTAATTCAGCCTAGGCTTAGCAATGGTGCCAATGAAAACGTGTGGAGGCAGCCATTTTCTGGCACTTTTGTGCTCCCCTTGGGATGCCTTTCGCAGCTGCCGTGTGCCTGGAGCTCAGAGCTTGCTGGTTTAAAAAGCTCTACACCTAGGCGTAACCCTAACCCTTACCGTAACACTGGTCATTTAAATCAGCCTGGGTTTAGGAATTATCCCAAGGGAAAAGCTGTGGAGACAGCCATGTTGTGGCACTTTTGCGCTCCCCTTGGGATGCCTTTCACAGCTGCAGTGTGCTTGGAGCACAGGGCTTCCTGGTGTAAAATACCACAACTTTAGCCCAAACTGGAGGCTTCTAAATCAGCCTTCGTTTCAGGACGTCCCCAAGGAAAACGCTGTGGAGGCAGGCATGTTGAGGCACTTCTGCGCTCTTCTTGGGTAGTCCTTCGCAGCTGCTGTGTTCTTGGAACTCAGGGCTTTCTGGTTAAAAGAACACTAACCCTAGGCCTAACTCAAACCTTAAGCCTAGGAAGGAAAATCAGCCTATGATTTGGGATGGTCTCATGGAAATAGCAGTGGAGGCAGCCAAGTTGTGTCACTTTTGCGCTCCCCTTGGGATGCCTTTAACAGCTGCAGTGTGCCTGGAGCACAGGGCTTCCTGGTTTTAAAAGTCCTAGGCCTAAGCCTAACAGTAACCCTAGGAAGGTAAATCAGCCGGGTATTAGGGTTCTTCCTAAGGAAAAAGCTGTGAAAGCAGCCATGTTGTGGACCTTCTGCGCTCCCTTTGGGATGCCTTTGGCAGATGCAGTAAGCCTGGAACTCAGGGCTTCCTGGTTAAAAAAAATCCTAGCCCTAGGCTGAGCCCTAACCCTAGGCAGATAAATCAGCCTAGGTATAGGGATGGTGCCAAGGAAAAAGCTGTGAAAGCTGCCATGTTGTTGCACTTCTGTACTCCCCTTGGGATGCCTTTCACAGCTGCCGTGTGCCTGGAGCTCAGGGCTTCCTGGTTTAAAAAACCATGTCCCTAGCTGAGACTGGAGGCAGGTGATTCAGCCTAGGCTTAGCAATGTTGCCAATGAAAATGTGTGGAGGCAGCCATTTTCTGGCACTTTTGTGCTCCCCTTGGGATGCCTTTCGCAGCTGCCGTGTGCCTGGAGCTCAGAGCTTGCTGGTTTAAAAAGCTCTACACCTAGGCGTAACCCTAACCCTAACCGTAACACTGGTCATTTAAATCAGCCTGGGTTTAGGAATTATCCCACGGGAAAAAGCTGTGGAGACAGCCATGTTGTGGCACTTTTGCGCTCCCCTTTGGAAGACTTTCACAGCTGCAGTGTGCTTGGAGCACAGGGCTTCCTGGTGTAAAAAACCACAACTTTAGCCCAAACTGGAGTCTTCTAAATTAGCCTTCATTTCGGGACGTCCCCAAGGAAAAAGCTGTGCAGGCAGGCATGTTGAGGCACTTCTGCGCTCTTCTTGGGCAGTCCTACACAGCTGCTGTGCTCGTTGAACTCAGGGCTTACTGATTAAAAGAACAATAACTCTATACCTAACTCAAACCTTAAGCCTAGGAAGGAAAATCAGCCTATGATTCGGGATGGGCTCATGGAAATAGCAGTGGAGGCACCCAAGTTGTGTCACTTTTGCGCTCCCCTTGGGATGCCTTTAACAGCTGCAGTGTGCCTGGAGCACAGGGCTTCCTGGTTTTAAAAGTCCTAGGCCTAAGCCTAACAGTAACCCTAGGAAGGTAAATCAGCCGGGTATTAGGGTTCTTCCTAAGGAAAAAGCTGTGAAAGCAGCCATGTTGTGGACCTTCTGCGCTCCCATTGGGATGCCTTTGGCTGATGCAGTAAACCTGGAACTCAGGGCTTCCTGGTTAAAAAAATCCATGCCCTTGGCTGAGCCCTTACCCTAACCCTAGGCAGATAAATCAGCCAAGGCATAGGGATGGTGCCAAGGTATAAGCTGTGAAAGATGCCATGTTGTTGCACTTTTGTACTCCCCTTGGGATGCCTTTCACAGCTGCCGTGTGCCTGGAGCTCAGGGCTTCCTGGTTTAAAAAACCATGTCCCTAGCTGAGACTGGAGGCAGGTAATTCAGCCTAGGCTTAGCAATGGTGCCAATGAAAACGTGTGGAGGCAGCCATTTTCTGGCACTTTTGTGCTCCCCTTGGGATGCCTTTCGCAGCTGCCGTGTGCCTGGAGCTCAGAGCTTGCTGGTTTAAAAAGCTCTACACCTAGGCGTAACCCTAACCCTTACCGTAACACTGGTCATTTAAATCAGCCTGGGTTTAGGAATTATCCCAAGGGAAAAGCTGTGGAGACAGCCATGTTGTGGCACTTTTGCGCTCCCCTTGGGATGCCTTTCACAGCTGCAGTGTGCTTGGAGCACAGGGCTTCCTGGTGTAAAATACCACAACTTTAGCCCAAACTGGAGGCTTCTAAATCAGCCTTCGTTTCAGGACGTCCCCAAGGAAAACGCTGTGGAGGCAGGCATGTTGAGGCACTTCTGCGCTCTTCTTGGGTAGTCCTTCGCAGCTGCTGTGTTCTTGGAACTCAGGGCTTTCTGGTTAAAAGAACACTAACCCTAGGCCTAACTCAAACCTTAAGCCTAGGAAGGAAAATCAGCCTATGATTCGGGATGGGCTCATGGAAATAGCAGTGGAGGCACCCAAGTTGTGTCACTTTTGCGCTCCCCTTGGGATGCCTTTAACAGCTGCAGTGTGCCTGGAGCACAGGGCTTCCTGGTTTTAAAAGTCCTAGGCCTAAGCCTAACAGTAACCCTAGGAAGGTAAATCAGCCGGGTATTAGGGTTCTTCCTAAGGAAAAAGCTGTGAAAGCAGCCATGTTGTGGACCTTCTGCGCTCCCATTGGGATGCCTTTGGCTGATGCAGTAAACCTGGAACTCAGGGCTTCCTGGTTAAAAAAATCCATGCCCTTGGCTGAGCCCTTACCCTAACCCTAGGCAGATAAATCAGCCAAAGCATAGGGATGGTGCCAAGGTATAAGCTGTGAAAGATGCCATGTTGTTGCACTTTTGTACTCCCCTTGGGATGCCTTTCACAGCTGCCGTGTGCCTGGAGCTCAGGGCTTCCTGGTTTAAAAAACCATGTCCCTAGCTGAGACTGGAGGCAGGTAATTCAACCTAGGCTTAGCAATGGTGCCAATGAAAACGTGTGGAGGCAGCCATTTTCTGGCACTTTTGTGCTCCCCTTGGGATGCCTTTCGCAGCTGCCGTGTGCCTGGAGCTCAGAGCTTGCTGGTTTAAAAAGCTCTACACCTAGGCGTAACCCTAACCCTAACCGTAACACTGGTCCTTTAAATCAGCCTGGGTTTAGGAATTATCCCAAGGGAAAAGCTGTGGAGACAGCCATGTTGTGGCACTTTTGCGCTCCCCTTGGGATGCCTTTCACAGCTGCAGTGTGCTTGGAGCACAGGGCTTCCTGGTGTAAAATACCACAACTTTAGCCCAAACTGGAGGCTTCTAAATCAGCCTTCGTTTCAGGACGTCCCCAAGGAAAACGCTGTGGAGGCAGGCATGTTGAGGCACTTCTGCGCTCTTCTTGGGTAGTCCTTCGCAGCTGCTGTGTTCTTGGAACTCAGGGCTTTCTGGTTAAAAGAACACTAACCCTAGGCCTAACTCAAACCTTAAGCCTAGGAAGGAAAATCAGCCTATGATTTGGGATGGTCTCATGGAAATAGCAGTGGAGGCAGCCAAGTTGTGTCACTTTTGCGCTCCCCTTGGGATGCCTTTAACAGCTGCAGTGTGCCTGGAGCACAGGGCTTCCTGGTTTTAAAAGTCCTAGGCCTAAGCCTAACAGTAACCCTAGGAAGGTAAATCAGCCGGGTATTAGGGTTCTTCCTAAGGAAAAAGCTGTGAAAGCAGCCATGTTGTGGACCTTCTGCGCTCCCTTTGGGATGCCTTTGGCAGATGCAGTAAGCCTGGAACTCAGGGCTTCCTGGTTAAAAAAATCCTAGCCCTAGGCTGAGCCCTAACCCTAGGGAGATAAATCAGCCTAGGTATAGGGATGGTGCCAAGGAAAAAGCTGTGAAAGCTGCCATGTTGTTGCACTTCTGTACTCCCCTTGGGATGCCTTTCACAGCTGCCGTGTGCCTGGAGCTCAGGGCTTCCTGGTTTAAAAAACCATGTCCCTAGCTGAGACTGGAGGCAGGTGATTCAGCCTAGGCTTAGCAATGGTGCCAATGAAAATGTGTGGAGGCAGCCATTTTCTGGCACTTTTGTGCTCCCCTTGGGATGCCTTTCGCAGCTGCCGTGTGCCTGGAGCTCAGAGCTTGCTGGTTTAAAAAGCTCTACACCTAGGCGTAACCCTAACCCTAACCGTAACACTGGTCATTTAAATCAGCCTGGGTTTAGGAATTATCCCACGGGAAAAAGCTGTGGAGACAGCCATGTTGTGGCACTTTTGCGCTCCCCTTTGGAAGACTTTCACAGCTGCAGTGTGCTTGGAGCACAGGGCTTCCTGGTGTAAAAAACCACAACTTTAGCCCAAACTGGAGTCTTCTAAATTAGCCTTCATTTCGGGACGTCCCCAAGGAAAAAGCTGTGCAGGCAGGCATGTTGAGGCACTTCTGCGCTCTTCTTGGGCAGTCCTACACAGCTGCTGTGCTCGTTGAACTCAGGGCTTACTGATTAAAAGAACAATAACTCTATACCTAACTCAAACCTTAAGCCTAGGAAGGAAAATCAGCCTATGATTCGGGATGGGCTCATGGAAATAGCAGTGGAGGCACCCAAGTTGTGTCACTTTTGCGCTCCCCTTGGGATGCCTTTAACAGCTGCAGTGTGCCTGGAGCACAGGGCTTCCTGGTTTTAAAAGTCCTAGGCCTGAGCCTAAGAGTAACCCTAGGAAGGTAAATCAGCCGGGTATTAGGGTTCTTCCTAAGGAAAAAGCTGTGAAAGCAGCCATGTTGTGGACCTTCTGCGCTCCCATTGGGATGCCTTTGGCTTATGCAGTAAACCTGGAACTCAGGGCTTCCTGGTTAAAAAAATCCATGCCCTTGGCTGAGCCCTTACCCTAACCCTAGGCAGATAAATCAGCCTAGGCATAGGGATGGTGCCAAGGTATAAGCTGTGAAAGATGCCATGTTGTTGCACTTTTGTACTCCCCTTGGGATGCCTTTCACAGCTGCCGTGTGCCTGGAGCTCAGGGCTTCCTGGTTTAAAAAACCATGTCCCTAGCTGAGACTGGAGGCAGGTGATTCAGCCTAGGCTTAGCAATGGTGCCAATGAAAACGTGTGGAGGCAGCCATTTTCTGGCACTTTTGTGCTCCCCTTGGGATGCCTTTCGCAGCTGCCGTGTGCCTGGAGCTCAGAGCTTGCTGGTTTAAAAAGCTCTACACCTAGGCATAACCCTAACCCTAACCGTAACACTGGTCATTTAAATCAGCCTGGGTTTAGGAATTATCCCAAGGGAAAAGCTGTGGAGACAGCCATGTTGTGGCACTTTTGCGCTCCCCTTGGGATGCCTTTCACAGCTGCAGTGTGCTTGGAGCACAGGGCTTCCTGGTGTAAAAACCCACAACTTTAGCCCAAACTGGAGGCTTCTAAATCAGCCTTCGTTTCGGGACGTCCCCAAGGAAAACGCTGTGGAGGCAGGCATGTTGAGGCACTTCTGCGCTCTTCTTGGGTAGTCCTTCGCAGCTGCTGTGTTCTTGGAACTCAGGGCTTTCTGGTTAAAAGAACACTAACCCTAGGCCTAACTCAAACCTTAAGCCTAGGAAGGAAAATCAGCCTATGATTCGGGATGGTCTCATGGAAATAGCAGTGGAGGCAGCCAAGTTGTGTCACTTTTGCGCTCCCCTTAGGATGCCTTTAACAGCTGCAGTGTGCCTGGAGCACAGGGCTTCCTGGTTTTAAAAGTCCTAGGCCTAAGCCTAACAGTTACCCTAGGAAGGTAAATCAGCCGGGTATTAGGGTTCTTCCTAAGGAAAAAGCTGTGAAAGCAGCCATGTTGTGGACCTTCTGCGCTCCCTTTGGGATGCCTTTGGCAGATGCAGTAAGCCTGGAACTCAGGGCTTCCTGGTTAAAAAAATCCTAGCCCTAGGCTGAGCCCTAACCCTAGGCAGATAAATCAGCCTAGGTATAGGGATGGTGCCAAGGAAAAAGCTGTGAAAGCTGCCATGTTGTTGCACTTTTGTACTCCCCTTGGGATGCCTTTCACAGCTGCCGTGTGCCTGGAGCTCAGGGCTTCCTGGTTTAAAAAACCATGTCCCTAGCTGAGACTGGAGGCAGGTGATTCAGCCTAGGCTTAGCAATGTTGCCAATGAAAATGTGTGGAGGCAGCCATTTTCTGGCACTTTTGTGCTCCCCTTGGGATGCCTTTCGCAGCTGCCGTGTGCCTGGAGCTCAGAGCTTGCTGGTTTAAAAAGCTCTACACCTAGGCGTAACCCTAAACCTAACCGTAACACTGGTCATTTAAATCAGCCTGGGTTTAGGAATTATCCCACGGGAAAAAGCTGTGGAGACAGCCATGTTGTGGCACTTTTGCGCTCCCCTTTGGAAGACTTTCACAGCTGCAGTGTGCTTGGAGCACAGGGCTTCCTGGTTTAAAAAACCACAACTTTAGCCCAAACTGGAGGCTTCTAAATCAGCCTTCATTTCGGGACGTCCCCAAGGAAAAAGCTGTGCAGGCAGGCATGTTGAGGCACTTCTGCGCTCTTCTTGGGCAGTCCTACACAGCTGCTGTGCTCGTTGAAATCAGGGCTTTCTGGTTAAAAGAACACTAACCCTGGGCCTAACTCAAACCTTAAGCCTAGGAAGGAAAATCAGCCTATGATTCGGGATGGTCTCATGGAAATAGCAGTGGAGGCAGCCAAGTTGTGTCACTTTTGCGCTCCCCTTGGGATGCCTTTCACAGCTGCAGTGTGCCTGGAGCACAGGGCTTCCTGGTTTTAAAAGTCCTAGGCCTAAGCCTAACAGTAACCCTAGGAAGGTAAATCAGCCGGGTATTAGGGTTCTTCCTAAGGAAAAAGCTGTGAAAGCAGCCATGTTGTGGCACTTCTGCGCTCCCTTTAGGATGCCTTTGGCTGATGCAGTAAGCCTGGAACTCAGGGCTTCCTGGTTAAAAAAATCCTTGCCCTTGGCTGAGCCCTTACCCTAACCCTAGGCAGATAAATCAGCCTAGGTATAGGGATGGTGCCAAGGAAAAAGCTGTGAAAGCTGCCATGTTGTTGCACTTTTGTACTCCCCTTGGGATGCCTTTCACAGCTGCCGTGTGCCTGGAGCACAGGGCTTCCTGGTTTAAAAAACCATGTCCCTAGCTGAGACTGGAGGCAGGTGATTCAGCCTAGGCTTAGCAATGGTGCCAATGAAAACGTGTGGAGGCAGCCATTTTCTGGCACTTTTGTGCTCCCCTTGGGATGCCTTTCGCAGCTGCCGTGTGCCTGGAGCTCAGAGCTTGCTGGTTTAAAAAGCTCTACACCTAGGCGTAACCCTAACCCTAACCGTAACACTGGTCATTTAAATCAGCCTGGGTTTAGGAATTATTCCAAGGGAAAAGCTGTGGAGACAGCCATTTTCTGGCACTTTTGCGCTCCCCTTGGGATGCCTTTCACAGCTGCAGTGTGCTTGGAGCACAGGGCTTCCTGGTGTAAAATACCACAACTTTAGCCCAAACTGGAGGCTTCTAAATCAGCCTTCGTTTCGGGACGTCCCCAAGGAAAAAGCTGTGGAGGCAGGCATGTTGAGGCACTTCTGCGCTCTTCTTGGGTAGTCCTTCGCAGCTGCTGTGTTCTTGGAACTCAGGGCTTTCTGGTTAAAAGAACACTAACCCTAGGCCTAACTCAAACCTTAAGCCTAGGAAGGAAAATCAGCCTATGATTTGGGATGGTCTCATGGAAATAGCAGTGGAGGCAGCCAAGTTGTGTCACTTTTGCGCTCCCATTGGGATGCCTTTAAAAGCTGCAGTGTGCCTGGAGCACAGGGCTTCTTGGTTTTAAAAGTCCTAGGCCTAAGCCTAACAGTAACCCTAGGAAGGTAAATCAGCCGGGTATTAGGGTTCTTCCTAAGGAAAAAGCTGTGAAAGCAGCCATGTTGTGGACCTTCTGCGCTCCCTTTGGGATGCCTTTGGCAGATGCAGTAAGCCTGGAACTCAGGGCTTCCTGCTTAAAAAAATCCTAGCCCTTGGCTGAGCCCTAACCCTAACCCTAGGCAGATAAATCAGCCTAGGTATAGGGATGGTGCCAAGGAAAAAGCTGTGAAAGCTGCCATGTTGTTGCACTTTTATACTCCCCTTGGGATGCCTTTCACAGCTGCCGTGTGCCCGGAGCTCAGGGCTTCCTGGTTTAAAAGACCATGTCCCTATCTGAGACTGGAGGCAGGTGATTCAGCCTAGGCTTAGCAATGGTGCCAATGAAAACGTGTGGAGGCAGCCATTTTCTGGCACTTTTGTGCTCCCCTTGGGATGCCTTTCGCAGCTGCCGTGTGCCTGGAGCTCAGAGCTTGCTGGTTTAAAAAGCTCTACACCTAGGCGTAACCCTAACCCTAACCGTAACACTGGTCATTTAAATCAGCCTGGGTTTAGGAATTATCCCAAGGGAAAAGCTGTGGAGACAGCCATGTTGTGGCACTTTTGCGCCCCCCTTGGGATGCCTTTCACAGCTGCAGTGTGCTTGGAGCACAGGGCTTCCTGGTTTAAAAAACCACAACTTTAGCCCAAACTGGAGGCTTCTAAATCAGCCTTCGTTTCGGGACGTCCCCAAGGAAAAAGCTGTGGAGGCAGGCATGTTGAGGCACTTCTGCGCTCTTCTTGGGTAGTCCTTCGCAGCTGCTGTGTTCTTGGAACTCAGGGCTTACTGATTAAAAGAACAGTAACCCTGGGCCTAACTCAAACCTTAAGCCTAGGAAGGAAAATCAGCCTATGATTCGGGATGGTCTCATGGAAATAGCAGTGGAGGCAGCCAAGTTGTGTCACTTTTGCGCTCCCCTTGGGATGCCTTTCACAGCTGCAGTGTGCCTGGAGCACAGGGCTTCCTGGTTTTAAAAGTCCTAGGCCTAAGCCTAACAGTAACCCTAGGAAGGTAAATCAGCCGGGTATTAGGGTTCTTCCTAAGGAAAAACTGTGAAAGCTGCCATGTATTTGCACTTTTGTACTCCCCTTGGGATGCCTTTCACAGCTGCCATGTGCCTGGAGCTCAGGGCTTCCTGGTTTAAAAAACCATGTCCCTAGATGAGACTGGAGGCAGGTAATTCAGCCTAGGCTTTAGCAATGGTGCCAATGAAAACTTGTGGAGGCAGCCATTTTCTGGCACTTTTGTGCTCCCCTTGGGATGCCTTTCGCAGCTGCCGTGTGCCTGGAGCTCAGAGCTTGCTGGTTTAAAAAGCTCTACACCTAGGCGTAACCCTAACCCTAACCGTAACACTGGTCATTTAAATCAGCCTGGGTTTAGGAATTATCCCAAGGGAAAAGCTGTGGAGACAGCCATGTTGTGGCACTTTTGCGCTCCCCTTGGGATGCCTTTCACAGCTGCAGTGTGCTTGGAGCACAGGGCTTCCTGGTGTAAAAACCCACAACTTCAACCCAAACTGGAGGCTTCTAAATCAGCCTTCGTTTCGGGACGTCCCCAACGAAAAAGCTTTGGGGGCAGGCACGTTGAGGGACTTCTGCGCTCTTCTTGGGCAGTCCTACACAGCTGCTGTGCTCGTTGAACTCAGGGCTTTCTGATTAAAAGAACAATAACTCTATACCTAACTCAAACCTTAAGCCTAGGAAGGAAAATCAGCCTATGATTCGGGATGGTCTCATGGAAATAGCAGTGGAGGCAGCCAAGTTGTGTCACTTTTGCGCTCCCCTTGGGATGCCTTTAACAGCTGCAGTGTGCCTGGAGCACAGGGCTTCCTGGTTTTAAAAGTCCTAGGCCTGAGCCTAAGAGTATCCCTAGGAAGGTAAATCAGCCGGGTATTAGGGTTCTTCCTAAGGAAAAAGCTGTGAAAGCAGCCATGTTGTGGACCTTCTGCACTTCCTTTGGGATGCCTTTGGCAGATGCAGTAAGCCTGGAACTCACGGCTTCCTGGTTAAAAAAATCCTAGCCCTTGGCTGAGCCCTAACCCTAACTCTAGGCAGATAAATCAGCCTAGGTATAGGGATGGTGCCAAGGAAAAAGCTGTGAAAGCTGCCATGTTGTTGCACTTTTGTACTCCCCTTGGGATGCCTTTCACAGCTGCCGTGTGCTTCGAGATCAGGGCTTCCTGGTTTAAAAAACCATGTCCCTAGCTGAGACTGGAGGCAGGTGATTCAGCCTAGGCTTAGCAATGGTGCCAATGAAAACGTGTGGAGGCAGCCATTTTCTGGCACTATTGTGCTCCCCTTGGGATGCCTTTCGCAGCTGCCGTGTGCCTGGAGCTCAGAGCTTGCTGGTTTAAAAAGCTCTACACCTAGGCGTAACCCTAACCCTAACCGTAACACTGGTCATTTAAATCAGCCTGGGTTTAGGAATTATCCCAAGGGAAAAGCTGTGGAGACAGCCATGTTGTGGCACTTTTGCGCTCCCCTTGGGATGCCTTTCACAGCTGCAGTGTGCTTGGAGCACAGGGCTTCCTGGTGTAAAAAACCACAACTTTAGCCCAAACTGGAGGCTTCTAAATCAGCCTTCGTTTCGGGACGTCCCCAAGGAAAAAGCTGTGGAGGCAGGCATGTTGAGGCACTTCTGCGCTCTTCTTGGGTAGTCCTTCGCAGCTGCTGTGTTCTTGGAACTCAGGGCTTTCTGGTTAAAAGAACACTAACCCTAGGCCTAACTCAAACCTTAAGACTAAGAAGGAAAATCAGCCTATGATTCGGGATGGTCTCATGGAAATAGCAGTGGAGGCAGCCGAGTTGTGTCACTTTTGCGCTCCCCTTGGGATGCCTTTAACAGCTGCAGTGTGCCTGGAGCACAGGGCTTCCTGGTTTTAAAAGTCCTAGGCCTGAGCCTAAGAGTAACCCTAGGAAGGTAAATCAGCCGGGTATTAGGGTTCTTCCTAAGGAAAAAGCTGTGAAAGCAGCCATGTTGTGGACCTTCTGCGCTCCCTTTGGGATGCCTTTGGCAGATGCAGTAAGCCTGGAACTCAGGGCTTCCTGCTTAAAAAAATCCTAGCCCTAGGCTGAGCCCTAACCCTAACCCTAGGCAGATAAATCAGCCTAGGCATAGGGATGGTGCCAAGGAAAAAGCTGTGAAAGATGCCATGTTGTTGCACTTTTGTACTCCCCTTGGGATGCCTTTCACAGCTGCCGTGTGCCTGGAGCTCAGGGCTTCCTGGTTTAAAAAACCATGTCCCTAGCTGAGACTGGAGGCAGGTGATTCAGCCTAGGCTTAGCAATGGTGCCAATGAAAACGTGTGGAGGCAGCCATTTTCTGGCACTTTTGTGCTCCCCTTGGGATGCCTTTCGCAGCTGCCGTGTGCCTGGAGCTCAGAGCTTGCTGGTTTAAAAAGCTCTACACCTAGGCGTAACCCTAACGCTAACCGTAACACTGGTCATTTAAATCAGCCTGGGTTTAGGAATTATCCCAAGGGAAAAGCTGTGGAGACAGCCATGTTGTGGCACTTTTGCGCTCCCCTTGGGATGCCTTTCACAGCTGCAGTGTGCTTGGAGCACAGGGCTTCCTGGTTTAAAAAACCACAACTTTAGCCCAAACTGGAGGCTTCTAAATCAGCCTTCGTTTCGGGACGTCCCCAAGGAAAAAGCTGTGGAGGCAGGCATGTTGAGGCACTTCTGCGCTCTTCTTGGGTAGTCCTTCGCAGCTGCTGTGTTCTTGGAACTCAGGGCTTTCTGGTTAAAAGAACACTAACCCTAGGCCTAACTCAAACCTTAAGACTAGGAAGGAAAATCAGCCTATGATTCGGGATGGTCTCATGGAAATAGCAGTGGAGGCAGCCAAGTTGTGTCACTTTTGCGCTCCCCTTGGGATGCCTTTAACAGCTGCAGTGTGCCTGGAGCACAGGGCTTCCTGGTTTTAAAAGTCCTAGGCCTAAGCCTAACAGTAACCCTAGGAAGGTAAATCAGCCGGGTATTAGGGTTCTTCCTAAGGAAAAAGCTGTGAAAGCAGCCATGTTGTGGACCTTCTGCGCTCCCTTTGGGATGCCTTTGGCAGATGCAGTAAGCCTGGAACTCAGGGCTTCCTGGTTAAAAAAAATCCTAGCCCTAGGCTGAGCCCTAACCCTAACTCTAGGCAGATAAATCAGCCTAGGTATAGGGATGGTACCAAGGAAAAAGCCGTGAAAGCTGCCATGTTGTTGCACTTTTTTACTCCCCTTGGGATGCCTTTCACAGCTGCCGTGTACTTGGAGCTCAGGGCTTCCTGGTTTAAAAATCCATGTCCCTAGCTGAGACTTGAGACAGGTGATTCAGCTTAGGCTTAGCAATGGTGCCAATGAAAACGTGTGGAGGCAGCCATTTTCTGGCACTTTTGTGCTCCCCTTGGGATGCCTTTCGCAGCTGCCGTGTGCCTGGAGCTCAGAGCTTGCTGGTTTAAAAAGCTCTACACCTAGGCATAACCCTAACCCTAACCGTAACACTGGTCATTTAAATCAGCCTGGGTTTAGGAATTATCCCAAGGGAAAAGCTGTGAAGACAGCCATGTTGTGGCACTTTTGCGCTCCCCTTGGGATGCCTTTCACAGCTGCAGTGTGCTTGGAGCACAGGGCTTCCTGGTGTAAAATACCACAACTTTAGCCCAAACTGGAGGCTTCTAAATCAGCCTCCGTTTCGGGACGTCCCCAAGGAAAAAGCTGTGGAGGCAGGCATGTTGAGGCACTTCTGCGCTCTTCTTGGGTAGTCCTTCGCAGCTGCTGTGTTCTTGGAACTCAGGGCTTTCTGGTTAAAAGAACACTAACCCTAGGCCTAACTCAAACCTTAAGCCTAGGAAGGAAAATCAGCCTATGATTTGGGATGGTCTCATGGAAATAGCAGTGGAGGCAGCCAAGTTGTGTCACTTTTGCGCTCCCCTTGGGATGCCTTTAACAGCTGCAGTGTGCCTGGAGCACAGGGCTTCCTGGTTTTAAAAGTCCTAGGCCTAGGCCTAACAGTAACCCTAGGAAGGTAAATCAGCCGGGTATTAGGGTTCTTCCTAAGGAAAAAGCTGTGAAAGCAGCCATGTTGTGGACCTTCTGCGCTCCCTTTGGGATGCCTTTGGCAGATGCAGTAAGCCTGGAACTCAGGGCTTCCTGGTTAAAAAAAATCCTAGCCCTAGGCTGAGCCCTAACCCTAACCCTAGGCAGATAAATCAGCCTAGGCATAGGGATGGTGCCAAGGTATAAGCTGTGAAAGATGCCATGTTGTTGCACTTTTGTACTCCCCTTGGGATGCCTTTCACAGCTGCCGTGTGCCTGGAGCTCAGGGCTTCCTGGTTTAAAAAACCATGTCCCTAGCTGAGACTGGAGGCAGGTGATTCAGCCTAGGCTTAGCAATGGTGCCAATGAAAACGTGTGGAGGCAGCCATTTTCTGGCACTTTTGTGCTCCCCTTGGGATGCCTTTCGCAGCTGCCGTGTGCCTGGAGCTCAGAGCTTGCTGGTTTAAAAAGCTCTACACCTAGGCGTAACCCTAACCCTAACCGTAACACTGGTCATTTAAATCAGCCTGGGTTTAGGAATTATCCCAAGGAAAAAGCTGTGGAGACAGCCATGTTGTGGCACTTTTGCGCTCCCCTTGGGATGCCTTTCACAGCTGCAGTGTCCCTGGAGCACAGGGCTTCCTGGTGTAAAATACCACAACTTTAGCCCAAATTGGAGGCTTCTAAATCAGCCTTCGTTTCGGGATGTCCCCAAGGAAAAAGCTTTGGAGGCAGGCATGTTGAGGCACTTCTGCGCTCTTCTTGGGTAGTCCTTCGCAGCTGCTGTGTTCTTGGAACTCAGGGCTTTCTGGTTAAAAGAACACTAACCGTAGGCCTAACTCAAACCTTAAGCCTAGGAAGGAAAATCAGCCTATGATTCGGGATGGTCTCATGGAAATAGCAGTGGAGGCAGCCAAGTTGTGTCACTTTTGCGCTCCCCTTGGGATGCCTTTAACAGCTGCAGTGTGCCTGGAGCACAGGGCTTCCTGGTTTTAAAAGTCCTAGGCCTAAGCCTAACAGTAACCCTAGGAAGGTAAATCAGCCGGGTTTTAGGGTTCTTCCTAAGGAAAAAGCTGTGAAAGCAGCCATGTTGTGGCACTTCTGCGCTCCCTTTGGGATGCCTTTGGCAGATGCAGTAAGCCTGGAACTCAGGGCTTCCTGGTTAAAAAAAATCCTAGCCCTAGGCTGAGCCCTAACCCTAACTCCAGGCAGATAAATCAGCCTAGGTATAGGGATGGTACCAAGGAAAAAGCCGTGAAAGCTGCCATGTTGTTGCACTTTTTTACTCCCCTTGGGATGCCTTTCACAGCTGCCGTGTACTTGGAGCTCAGGGCTTCCTGGTTTAAAAATCCATGTCCCTAGCTGAGACTGGAGGCAGGTGATTCAGCCTAGGCTTAGCAATGGTGCCAATGAAAACGTGTGGAGGCAGCCATTTTCTGGCACTTTTGTGCTCCCCTTGGGATGCCTTTCGCAGCTGCCGTGTGCCTGGAGCTCAGAGCTTGCTGGTTTAAAAAGCTCTACACCTAGGCGTAACCCTAACCCTAACCGTAACACTGGTCATTTAAATCAGCCTGGGTTTAGGAATTATCCCAAGGGAAAAGCTGTGAAGACAGCCATGTTGTGGCACTTTTGCGCTCCCCTTGGGATGCCTTTCACAGCTGCAGTGTGCTTGGAGCACATGGCTTCCTGGTGTAAAAAACCACAACTTTAGCCCAAACTGGAGGCTTCTAAATCAGCCTCCGTTTCGGGACGTCCCCAAGGAAAAAGCTGTGGAGGCAGGCATGTTGAGGCACTTCTGCGCTCTTCTTGGGTAGTCCTTCGCAGCTGCTGTGTTCTTGGAACACAGGGCTTTCTGGTTAAAAGAACACTAACCCTAGGCCTAACTCAAACCTTAAGCCTAGGAAGGAAAATCAGCCTATGATTCGGGATGGTCTCATGGAAATAGCAGTGGAGGCAGCCAAGTTGTGTCACTTTTGCGCTCCCCTTGGGATGCCTTTAACAGCTGCAGTGTGCCTGGAGCACAGGGCTTCCTGGTTTTAAAAGTCCTAGGCCTAAGCCTAACAGTAACCCTAGGAAGGTAAATCAGCCGGGTATTAGGGTTCTTCCTAAGGAAAAAGCTGTGAAAGCAGCCATGTTGTGGCACTTCTGCACTCCCTTTGGGATGCCTTTGGCAGATGCAGTAAGCCTGGAACTCAGGGCTTCCTGGTTAAAAAAATCCTAGCCCTAGGCTGAGCCCTAACCCTAACCCTAGGCAGATAAATCAGCCTAGGTATAGGGAGGGTGCCAAGGAAAAAGCTGTGAAAGCTGCCATGTTGTTGCACTTTTGTACTCCCCTTGGGATGCCTTT